>NW_006494614.1:48700575-48790282 GCF_000325575.1 Pteropus alecto | reverse complement strand
CCCTAGGCAGAAGAATAAAATCAAATCTGGAGGGAACTACTAGGAAGATGTACTGTTTCTCCAGCCCAACACCGGTGTAGTTTTCTTTGTTAATGACTTCCACCGGAAACGACTCTTTGTGAAGGAAGCACTTCAGTGTCAGAGAGAACTGCCCCCCATATATAATCTATGCAGCTTCTATCTGTAGTTAGTGGGATAAAAAAACAATACCTTTGAAGAAGATGTTGCACCCTTCAGTAGTTTGATGAAATTACATTTCCAGAATGATTGTGGTTAAAAATAATAACAAAAAAAAACTCTTGACCCATCTATTTCCTTTTCTGTGCTCCAAAGAAACGTGCTGCTATGCTAATGATAGCTGAGATTAGAACAATTTCATAAACCTCAAAAACTTGAATCAATATATAGCCATTAGTTTCTCATAATGAAGTCCCATATTCAGCATCGCCATTTTATAGAAAAGTCAATAAATGTAATAATATTTTTTCATTCTCAGGAGTCAGAAATAAAAACAATATACTTATATATATAAAACAACTCTGAAAAAGACAAGACCCATGGTATACCTATGTACAGAACCATGGAATCCTAGAAAGGCTTTCAGAAGAGTCTCGGGGCAGATTTATTTTTTACAGTTTTCCTGACACAACAGCTAATAAGGCAGTGTGTGGGTATTCGCCACCTCATAATGCAGCACGCACACCACAATATGTGCAGCTTTTTCTTAAGGCATTTATTTAAGGTTGAATTAATATTTTACTTCCTCTGACTTTTACCAGTTGGTCTCTGGAACAATACATAATGAGGTTCTGCTCCCATTTACATGATAGCACTTCAAGTGATACCGACCCCATATTGTGTCCCCTTTGGTTGAATGCTTACTATGTGCCAAGAACTATGCTTGGCATTACTGCTTTTAATCCTTCCTAAAACTTTGAAAATCAAACTCATTCAATTATTGCTTCCAAAAAAAATTCACTGAATTCCTGTTGAGTCTTATGCACTGTACTAGGTGCTGGAGATCAAAAGGTGAACAAGAAAGACATTCCTACCATCAAGGAATTTATGTTTCAGTGGCTAGAGGGTCCTAAGAGCCAGGAAGAATGGTATAGGTTGAATTGAAGTTGGAGAAGTAGGCAGAGCCCAAGTTATGCAGGGTCTTTTAGGCCATTGTAAGGGATTAAATTTTAAGTCAAATAGGAACAAAAGAGTTTAAAATTTTCTGAGATGCATTTTCATGTACATGAAGCAAAGTTCAAAACATCCCCAGCTACCCAGTTCCCCTACCAAGAGGCAACCATTGCTATCAATATCTTATGTATCAATGCCAGAGGTACCAGAGGTATGCATATTCTATGCATAGACATGTATTTATATATACACAAATGATACTGTTATGACCTTACTCTTTTTTCTTAGTATATTTTGGAGTTCATTCTGTTCCTAGTACATATAAAATTACGCCATTCTTTTAACAACTGCATAGTATCTGTATTAGTTATTTATTGCTATGTTACAAACTAAGTGACTAAAAACAACACATTTATTTCTCAGAATTTCTGTAGGTCAGGAGCCCAGGCATGGTGTTTCTAGGTCCTTGGCTTCAGGGTTTCTCACAGGCTGCAATCAAGGTGTTATCTAGAACTGTATTCTCATCTCAAGGTTCGACTGGGGAAGGATCTGTTTTCACACTCATGATTGTTGGCAGAAGTTGGTTCTTTACGGGTTATGGGACTGAGGGCCTCAGTTTCTTGCTGACTGTTGGATGGAGGTCACCCTAAATTCCTTGCCATGTGGGCCTCTCCATGGAGTAACAACATAGCAGCTGGCTTCACCAAAGTCAGCAATGGAGAGTTGGCTTACAAGACAGATTGAATATCTTATGTAATATAATCATAGTCACATCCTGTCACCTCTGCTTCAGTCTGTATATTAGAATGAAGTCACATGTCCCACCCACACTGAAGGGGAAAGAATTACATTAGGCATAAGTACCAATAAGCAGAGATAATTGGGGGCCATTTTGAAGTCTAGCCATTATAGTATCCATGTATATATGGACTATAATTTATTTAACGAGTTTCCTCCTAATGGACATTTAAGTTTTTTCCAGTATGTTTGCCAGTATGAATACTGTAGTGAATGTCAGTATTTCATTCTGCACATGTGCAAGGATTGTACCTGTTGCAAGATTAAATTTCTAAAAGTAGATTTTCCAGGTTCAAGGCTATGTGCATTTATAATTATGGTAGATATTGTCAAATTAGTCATTTTCCACAGTCAATGTATGATGCCTGTTTCCCCACAAACTTGACAACTTAGTGTGTCATCAGTATTTTAGGTCCTAACCAATGATCTCTCAGAGTAATTTTCATTTGCATTTCTCTTATGAGAGAGATTAGAATCTCTTTATATGTTTAAGGGCCATTTGTACTTTCTCTTCTGAAAACTGTTTATGTTCTTTGCCATTTTTTATATTAGATTCCTTTTTACTTGGAGGTTTGTATGTATTTTCAAAAAACCACTCCACTTACTCTGTGGAGAATTACCTGCGTGTGAGATTTTGGAGTTTGTGAGAAGGGTGGTGGCAGTGTAATGGAGAAGGAGATGGATTTGAAATCGGAGTTGACAGGAGTTGGAAATGGATTATATATAGGATTTGAGGGTAAGCAGAGAATTGTAGTTGACCCCTATATATCAAGGGTTGCATCTATTCACTGAGGCGGGAAATGCAGGAGAAGCAAGTGGAGGATGGAAAGGTGGTAGACCTTTGTTTAGAAATTGTAAAATTCTTAAAAGAAAGTTTAGGACCTTGCGTTGGATGAATTTTTTAAAGACACAAAACAAACCATAAAGAAAAATATTAGATTGATAAATTTAACTACATCAAAACTTTAACTTCTGTGTAATAGAAGATCTTCTAAACAAGTTAAAACAACAGATTGGAGGAGGGTATCTTGTAACATATATATCAGACAAAGGATTTATATTACCTTATAAATCCTGTAAGAAATTCCTACAAATCATTAAGAAAAAAAAAACTAAAGAAAATAAGCTAAGTATATAAATAGGCAATCAAACAGAAGGAAACCTAAATGGTAAATAACTATAGAAAGAGATACTCATTTTCACTGGATAACAGGGAGATACAAATTAAAATAACATTGAGATCCCATTTTTCACCATCGGATTGACAAAAACTAAAGTCTGACAATAGAAAATATTGCAACTTTAACATATATTGTGGATGGAAATGGAAATTGGATCAGTCTCTTTATAGAGGAATTTTATGTTATCCAGTAAAATTGAAAATCTATATATTCTGAAACTTAGCAATTCTAATTCCAAATACAGACCCTAGAGAAATTCTTGAACATGGACTTGAGGAAATAATATGTATGGGATGTGTAAAGTTGTAAAACCACACACACGAAAATCATGTTTTATGTTGTTTATGAATTTATTAATGTAAATGTATTAAAATGGACACTAATATACATAGAAATTTAGGATCGAGTTTGCCTCTAGGGAAGAAAGACTGGAAAGGAAATTGAGGTCAAGAGTTTTAGCACTGTACTATTTTATTTACATATTTTTAAAGGTGAATAAATACAAATATTGTGTGTATGTACATACGTTACATATATACGTCAGCAAATAAAGATCTGAAGCAAATATAACACAATGTTATAGTGATAGAAATATGAGTATTTCTTATATTATTCCTTATAGTTGAAAATATTTTTCAACTTTCTCAATGTGAAGAAGAGTTTTATTTTTGGATATACTTAATTTGAGATATTTTTGAAATCTCCTGGTGAAGATGTCAAGTAAGTGAGTAGATACATCATTCGAGCTCAGAAGAGAGTTCCGGCTGGAGTTAATAAATGTTGGAGTCATCAGCATGTACATGATAATTAAGGCCAAGAAAGTAGACATCACCTAAGGAAAGAAAATAGGTTGTAAAGGGAAGAGGACCCAGGACAAGTCTTCAGGAAATTTTCCATTTGCAGGCTGAGGAGAAAAAGAGGAAACATCAAAGGAAATTGCTAAAGTAAAGCCAGTGAAGCAAAAGAAAAATTAGGAGTGTATGGTGTCCTGGAGGCAAAAGGAAGAGCATGTTAATTGAAAGGATGGAAAAGACAACTGTGTCAAATGCTGCTGAGATATTGAGTAAAAAATTGTTATCTTTGAGTATGGTAATATGCAGGTCTTTGGTGTTCTCAATAAGGATAATTTAATTGGAGGTAAGAACAGAAAAACAGTGTAATGGGTGAACAAGATTTGTTACGGCACAAAAAGCATGATTCATAATGGGAGGAAAATGAATAAATCTTAGTACAGTAAATAAGAACAGTAAATTTCATTAGCGTTGAGAACATTTGTGGAATTCCTACAAATTGGCCAGTAAAAAGATGATCCAAAAGAAAAATGAGTGAAAGATAGTCAATTAACTTACAAAAGAGAAAACTGGAAAAGCCAATAAATGTGAAAAGATATTGAACTTCACTAATAAGGAAAGGAAAACAATAATGAAATAACATTTTGACAATGGCAATAGGCAAGGGTTGCCAAGGATGTGGGGAAATCCAACAAAATCAAGTAAAAAATTATTAGAACTAACAAGAGATATTTTTATTATCCAAGATTGCCAGAGAAAAAAGCAACATTCTAATTAACCAATTAGAAAAGGTATTAAAACATAAAATGTCATTTATAATAGTAACGGAAACTATAAATACCTAGAGACAGACTAAAAAATTTTGCACGAATTTTATGGGAAAAATTATAATGCTTTAACGAGGGATATAAAAAGAAAATTAGAATGGACAAATATATACCGTGTTCATGTATGAGAAGGCTCAGCTTTTTAAATATATCAATTCTCCCCATATTTTATTTACATATTTTTAGAGGAGAATATATACAAATGTTGTGTGTATTTGTGTGTTTCATAAATAAATTCAATGCAATTCTAACCAATACCCCCATGAGATTTTTCAGGGAATTTGACAAGGTGATTTTAAAATCATGGGGTAGAGGTAGACAAATAGCAATAATAATAGCTAACATTTATTGTGAGCTAGCATTTTAAAAAATGTGAATGATACACCATACTAGACATAAAAGAATATTGCAAAGCTATAGTTAATTGTGTAATATGGCTAATATTGGTAAAGAGATCTGTGGAACAAAATAGAGTTTAGAAACAAACCTTGACTATTAACTAACCTTATTGTGGTAGTCATTTCGCTGTATATATATGTGTGTATGTGTGTGGGGGGGGGGAATCAAATCGTCACATCGTACACCTTAAATATACATGTTATATATGTCAATTATATTGCAATAAATCTGGAAAAAATTTTTAATTTAAGAAAAAAATAGACCATGTCATTTTTGAGAACATAATGTATATTAGAGGAGGCATTAAACGTTGGTGGGGAAAAGATGAACCATTTAATAAATGGTATCAAGTTAGTTCTCATGTGTAACATGCCTCACACTCAAAGATAAAATCCAAATGTATTAAAGACTTAACATGAAAAACGAAAACTTAGAAGAAAATATAGGATGCTGTCTTTATGCTATTAGAATAAAGAAAGCTTCTTAAATAATATGAAAAACATAGACCATAAAGAAAAAGATTGATACGTTGGACTAAATAATGTAAACTTATGTATCACACACACAAAAAAACCCTCCAAAAATGATGTTCAAAGACAAGCAACAGACTTGGAAAAGATACTGCCATATATATGACAAATGATTAGCATCTGAATATATAATTTCTACTAATCAATAAATATGAGAAAGACAATTCAAAAGAAAAATGGGCCAAGGACAAAACTCTGCAATTTGCTGAAGAGAAAACCCAGATGACTAATAAATATTGAAAGAATTTTCAGAACCTCTTTAATCATCATGGAAATTCACATTAAAATGAAATATTTTTCTTTTTAAAATGTATTATTGATCCTGAATAGCCAAAACAATCTTGAAAAAGAAGAACAAAGAGACCTTATACTTCCTGGTTTCAAAACATAATACAAAACCATAGTAATCAAGAAGGTATGGTTCTGGCATACAGACAGATAGACAGACATAGAACAGAATGGAGAGCCCAAAAGTAAATCCTTGCGTATATGGGCAAATGATCTTCAACAAGAGTGCCGAGACTACATACTGGGGAAAGGATGGTCTCTTCAACAAATGATGTTGAGTAAACTGGATATCCACATGCATAAGAATGCAGTTGGATCCTTACCTTCCACTATATACAAAAATTAAATTGAAATGGATTAAACACCTAAACATAAGACATAAAACTATAAAACTCCTAGAAGAAAACATAGAGAAATAACTTCAGGACATTAGATTTGGCAATAATTTTCTTAGATATGACACCAAAAGCACAGGCAACAAAAGTCAAACTAGGCAAATGGGACTACATCAAACTTAAAAATTTCTGCACATCAAAGGAAACAATCCTTATACATATAGTCCAGATATTAATCTTTATCAGATATATGATTTGCAAATTCAATTTTCCATTCTATAGGTTGTGACTACTACTGTTTTGTATTATGTTGTGAAACTATAGAATGGGAAATTGTATTTGCAAATCATATATCTGATAAAGATTAATATCTGAACTATATATATAAGGAACTTCTACAATTCAGTAACAAAAAGAACCAAATAACCCAATTTAAAAGTGGGCAAAGGACTTAGACAATTCTCCAAAGAAGATATATAAATGGCCAACAAATATATAAAAACATGCTCAGCATCATTAATTATAAGAGAAATGCAAATCAAAACCACAGTGAGATAATACCTCACAATCATTAGGAGAGCCACTATCTGAAGAACAGAAAATAAATGTTGGCAAAGATGTGGAGAAATTGGAACCCTTAAGAATGTAAAATGGGAGTATAAAATGGTACGGCCACTATGGAAAACTGTATAGCGTTCCTCAAAAAATAATCAAAAATAGAATTACCTAATGATCTAGCAATTCCACTTCTGGGTATATATCCAAAGAGTTCAAAGCAGGACCTTGAAGAGATATGTGCATACCTATGTTCATTGCAGCATTATTCACAATAACTAAGAGGTAGAAGCAACCCAAATGGACACTGGCAGCTAGATAAAAAAAAAAATTCACTATATACATTTTATAAGGGAATAGTATACAGCTTTAAAAAGGAAGGAAATCTTGTCACATGCAACAACATGGCTGAACTTCAAGGACATTATGCTAAGTAAAATAAACCAGTCACAAAAGGACAAATATTGTATAATTCCACTTATATGAAGTATCTAAGATAGTCAAAATCATAGAAACAAATTAGAAAGGTGGTTGCCAAGGCCTGGAGGGAGGAGGAAAAGGGAGTTAGTGTTTAATTAATGGATATAGTTTTAGTTTTGCAAGTGAAAATGTTCTAGAGATATGTTGCACAACAATGAATATACTTAACACTATTGAACTATACACTTACAAATGGTTAAGATGGTAAATTTAATGTTATTTTTATCACAGTAAAAAAAGTTAAAATTTTAATTTAACCAAAAAATTTATTATTACATTCAATATATAATAAATTCAAAGTGTGTAAAATGCATATGTAAAGTTTAAAATAATAAAATGTGCATTCATGTACCTACCACACAGCTTAGAAATAGAATATTATTACTACCTTAAAGGCTTTCTGTGTGCTCCTCCTCCCCCAGAGGTAACTATCCTGAACATTTAGGTTAATCCTTCTCTTGCTTTTCTTTATAGTTTTACCATAATATGTGTATCTCTAAGCAATATATTTTTGCCTAAATTGAACTTTATATAAATGGAATCCTATATCCAATGCCTGTAACTTACCTCTTTTTCTCTGATCTCTGATTCTCTTTTAAATATGAATCTCTTTGTTGCGATTCATCATACTGATGCATGGATATTCTTTTGTATGAAAAAACCACAATTTATTTTCTATTCTGTTCTTAATGGACATTTAGGATGTTTCCAGTTTTGAAGTATTACAAATGGCTATTAAGCCTGTGAATATTCTTGTACATCTCTTGGTCCTCGTGTACATATGCAAAAGTTTCTCTAAGCCCTAGATTCTAGAGTATAGATTTAGGTAAGTGAAAAAGAAATTGAAAACAACCTAAATATCCATCAAAAGGATAACAGATGAATAAAATAAGAGATTTATATGATGGAATATTATACAGTAGTCAAAAGAAATGAACCTAATTTTTCTGTATCATCATGGATAGATCCCCAAAACATATGGAAAAGACAAAAGTGAGAAAAACAAGAACAATGAATCACACTAGGTAAAAAGAATTTAAAAGCACACATAACACAATACCAAATATATGTAAAAATATAAAAAGTGAACTGGAAGTATACACACTAAATTCGTGATAGTGGTTGTCTCTCGGGAAGAAGGGAAAGGAGATTTACAGCTTTTTCTATAGTGTTTTATTTTCTTTTTTAAAAGGTTAAAAATAAGTATTACAAAAGATTAGCAGTTGTTAATTCTGAGTGGTAGAATATGGGTATTATATTGTTGTTTGTATTTTTTTGTACCTTTTTAAGTTTATTTTTTAAAAAAAGATTGAACTCAGAAGAATGTAGGAGAGAACGATGTGTAAACATTTAATTATTTAAGTGTTTGCCTAATAGTTCATCTACTATTCAAATTTTACATAATCATACTGTGGAAGATTTTTCGTGGTTTTCATTCTTTCGATATAATTTTTTAAAAAACGGTTAAAAAAAGAAATTTTGTGCAAAAAACCTTTTTCATATGTCATACTGTTTCCATAGGACAGATTTCCAAACACGTAATAATTGGGTCAAAGAGTGTGAACATTTGAAACATTTGCTGCCTTCCAGGCAACGGTACCAACATACTGTTCCTTTCGAAAATCCTGAGTGGGTGCTTTTTATAGGCGTAAAAGGTCCGTCCTTTAATTAATCTTAACTGATATTTAATTCTTCCACTTCGGAGATCCATACTTTTGCATTAACCTCTGGTTTAATCTGTGTTTGTCTAGATAAAATGTTGATCCCATTAATAAATGGACCCCAAAAAGAAGACATTAAAATGCTTTCTAAAGAAAGACTATTCAGAGATAGACTCTCCCCAGTATTGGAAGTAGGCGAGCAGAAACTGGACAATTATTTGGCAGAATGTTAGAGAGTCTTTCTTTCTTTCATTCTTCAAACCTTTAAATACCTTTTCCCTCAGCCAACTTCAAGGACCTGAAGACCTAAAGGTGAAATGGTACAGTGCCCACTCTGAATTTCAAAAGTTTGACTAAATGGCCCAGTCCTGGGATTCTCTGAATTCTTTGTTGCTGCCTGAACCTTAATTTTAGGCTTTAGAGGGTGTGCCAGTGCAAATGAACGACTGGAAATCCAGAAAATGAAAACAGCTTTTATGGGATTTTAATTAATTACGTTTCTTAAAGTTTAAGCTCACTTGTGGGTGTTGGATGCAAAGATAAATTCTTGCTGAAGGGACATTCAGGGACGGGAGAGGAAGAAACAATTTCTGGTGGGAGGAAAGCAAACAAAAAAGCAGTATCTGCCAGACTTCTTGTAATTTGGCTCGTTTCTTGTACTCTTCGACTCTGTGGTGCCAGGGTCCCAATACCCCACCAGATGAATTAGCGCCGGCGGGCGAACGAGCAGGGTGGGCCATTTAGTAGCCCGGAACCTCTTGTGAGGGTTTGTGCAGCCGGGCGCACTGGGAAACATTTGGCGCTGCACCGCCCTGCGCCATGCCCTTCAGCCCAGTGCTCCGAGGAGAAAGCGTACGACGTTGGTCCCCGCCGTGGTTTGTAGCTGGCGGTCTGAGGCCAAGCCTCAAGTAGGAACGGTATCATCATGATGAGAGGACGGCCGGGCCGAGTGCCCTTACAGTTCCTGCCGGATGAGGCCCGGAGCCTGCCCCCTCCCAAGCTGACCGACCCAAGGCTCGCCTACATCGGCTTCTTGGGCTACTGCTCCGGCCTGCTTGATAACGCGATCCGGCGGAGGCCCGTGATGTTGGCGGGTGAGGGCTGCGCGGGCGGGGTCGGCTGGGAGGAAAAGGGGTCGCAGGGCTGCAGGCCAGCTCCACCATAGGCTGCCTGAAGTGCCTCGCTTTTCCGGGCCTTTATAAAGCCTAGCAGGCCCTGCCTCACCTTCTTTAGCGCCTCCGCGCCTCATGAGCTCTTCAGAATCCCGCAGAGCCAGAGTGTCATTTGGCTCTTCAGGAAACTGAGGTGCCGTGAAACCCAGGACCCCACAGTGAGTCTGTGAAAGACCCGAGAATGGACGTCGAGCTCCCCTTTCAGTTCGTGCTGCAGTGTGTGCAAAAATGAGTGTTCATTCCCTATCATGCTCTACTGACAATACGTACATTGTAGCGTTTGATCCTCAGAACACCTTATGAGAAGGTGTTACCCACAATGAGGAAACAGCCTTAGAGAGGTTAAAGCAGCTTGCCCAAGGTCATATGGCTAATAAGTAGCAGAACCAGTTCAAACCAGTGCTTCTCAAATTTAATGTGCATACTACTAATAACCTGGCTCTTGTTAAAATGCGCATTCTGATTCTTTAGGTAGGGAGAGGCTTAATGTCAACACAATACCAAATACTTCTGATGCTGCTGCTCTGGGTACCTTACTTTTGAGTAGGACGCTCGAAACCACGGGGCTGTATTTTCTAGTAGTGTGTTAGTGGCATTCTGTTAGTTGACACAGAAGCTGTGTTAAGGGCAGTGGATCTACAAAGGGAAAAGTGGAGGGAAGCTCTAGAAGATGTATTTAAACTTAGCTTTGATTTATCAGGCAGATACTAGAAGAGAGCCTTCCCGTTCCATGGGACTAGTGGGAATGAATGAAGGCAAGAGCCTCTAGTTTAATTATTGAGTGAATATGCAGGGTAGGGCAATAAGGCTACAAAGGATATTAATTAGGTAGATCAGTGCAGTTTATCCTCTAGGCAGACAGGAACGTTTTAGCTTTAGATTGCTGCGGCGGGTAGGGGGAGACAGATACAATGAACAGACCTGTGTTTTAAAAGGTCAGCTTTGTCAACATTGTGAAGCACTGATTGGAGCCAAGGAATTCGGTTAGTGAGAAAAAAGCTAATAGAATGGTTCAGGCAACTGGGAATCACCTCACTTGTGCCTCATTTGCCTTCTTCCAGCTATATGTCATGCCTTCCAGCGATATGTCGCCAAACCTCAGTATTTCCAGTGCTCAAATAGTTCTGAAATCCTGTCTCCTTTGGACATGATCCTACTTCACAGAAAGGAGTGACTTTGACTATTTCTGCCTCTAGGGAGATAGAGTTTTCTCCCTTTTCATTACTACTCCACATTTGCTCGAACCTGTCTCTTGGTGTAAAGGAAAATTGCTCCACTTTGGAACTAAATGTCCTTGCTCCACTGCTTCCTAGCTGTGTCACCTTTGGCTAGTTACCTGGTCAGACAGTTCAGAGCCAAAGTTTCCTCATCTGTAAAATGAGAATAATTGATCTTTGCATATTTGTTGTGAGACTTGAGATTTTATAGGTAAAGTACATGGCACACAAAAGGTGCTGGACAAAGTTCCCTTTATTTTGTTCTTATGCAAACAGTTTACTTTATATTTCTTCCATATTTACAGAGCTCTTTCTCTGTGCCAGGCAGTGTTACATACAAGATATGCGGGGTGAGAATACTATCCCTGACCTTGAGGAGCTCCTAGTCAGGTCAGGGAGACAGAGAAATAGTCCATTATAGGTCTAGGTGTGACAAATATGTGTTTTGTTGGAAGTTGATGAGCAGAGAGCGCTTGGGGAGCACTAAGGAGGTACAGATCGGAGGGAGACTGTTCTGGAGGAAGTAAACGGCTGAAATGTGCATTATATACCACTTAATCTCGTCTCACTGTCAAACACTTTTTTGTGCCTTATCTGGGAGACAGAAGAACATAGTGGTTAAGAGCACATGCTACTCCATCCTACTAGCTTTTTGATTCTAGGGAAGTTAACATTTCTGTGAACTTTAGTCTCCTTATCTGTAAAATAGAGGATTATTTCCCTCTTTGAGCAGCTGTGAGAACTAGATGAGCTATGATGTATATAAAGCGCTTAGCCCAGGGCTAGGGTTCAGTTCCTCAATTCCCTGGGTTTCCCTAAGTTGCTTTGGAAAATTTAGGTCTTGAGGACTTTATTGAATTAGTATCCTTAGCAGCATTTATTGAAAGAATATTGTGTTTGTCTAGCTCAATGTGTGGCATATAGTGGTGATTCCTGGCTGTCTTAACCCTCCAAAGATTTACAAACCAGATGAGCATATTAAAAAGACAAATCGTAGTACAAGTTAAGCACATAGAATGATGGGTGTGACAGTCGCAAGGGTGGGAAAGGAGAGCCATGTGGTGGATTTTCAAACTATGGCCCTTAGAGTACCTGGCATTCTGTAAATAATATTGGAATATTCTATCAGTCAAATTATACAGATCTTTTCAAGTTAGCAGAAAAATATTAAATAGAATTTTTCCTTAAGCTTTTTTCCTATCACTTGTTTTTAAACTCTTATTGCTGGTTACCCTTACTTGCCCTTAATTTACAGTTAGTATCTAAATATAGTCCACAAAAGTAAATATTTATTGATTTCTAGTTTAATTTATCAGTAATTTACAGCATTCTGCAAAGAACACCATGGCTTCCAAGTTTAGGTTCACTTAGTAAAGGACAGAAGGGGAAAATGATTGTCGAGGGGTTATGTATGTGGTGAGAAAAAGACTACCACTAAAAGAGAGAGGAGTTTAGAGAAATGGAGACTTGGGAGGAGGCCAAGCCATGCCTTGTAGGGCTGGGACTCTGGCATCATTTATGGAGTCTTTCTGTGTGAGGGGTAAGGGTAAAGACATAGAAAGTCTGGGTCTTTGTAGTCCAGTGGCACATAGGACAATCCAGCACATTTTGGTTGGCTGTGTTGCAGATAACCAGTTAAGGGTAGCAGTGGCTGTTTAGGGTAAGAGACAACACAAAAGAATCCATGTCCTGTCCAGTCCCAGATCATAATATTTTACATTTTTGTTGTTTTACACATTTTTCCAAAATACTTTCATACGCATTTTGGGCAGGGGAGGGGTATGTACTACTGCTTTAAGAAATGGCTTTGCCTGGTAATTTCTTTGTTTTATAGATAGTAAATTAACTTGCTCAAGGTCATTCATCCACTTATGAAATGTTTATTAAGTGTTGCCTATATGCTAGTATGGAAAGGTGAATCAAACATTGGCTTTGCCTGGTAGTAGAGAAAGAAATAATTACTATAGCAGTTTACATATTAATAGAGATAAGTTCACCCTTTTAACTCCAGGAAAGTTCTGGGGAGAATTCTTAGCAGAAATGATGTCTAAGTTGAGTCTTGAAAGATCAAGAAGTCATCAGAGAAAGAACCAGTGCATGGTATGTAGAAGCATGAAGAAGCCTCATTTGTGTGAGGAATTAAAAGTAGTTCAGTATTGCTGGAGCACAGTGTGCATATCAAGGAGTGTCAGAAGATGAAGATGGAGAGTCAACTCGTGAAGGACTGCAGGAGTTAGGACTCCTTTTGAGCATAATTGAAGGAGAAGGAACCAACAAGCTAAGTTTGTATTTTAGTAAAAATTAGTGACAGGATAAAAGGTGGGATGAGTATGGAAACCAGTTAGAGCAAATGAGAGATAAGTTCCTTGAAGTGAAGAAAGGAAATATTTACAAAGTAGAATTGACAGTACTTAGTGACTGGATGTGGGGGAAGAGGGTAGAATAAAAGGGATGATTACTGTATTTATTATCCAAGACTTGGATTCCTAGGTCAATGGTCTTATTCTCAGACTTAGGAGAAAGAGGTATGAATAGGAAGGAAATGAGTTCATTTGGGGATGTTTAAAATGAACATATCTGTCAAACATTTGACGTATCTGTTATTCAACATGAGTGTCTGAGTTGATGTACTTATGGATCCTGAGCACATGGGTAGTAGATAAAACCACAGAAATAAATTAGTTCTCCAAAGGGATATGTGTGGAATAAGATGTGGAGAGCTGGGAGTATAATTGTGGGGCTTAGCTAGAACATCAGATCTGCAGTTAGCCTTTTTTATTTTTTTTATTTTTGCAGTTAGCCTTTTGCAAAAAATGTCTCCATATATAAAGTTCATACCTCTGGATCTCTTTTCAGACTTTAAATCTTAGCTTTCTCTAGATCATATGATTTAATCCTCTCTGGTCTCATGATAATAGGATGATTTTTTTAATAGGGTAATTTTTAAATACAGTTTTTGAATAGGTAATACATGCAAATGGGATAAACTTTAGAAGGGACAAAAGAGAATTGAGATATATTTGTAGTGTAGCTTACTCTTTTAATAACCACTAAATATGCAAATATAAATTGGTATATGGAGACAAACCAGATTCTGTTTAGACCATCTGCTCATCACATCCTGAACAGGGGCTAGAATACAAGTTAGGTTAGGTCTAAAGTTAACTTATTGAAAAAGAAAAAAAGATATTTTTCTGTTCTCAGTCTAACATTCAGGATTTGGTACTTATCTACCTTTTTCCATGAAGAAATTTCTAAAACCTTGGGTTCTATTGATAGTTATGTTTGTAGACTTAATGTTGCTTTTTGTAATTACCAGATTTCTTTAAGAAGAGATCTCAAGGTCAAGGCTATTTGTTCAGAATCGTCATATAGAAAAGCCCTTTTTTAAAAAAAAGTTTTAGAAGAAATAATAATAAATTATATATCTGAAATATAAGAATATAATCTTTAATACACATTGACTGATTTTTGCTTTCTTTGGGATTTGTCCTTTGAATTTCAGGTTTGCATCGCCAACTTCTATATGTTACCTCCTTTGTTTTTATTGGATACTATCTTTTAAAACGTCAAGACTATATATATGCTGTGAGGGACCATGATATGTTTGCATATGTAAAATCACACCCGGAGGATTTTCCTGAAAAAGGTATTTCAAGTTAATTGTAGAAAACCTCTTTCTTACTCTGCGTAATTTTCCCTGGCTTATCTTTTCCATGCCTGTGTCTTCAGGTACCTCCTCTATTCTGTTGACTCCTACATCTTTATCTATAGACCAAAATTCTTTTGAATTAGTATATCCAGTTTCTGGCTAATTACCTTTGCGTCCTGCTTCAGTGAATGACACTACTGTCCACCTAGGTACTCCAGCCAGAAGCCTGGGAATCATCTTCAAGTCTTTTCTCTTTCACTTCCCATTAGTCATTATGTCTTACATTCTACTTCCTATTTCTCAACTCTAGACTCTCCTTTCTCTCCCACTGCTACTATCCTGGTTCAGGCTCTGATAATCTTTTGCTTGGACTGTTGCACTTGCCTCCAGCTCACATCTCCCTTGGTCTTACTGAAGTTTATATCTCAGGCTCATTGCCTGGTAGAAACACTTTGCTCATTCCTTTTATCTACCACATTACATACACACAGGTCCCTCATTGGACTTAGCTTCGTCTTTGTTTTTCTAGCGCAGGGCCTACACATAATAAGCACTTAATAAATAATAGCTGACCTGAACTGCACAGAACCCTGCCTCATCCCCTTCATAACTAATTTTTGCCTCATGAAATCTTCCCTATACCACTTTGTACATACTGTACCTTCTTCTTAATCCTCCTCTAGCCTTGTTTCCACCTTGTCCATCTAGCAAATTCCTACGAAAGATTCTCAATCTCAGTGAGGCTTTCAGCCAGCTACAGACAGGAATTTTCTCAGCACACTCTACTTTTCTCTGTTCAACTGTGAATATAATTATAACTCTTCTTTTTGTTATTTTACACACATACACGCAATACAGATGTGCACAAACGTGAATGATGAAGAAAAATTTTGAACTCATAAATATAAATGTTAAATATATTTTTCTATTTATGTAAATGTATAATATTAAACATTTAAATTTCATTAGACCGAATGATGATTTCTAAGGTTCTATTTTGCTCTAAAATTATGTTACTCTGTTTAATATTCCCATAGCCTTCAGTCACATATGTAATGTGTATGGTGGATCAAAAAGATACAGGGATATTTTTGCCAATGAATAGCTCAAAGACTAGTTCAAAGCCATGAATAGTGACTGTATCAGAGATGGGGAATACTCAGAACTGCTGGATATTAGAGCTGGAAGGAATCTTGGGAATATGATTCCTGAGAATGAAACCCAGTGGCAGACCAGTCCTCAGTCCCAGACCTCTGGCTCTTTGCCTTGATTTTTCACTAGCTCCCTCAGTGTATAGCCTCACAGGCTCATTCTGTCTCTGAGCAGCAGATTACTGGCAGTTATGCGAAGAGCCTCACGCACTGATGATATGAACATGGAGAGCTTGACCACCTCAGCTCCAGGCCCCTCCTAGCTGACCTATGTCCATCCCTCCCTGTTCATTTCCTCCTTTATCCCTTCAGTCAGGATCCTTCTGGCAGCATTTTGCCATATGGATATCACCACAGATTTTTCCAAAGTTATTCTTCATTCAGTGAAGCAAATGATCACCAAACCATGGTTGAGGACAAGAAAATGAGAAAATTCTTAAGAGTTTCTATCTGTAAGAATATTAAGTATTCATTTTTCTTTAGGAAATATAATTTTCAAAACAATTTAAAAATAAACCTTTGTGATCTTTTCTTTTATAGATAAGAAAACTTATGGTGAAATTCTTGAAGAATTCCATCCAATACGTTGAAATCTCCAAAATGCTTGTTCCATTTTCACTGATACAGTTATTTCTGAATTTTGTGGAACGTGTTTTCGTGATATCTAAAGTTTATATTAATCTGTGTGTTAACACCTTGAGATTAAAATGGTCACCATGAACATTCTGACTCCTTTTTGTCGTAAGAAAATCATTTATCAGAGAGTGGTTAGTTTCCATTCACCCAATTTTAAGAAGACATCTGACAGATTTTAAAATGGAGTTTAGTTCTAGTTTGGAGTTGGCACACTATAGCCTGTAAGCCAAATCTAGACCACTGTTAGTACAATTCTATTGGAACACAAGGTTCATTTGTTTACATGTTGTTTATGGCTGCTTCCATGCTATAACAGCAGAGTTGTATAGTTGTGAAGGCCTAAAATATCTAATATATGGCCATTTACAGAGAAGGATTGCCTGCTCCAGTTCTAGTGCAAAGCAAAACAAAGCAAGCCAGATTATGGAGGGTTTTGTGAGTCGTGTAGAATAATTTTGACATGATCCTATAGGCAATGGGAAGTCACTAAAGGGTTTTAAATGGGAATAACATGGTCAGGTTTGTATTTCTGAGCTTGCTCTGCAATGATATAACGGGTGGTTTAGAAGTAGGAGACTCAAGACCAGGAGAATGGAAAACTGATACTACAAATGGGGTCTTTGCTTTTAGATGGATCATCCTGAAGAAAGTGGGCTTAGTGCCAACACTCTACAGCGGAGCTCAGTGCAATTAGTAGTAAAAGACACCCTACCTAACTGGAATGAGGTTACTCTCTATGGCTCATCAAATCCAAATGCTTGTCCAGAAAGTTTTTGTTTCCAAGCTCAGATTTATCAGATTAGTTTTTGGAGATTAATAAAATTGTTTCTCTTTATACATGATTTTAAATTAGGAGGCAGTGTGACTATGGCAGTAGATGGTTTCTGGGCAAAATCAGATGAGTTCCATCTCTCAAGTTCCGCTTGTTAAATATGAAATCATGTCTGAGAACATACTTCTCAGGTCTTGAGAAATTAATAAAGATATGTACAAATAGAAAAATAGTGTAGATGATAGAGGGTTTGTTCACCTGCTCTTAGTAGCACATCAAAGTTGTGACGGAAACACAGCAAACAGCAAGCAGAGTCTCCTGGGGTCTAGATGAACAAGCCCTACAACTGGGGAGAGAAATAAGAAATCATCCTGCAAAGGGAGGCAGTAGGACGGAGCAAGGACGCAAGGCTTCCTGGTCTCAAGCAGCTGAGTGGGATGGAGGCTGTGGTAGCTGCAGCTGCAAACGCTTCTTAAAGGGGCCATGTCCAAAACCAGATTTTCGTAGTGAGGGACTCGCTCACTCTGAACACCAGTGCCCGGTCAGCTGCTCGAGGGGCACCAGGGACTTAGAGGGGGACACTGAGTTGTTGGAGTGAGGGCTGGAGGTGAGGTTTTTCTCCCACACAGAAGTGCTGGTGGTATCCATTGTTCCTTTGTTGAGCCCTCCCCACTCCCAGTGTGCGACATAGCTGAGACGTCATCAAATTGGATAACAGAAGTTGCTCTACCCAGAGATTCCCTGAAACTTAGCTTCCTTCAACTTGCATCCCCACCAAGCCACATCCAGTTGTGTCCTTGGTGAGTCTTGTGCAACTTGCTGAGCAGTGCCAAGACTCACACTGGTGGCCGCTGACCTTGGTTTCTGGTGTAGCTTCTTGAGGCAACTATAAACACAGCATCTGTGGATTGCTTACTGAATCAACAGGTGGCCCCAGAGGGACACAGGCTGGGGCTAAAACTGGCCTGCTGCTGAACTCTTTTCAGGATGCTAATAAAACCGGAAGACTTAGAAGCATTGCTTAGTACATAGAAACAGACACAGAAAGGCAGCCAAAATAGGAAGACAAAGAAGCAGAAACCATATGAGAAACAGAACAGAGATCCAGGAATAGTGGAGTCAAGCAGTCTAACAGATGCAGAGTTCAAAACACTACTCAATGAACTTAAGGGAAGAATAGATGAACTCAGTGAAAACTTTAACAAAGAGATAGCATGCATAAAAAAGGAAATAAAAAACCACAAAAAAAGAACCAGTCAGAAATGAAGAATACACGAGAAGGAATCAACAGTAGAATGGACAAAGCAGAGGATTGATCAGCGATTTGGAAGACAAGGTAGTAGAAAACACCCAATCAGAACATCAACAACAATAAAAAGAATGCGAAAGAAATAAGGCTAGTTTAAGAGACCTCTGAGACAAGATCCACCATAACAAAATTCACATAATAAGAGTACTACAAGGAGAAGAGAGAAAGCAAAAGATTGAGAATCTATTTGAGGAAATAATGACTGAGAACTTCCCTAACTTGGTGAAGGAAATAAACATATAAGTCCAGGACGTAGTTACCATTTAGAGTTGAAGGACAGATAAAGAGCTTCCCAGACAAAAATAAGCTAAAGGAATTTATCAACACCAAGCCAGTAAATATTACAGGAATTGTTGAAGGGACTTCCTTAAGAAGAAAAAATGTTTCAAAAACATGAATAAAGAATGGTAATAACTACATATCTATCAATGACTACCTCAAATGGAAAAGAATTAAGTGCTCCAACCAAAGGATAGGGTGGCTGAATGGATAAGGAAACAAGCCTACTATATATGCTGCCTACAAAAGACTCACTTCAGATTAAAAGACACACACAGACTAAAATAAGGGGAAGGAAAAAGATATTGCCTTGATGGACCTAGAGGGTATTGCACTAAAGGAAGTAACTCAGATAGAGAAAGACAAATACCACATGATTTCATATATATGTGGAATCTAAAGAACAAAATAAACATCAATAACGACAAAAATGAAAATAAACTCATAGATACGGAGAATATTTTGAGGGCTACTAGACAGGAGGGGATTGGGGGGATGGTGAAATAGGGTGGAAGGGATTAAGAAATACAAATGGATAGTTACAAAATAGTCATAGAGATATAAAGTATAGCATAAGGAAAATAGTCAACAATGTCGTAATAAATATGTAGGGGGGAAGAGGGGTACTAGATTTAGTGAGGTGATCACGAGCTCTAATTACTTATCTGTACAACTAAAACTAATATATTATTGTTTCACCAACTATAATTGAAAAAACTCATTGACTTGTACAATGTAAATATGAGCAACTAATTGTCTATTATATTTCAATAAAGTTGGGAAAAAAGATATGTACAAATATAATGTTTTATTTTTTTATTGCTACTGCACTAAATAGGTTTATAGTTCACCTGTGCTCAATGGGTACAAGAGTGGGAACCACTCATCCCAAGATACTGTGCTACCTCTTAGTTCTGCAGGGTTAAAAGCAAGGGCTAGAGCAAATACAAAGTGAGAGTAAGAGAAACAATTAGCTTATAATAGTAGCACTTAGACTCCAGGGGCTTTTAATTTATCTTGTTTAATTTCTATAACCTTGTGAGGTAGGTAATACTATCCTCATTTTTAGTTGAGGAAATTTAGATTCCAATGGGTTAAACTTGTCCAAGATCACAATGAACAACTGCCAAGGGAGGGGAGGTAAACTTTGGTTGGTCAGATGCTATGCTTTTTCTACCATACCACACTGGCCCTCATGAACCACTGACCACCACCCCAAGCTGGTCAAAGAAGAGTGAGGGGGAGTTGCGAACAGCAACAAGCATCCTAAAGGTGACCCAGTGATGAGTTCACAAGTTAGTGCTCAGAAGGAGGTAGAGAAGCATCCCGGAGAACTGAGTCGCCTCACTTTCAGCTGCAGATCCAGGTCTTTCTGGTCTCATCAGGGCTAGCAAACTGCTCCATGTCTTCGTCACAGAGTCTACCTTCTATCATGTAAAGGGATCTGTGGAGTACAAAAATGTTTAAAAATAAAAAATCAGTATAAATCCACACCACTAAGGTACTGTCACATGCCTATTGAAATAGGAAATATAATGAAAAGGCTCATTGGTGTTGCTTTTAGAGAATGCTGGCAGTGTTACATCACTTTAAGAAAAATCAGGTTATCAGAGCTGCAATAACTCTTCCAGTTACACCTCTAAATTTTACTAACAGAGAAACTACGATGCAGTAAGGTGAATAATTTATCCAAGTGTCAGTGGCGGAGCCAGGATATGAGCACAGGTTTTTTAACTTCTGCCATGACATACAGCCTCCACAAAAATCAAGTTAGGGTGTGTTGAAGCATTGTGGTGTAGAATCGCTGCTCCTGTCTTCAAAGCATTTTGACTGGTCAAGGAGTGGGTGTTCTATCCACACTGTCATCCCCAATTTCCTCCTCCATCCCAGGCTGCAGAATTCTGAGGCGCTAATGAATTCACTAATGTAGAGAAAGGGAATTAGATGCAAGTTAGGCCAGGGTTCATTTATCTGGTTCTGCTATTTCCTGAGTACCTTTGGACTCATTTTACTTCTCAGGCCTCCAGTTTTTTCATCCGTGAAAGGGGGTGATAATTCTGTTAGATAATTGATATTTGAGTGGTTTTAAACTGTAGAAGTATTTAATTAGTAGTTGTTATTTTCACCACTACTGTTATTATTCAGTTAACTGAAACCCAGAGAAGTCAGATGGCTAAACCAAGGCCACACAGCTCATTAGTGGTAGAACCAGAACTTGACCCCAGAGCTGTTGACCCAGCCCAGTTATATTTAAGAATCTCTGAAAGGCAGTCCAGGATGCCTTGAAAAGAGAGAGAAGCAGGGTTAAAGTTGACAATTTGAGTTTGGGTTTGAGATAAGGGAAGGGAAAAAGGCTGAGGAAATACCTGAGTGTAACTCTCCATAGGCTGTGTGTTCAGGTCCCTGTTTATTCCCCACTATTACAGAGTGGCCTTCAGGCAGAGTATGAAGATAACACATATGGCTGAGTTTGGGTGTAATGGAAAGAACACTCAGATCAAATTTGGGGCAAGTCTTGCTTTTGTCCCCTTAATTGTGATCAAATTTGGGGCAAGTCTTGCTTTTGTCCCCTTAATTGTCCCCATAATTGTGACTTTCAGTCAATCACTTCATCTCTGGCTTTAATTTCCTTACTAGTAAAATGGGGATAAAAGTCCCGCCCCACATACCTACACTGGTGATTTTGAGTCCCATAGACATGAGTATGGTTTATCACTGAAGAAACAATTTCTGAGAACAGAGCTGGCAGGTGGCACAGGACCCAAACTGGCAGGTGCTATAGCCAAATTTCTCCTATTCTTCACCCAGGAGTAACCACTCACGACTGTACCAGGTCCTCTTTCCATCACCTACCTGGTGCCACCACTTGTTTGTATAGCTCGCTGCCCATCCATACCTCACAACTCTAGCCCTTCTGAGCATAGACATATGGGCTCAGACGCCAACACTTGTATATGTCCTCACAAGAGGGCTTCTCAGTGGGCATGCCTCCCATTGGTGTGCCTGCAATGGATTAGAGTATCAAGAGAGCAGTTCTTAAGCTTTCCATTTGGCTGGCTGCAACCTGGGATGGTCTGAGTAACCCTGCCAGTTGCAGAAATACTGTGAGCAGCCTCTCCTAAGTACCTGCATTTGTCATATAATTTTTCATGTTTTGCCTTGAAAAATGTCAAGAAGCACTGCCACACACATAGAATTGACAATTTATCTGAGTAAATAGCCATACCTACTAACAAATGCACACATGCATAAACACATATCTGTGTACATAAGGTACACACTTTTGCTTCTGCCTCCATAACAGTTCATGGTCATTACTCACCAATTCTGGGTCAGGAGAGTAAGGCAGGCCTGGCCTTGGGCCCTCCCAGGTGGTGGTCCCAATATCCTGAAGTGAGGGTGGCTCTATCTGAGACCCAGTAGCACCACTATTTCCCCTCCTCCCCCAGAATGTCCCTCAGTGGACTCTGATACCCACTAGCATGGCTACCATTACCTTCCCTAGAGTCTGAGGCCTACTTGGCCTGTCGCATTATCTCCTGGTATGTCCTCGTGACCTCCTCAGCTTTCAAAGTAAGGTGGGTGAGGATGCGATGAAGGCTGGAGAAGTGCAAGTGGAACTGGGCTTCCAGGTCCAGCTGCCCCAAGACCTCATCCTCAGGCTCCTCTGTCTCTGCAGCTTCATTTTCAGCCTCGTCGGTTTCACCGCCTGCCATCTTGACCTGCCACTCCTCCCGGGGCAGCAGCCCGTGATCCACATCCACACAGATGGCCTTGAGCATGGTGAAGTAGTTGTAGAGATCAGGCGCCCCAGCCCGGGCCTGGCGCCCAGGCACACTCAGCTGCACATCCCGCAGAAGGCTGGGGAGCATAACCACCTGCTCCATGTTATGCACCACAGCCGAGTACCGGTCCATAACAGTCAGCAGGCAGTTCTTAGGGTAGCGCTTGGTTAGCACCTGCATGGTTGCTTCCTCTCCCACACTGAATTCAGCACACTGCACCAGCACTATTTCTAGGCTGTTTTTTTTTATGTCTGGATGCAATGGCAGTTTGACAGGATGCCAAAGCTCAGTCAATGGGTCAACACAGCCCTGTTTTAGACCAATCACAGGGCTTGGGCACCCACGTCTGTATCAGGTGATCCATCTGGCCAGGGGCAGATCTGTCAGTCTTCTGCCTGTCGTCATTTCAGCACTTCCTGATGTCTCAGCAAGAACCTAGCTTCTCCTCCACTGGCTTGCAGAGCCAGAGTAACAAGGAAGGTTTTCCCTTTGGTAACTAGTGCACTTGACCCCAGGGCAGTAATTAACTCTTTCAGGTCACCTGAGACCAAGATGCCTCTTGCTGCCTGCTTAGAGTGGCCTCTAATGCACAGTTCACTTCTCCGACCTTGGGTGCCTCAGCTGAAACATGAATGAGGAGGGTTGTGAAATGACCCCGCTTAGTGGAGGGCAAAGAGCACTGAAGTAGGAGCCAGAAGTCCAGTCCTGCAGTTTCCTAGCTGTGTGTTTTGGTCATTTGCCGACTAACACTATTCAGCACCTACTTCGCAACAATTTCTGCACTAAGCTTTTACAAGTCATCTCATTTAATCTTCACCACAACCCTACAATGAATGTTTTAATCTTCCTGTTTTACCAATGAGTAAGCTGAAGTGCAGACAGCTAAAGTAACTTGGCCAAGGTCCCATTGGAGCTGGGATTCCAGCCCAGGACTACCTCTATTCTACCTCCAGTCAGTGCTCTAGACACATGTGAGGTTGCATAAGTTATACAGGTTCACTGGGTCCATATCTTTATCTGTAAATTTGAGGTGTTATTGTGAGGATCGAATGAAACAAAGCTAAAGAAAATGCTTTGTAAGCCACAAAACACAGTCCCAAAATGTATTATCTGTGCAGATTCTAGATTCACGCTGGGATCCCTCCCAACTCTAACCTGTAACTCCAAAAGTTACAATGCTTCTCTTTTCCTATTGACCTAGTCCTTTGGCCAATGTCTAGGAAGACAATAATCCTTTTCATAGTCATATTATCATAATTAAGTACTGACTTCGTTATATTTTTTATGAGATAACCAGGAAAATGAGGTCCAGAAGGAGGATCGAAGTTGCCCAGCAAGTTAGTGGAGCGGTCAAGTGGAGAACAAAACTTTCAGAGTTCTGGTCACAATACCGCCTGGGGTAGAAGGATCTGCTAGGTACCTTCTTCCCAGCCAGGGAGGAGACAGGTGGGGAACTTGTCTCACTTGAGCAACCCTCACCTCTACCCTACTACTGGAGGACCCAGTACACCCTCGGGATTGACAGTCACCCACTTACCCACTCCATCCCACTCCTATGGACAGGGCTCTGAGAAAGTTCAACTTTACGTTAAACAGAATTCCACCTCCCTTTAGCCCCTCCCCATTAAATTACAATATTCACCCCACCCCCCAAATCACTGACCTTAACTACACTTATATCAGCACAACAGGGCAGTGTGAAAAATCATTTCCCAGCCTCTAGCTCACTCAGTGCCCACAACATGAGGCAGAAAAACATTAGAATCCCCCTTTTCAGATGAGGAAACTGAAATTCAGAAAGGAGGAGGTACTGGCCAAAAGTCTCAGACATGACAGGAGGAGGCTCGGCCCAGCTCTCCAGGCCTCCGAGGAAAACAGCAATTGTCCCTCTCACCATGTGCCCCTTTATGGGCCTACTGGGTACTAGCTGCAGGTGACCTGCATTAGACAGTTGACCTTACCTCTTTGGAACAGAGGGCAGCCAAGTTCAAGCACCTGCTGTGATCGGCGAAGCTTCCACTTTAACCCTTTGTGTACTATAAATTGTGGAGTGGAACAGAAAGCACGGGCTGGCTCTTCATCTCTCTGGCTGTGTGGCCCTGGGCTAGTCACTGCTCTTCTCTGAGCCTCAGCTTTCTCCTCTGTTCTAATAATAAGAGGAAGCATTGATTGAGGGCTTGCTATTCTAAGCAAAGTGCTTAGAACAGAACTCAATCCTCCCAACAATTATATGTGGTAGACGTTCCCCATTTACAAAGAAGGAAATTGAGGCCTAAGAAGGTAAATAATTAGCCTAAGAACACACACTCTTAGTTCTAAGGCAAGGAGGAGTTGGGGTGAGTAATAACTCCTATCCATAAGTCATTATGAGGGTTAGAGACGATGTTCGTGAAATATCTGGTATAGTCCAAGACCTCAGTAAATATGCACTGCCTTCTGGCACTTCTCTTTTCTTACACTATGCTCTTCCAATTCTTCATTTATTTCTCCATCCTAGGACTTGCTACACACATTTTGGTTCATTTTGCACCTGTCCTAGGGCCCAGCACTGCAAATACTTGGTGGGTACTGACTGAATAGTGACCATTAGATTCACTTCTTGATACATTCTAGGATGTTTGGTCATAGTGTCCAGTCACCTTGACAGGGTCCCCAGCTTGGTGGGAGGCAGTAAGTGAGGCCTTTGGTAGGTGAGGGAGTCCACGTGGCTACAGCCGCACACAGCCACCCGAGAACTGCATGCAGCTGCAGGAGCTCAACACCACCTTGTGGGCCTGAGTCTAAGCTGAGGCTCCTTTCCAGGATGACTCTTAGGGAAGGAAAGTATGCTATGCCCCCGTCCTGACAGTCTTCATTCTGCAGGGTGCTGTCCCAATACTTTATTGCAAACAAAACTGTTAGAAGACACATTAGCCCAGTATTATCTCCATCAGTTAGCAGGATAAAGAATTTGCATAAAATTGTTTCCTAAACTATGCGTGGAAAGAGCAAGTTTTCTAAATTAATAGATTAAGTGAACAAATTTAATTTTAACAGCTTACTTAAGTAAACATTTGGCTAATTCATTTCCAGCCCTAAAACATTTTTTTGTTTGTTTTCGACTTTTACTGGGAAAAACATTCTTAAAATGTGTTCTCCTGAGGAAAATGGAGCATTCCTTGTGTTTGAACATCCAGGATGGCTGAGCAGTGGGTGTGGCCAAAGACCATGAAGCTGGACATTGTAGCCTGTCACCCAGCCCACCTGTGAACAGGCTCCCTGAGCACCAGTGTCCACAGCTGTAAAGCGAAGGGTTTGGAGATCTCTGAAGGGAAGGCCCTTCGAGCCCTGGTTGTATAACTCCTTCTGGATATTACCCTGCCTTAGTTCTTGTGTTTTTAACCCAGTCCCAGGGTCACCAACCCAGAACTGGAAAACGTGATGTGCTGTCTGTGCACAGGGCTGGGTGAGCTGACCCTGGCATGACAGGCAAGTCAAGAGTGTCCCCCAAGTCGGAGCCTCCTTCTTTTTTCACCCAGTGGCCTGGGCCTCCCTGGGCCGACCCTGCCTCACCTATTTAACTAGGGGCTAAGCTTTGTTAAGGCATCTCCAGCTCAGACTTGGGGGGGACTCCTCCTGAGCACATGGCCCCTTGGCCCCACTGTGTTTGTATCTTAATCCCCCTTCAGGCCAGTCTATTCCCAGACCTATCCCTGGACCTGGTCCAGGGAGATTGTGTAAGTGCCACATGAGTGACTAAATGGGTGTGTTAGTGGAAAAGGGAGAGAGTAAGCGAACTGGTAATTGGGGGAATAACTGAGCTGTGTCGGTGAGGAAGTGCAGAGGAGTCCTGGGAAGGAAGGAGAGGAGGGTCCACACCACCAGAGCTATCTGGCCAGCAGGCTACCTGGCAGATGGAAAGCTCTGGATAAAATGTTGCTGAATCAGCAGCTGCCAGTCATCTTGGGTTAGAATCCAGAGAGCAAGGATCCAAGTGGATAGACTCAGACAAGTTCTAGGAGTGGGGAGAGGAGGAAGACAGGAAAGAAGGGATGTGGAGTCTTCTTGGGGGAATGCAGTGGAGCAGGGCCCCATGGACTCAGGTATTCCTGCTCTCAAGATGCCTCATCCCAGGGTTGGGAGGTCTTCTGGTCCAGCTGAGCACTGAAGGTGGGGAATCCTAGCAATGGAAAGGAGGGAATTCGCAGAAGCTGTACTAAATCTCAAGTGTCATTCAGTTTCCTCAGTCTTTCCTCCTGCCCTTAGGTGGGGAAACTGAGGCTGGGTAAGGCACTTCACTGGAATGGCCTCTGCAGAGCTAGCTGCCTGTGGTCTCATGCACCGGGTATCTGAATGGCCCATCTCGGACAAACTGAACTGGCTCCAGATAGACTGGCTCTAGATAGGCAATCACCAGGCCAGGAACACCATGTGAATGTGGTACAAGGGGAAGGATGATCACATCGTGCCCCAGGGCTGCCAGACTCCAAGCAACCCTAGCTGGGCTTGAGCCCAGGAAGCTACAGAAGGGACTCAGACAAAGGTTGCAACGAGTTTTCTATCTTTAAAAATGATTTTTATACACACACATATTACCTGATAGCTATAGGCCTCGGGGTGTTTTTCTTCTCATTGTCACTCCAGCCCTGACCCACTGGGGAACACATGAGGTCAAGAGTCAGGAGCTGCTCCACCCGCCTCCCCCAGTCCCTGAGCCCCTGCTGCGTGCCCCTACCCTCTGCTGAGCCACAAGACCAGGAGAAAACAGGATATGGTCCCTGCCCTCCAGAACTCGGCTCCCTCTGTATCCTGGGAGACCTCATGGATTGAGAACCTACTGTGTGCTTGCACTGTGCTGGGCCTGGGGCTATAACAGGACATGAGGCAGACAAGGCACTCCACTCAGGCAGTTTATATCTAGTGGTAAGAAAGCTACGATGAATATATGCCCAGATAAATATGATGATATCACATTGTGACATGCAATAGGAAGAAAATACAGTAAAATAATGAGCTAGAGCCTTGCTACTACAAGTGTGGTCTGAAGACCAGCAGCATCTAATCACAAGAGAGCTCATCAAAAATGCAAGTTCTCAAGCCCTGCCCAGCACCTACAAATCAGAAACTGCGTTTTAACAAGGTCCCCAGGAAATGCCTATGGCCAGGAGTCAGGAATTCACTCCAAACACATGATTAGTACCCCAAGGAAGAATAAATATCTGTGTTGAGACCTGAATGTTCTCAGCTTCTGGAAGATCTGTCTTTCAGGCAGAGGGAAGAGCCAGTGCTACTGATCATAAAATAATCTCCTTAAAGGCACACCTAATTCACTGGGTGACCTTAGCAAGTCACTCCAACTCTTTAGAACTGTTTCCCACCTGGAAAATTGAGGAGTTAAACTATTTTATTTATTTATTTATCTTTATTTTTTAGATGAGGCAACCCTTGGTTGACCTCACAGGTTGCAAAGACCTTGTCAGCTTACAATAACTTATTTTTTTTATTTTTTACACCTACAGCACCTGGTCTTCCTAGGTAGTCTCCCATTCAAGCCAGGCCTAACCCTGCTTAGCTTCCAAGATCAGCTGGGATCGGGCTTGTTCAGGGAAGCACGGCCATAGACTGAGGAGTCAAACTAAATAGAGGCTCTTTCAAGGTAAAAAAAAAAAAAAAAAAAATCCTCTAAATAGAGAATTTGGGACATCAAGAGTCAAATGGCCAGGTGTGGCAGGGCCCTCTCTTTGGAATCCTCAGGTCACCCCTGGAGGCCCAGCCAGGACTTTTCTTTTACTCAGGAATATGGGTATCTTCGCTGTTCAGGGTATCCACCACAAATTCTACTGATACAAATGCTTTGTGTGGCTAGCTGACCAGAGGCGACCCCGGAAGCTGGCAAGTCTTCTGGTTCAGCTTCCAGTCCTGATTCCTCCCTGACACATCCCATTCTCAGTTCTGAGAAGACCCAGTCCTTCCTCTAGCTGATGCAACAAGCTCCCAGAGCAGCCTAAGGGCTCTGGGCTTGCTGAATAGTAAAGAGAGGGGCTGAAATGTCAAAAAAGTGCTCCCTAATCGATTAGTCACAAAGGTCTGGATTACCAGAGCTGGATATACTATACAGATCCTGCAACCCAACCTCTACTTTACTGATGAGGAAACTAAGCCTCCAACTTATATTTCCAGTCATGTTTTGTTCACTCCCCTGAAAGGACTTCACGGGCCATATATATCACTTACTATAAGGCTATGATATTTTAAAATGCTGTGACAAGACTAGTCACTCATACTGATAACATGTCTGTCTCTCCTCTACCTAGGAGCCCCCTGAGGGCAAGAAACAGGTCGAACTCTTTTCTATGACTCTAGGAGCTCAGGAAAGTTTCCTGTTTGTTGGCTGAAAAGAATGAATGAATGAAAACTGTGGGAATCTGTCTACCTTTGGTGTGCTTCCCAGGTATTTCTTTACTTCTTCCTCCATTTCATTAATTGAACACATTTTTACTGAGTTTCTATTTGGGAATCCTGGCCACGGAGGGTGCTCAGAAGGGAGGCTGTCAACGCCAGCCCCAGGGTTCCGGAGAGCTCAGAGATGGTGGGGCCTTGGCTCAGCCGCCTCCTTCTGAGATGGCCAGTCCTGACAGAGGAGCTCCAGGAATCATCCCCCGCTGGAGGGATCTCTTATTCTGTTCACAGGGCTGGCTCCCAGGCTGGGACACAGGCCAGAGTCCAGGACCCCCTCTCCACCCTGGACAGATGCTGGTGGTCGGGGGCTTGGTTGGGGAAAGAGGAGATACTGATCAAGAGCTATGAGCTTATTGACAAAACTAGGCCCATGAACACTCTTCTTCTAGGCCTTCTAAGCCTCTCAGCCCTCCATTCACCCCTAGCCATCTTGTGGGGGCTCCCTCCCTTTCCAGTCAGGGCTTCACAGTGACTTCTGCTCTGGCTTCTCCATTAATTTCTCCCTACACAGTCAATAGTCCAGTGGGACAAGGGCTCACCCTCCCTAGCTCAAATACCTTAGTAGTTCTTTGTATTACCTTCCAATAGCTTCTGAACAAATCACCACAAATTTAGTGGCTTAAAGAAGCACAAATGCACTATCTCAATTCCCAGAGGTCAGAAGTCCATAACGAGCCTCTCTGGCCCAAAATCAAGGTGTCAAAAATAAGTAAGTAAGGAAGTAAGTAAGTAAATAAATAAATAAATAAATAAATAAACAAATAAATAAAATCAAGGTGTCAGCAGCTCTATGTTATTTCTGGAGGCCCCAGGGCAGAATCTGTTTCCTTGCCTTTCTCAGATTCTAGAGGCTGCCTGCATCCCTTGGGTCATGTCCCCTTCCTCCTTCTTCAAAGCTAGCAATGCCTTCTACTGCCATCTCTCTGGTTCTCCCTCTTCCAGTTACAAGGACTTTTATCATTACATTAGGCCCACCTGGATAATCCAGGATAATCCTCCCATCTCAAGGTCAGTTGATTAGCAATCTTAATTCTATCTGCATCCTTAATTCGCCTTTGCTCCGTTGTAACCTAACGTATTCACAGATGCCAGGAATTAGGACATTATTATCTTTGGGAGCCATTATTGTGCCCACCACACTCCTCATCCCTTTCATTTTGTTTTTACATGCCAGGACATTTCTTTAAATAAAATTTTGTACAGAAGCCTAATGAATAAAACAAATTGAGAGGAAATTAACTTGGCTGAAGCAGGATGAGGGAGGCTATTGCTGCCTCCTCTTGACCATCTTTCATTAGTCCCCAGGTCACCTCCAGAGAACCCAAGAGACTCCACAGAGCGCAGCTGGAAAACCACCAGCCAACACCAAGCCTTATCCTAGCATTCAGGCTTTAACTAGCCTTTCTGGCCTTATTTTCCACCACCAGGTCAACGAACCCAAGCCCCACCTCTGGGCCAGACTCTGGACTAGGCAGGAGGGACACCCTGATGCATAGTCCCATCCCCCAGGAAACTCAGAATCCAATGGGTGAGGAGGACAGACAACTAAGCAGGCTCCTTCAACCTAGTTGAGTAAGTACCACAAGAGAGGTGCTTAGGGAAGCTTCCTGAAGAAGTAACAACTTTGTGGAGTTTGCAAAGCAGAGAAAGGTGAGAAGAATCTTAAATGCAGGGTGGTAAGGGGAAAATGTTTATTTCTCTCTATAAATAGATAGATATAGCTATAGATACAGATATAGATAAACTATACATGCACTGTCTACTATATATGTACATACTATACAATACTTTAGAATGTATATCAAAGTATATATATAACATATGCATCCCATATAGCATATATCTAATAAAGGATCTTTATTACAATTTTCTTGGTTTCATGAATCTACATATTATTTTTGAATACAAACATATATAGTAAATAAAAATTTGCATGGGAATGAAAACATGAATTTAGGAGCCATCTCTGAGGAGCAAGAGGAGTACATGGGTACTTTATATTTGTTAGGTCTTATTTCTCAAGCTGAGTGATGGGTACATGGATATTTATCTATTTATTCTCTAATATTTTTGAATACATTATGTACTTATAAAAAAAGGAAAAGGAAAGCGGAAAATATTTTCCAGGCAGAAGTACCAGCCTGAACAAAAGCAGAGAAGTGAAATAGCAAGAATACTAATGACTCCTCAATATGACCTCACTCTCCCAAACTCCACAATAATTTTTTAAATCTTTGTTCCCTTTCTTCCTACCTCACACCCTTTTGCCCAACCTCACCTCCAGTGGCTGACCTTTCTAAAAAGATCAGTCCCCTCCTCTATTGGATTGGGTCTCATCCCAGTTGCAAGCCCACACCTCTCTTCTGCTGGTTCATTTCATGAATGCATGCACGTCCGGGCCCAAAGACTGCAGACTCGAGGAAGGCTGAGCGGAGTCCAGCCCCAGGGCGCAGCACCGATGCGGGCGCCGGCTCCTGCAGCTCCTGCCAGCAGGGGGCGCTGCGGGGCAGGCCAGGACCTGAGCTCCGCTGGCGCCGCCGCAGCGCTGCTCATCTCCGCAGCCCGGAGCAACTAGGACCCTGAACGCCAGTCAGCTCCCCAAGGCTCATTGCTCGCGGGAACACATGAGTTTCCAGGCGATTATTGCTCCCCTCGTTTTGATAGAGAAGGGTTGGCCTGTGGGAGAGAGAGTGGTAAAAAATCCTTTCTTCGTTCCAAGATCGTACTCCCCAGATAGTCGTCACGAATGTTTTGTAGCTGTTTATAAAAGAGGCTTGACTCAGCAATTGAAAAAGCACAGAGCCGATTTCTTTCTTTCCTGCCACTGTCCTTTCACACGGATTCTGTAGACTCATTCTATAGTGTTCCTCGGCAGGTCCCCTAGCTTTTCTGAGAGTCTCCCTTTTTCTCTCAGGTAATTTCAACTTGTGAATAAGCAGGCCAATGTTATAGCAAAAACTCCACCCCTCCCTCCCTCCATCCTGTTCCGGCCATCTCTCGCGGAGACACCTGCTGCCCGCAGAGGTAACTGGGCATTCTCTCTCCCTCGCCTCTCTCTTCTGCTCCTCCTGTTCTTCCCCCGGCTGCCCTAGGCTCTGCAGGGCTGGGTGGAGAAATCTAACTACATCCGAGCCCTCTGGGCGTGGCAGGTTACAAATGCTGACACTTTCCATCAGGAGCACTTTGATGGGATCCTTGGAGACCCACCCACCACACCATTCACCTGCAGTACGCCTAAACGTGGGGGGAGGGGGGGATTGTGCCTGCTTCTTCAGGCTGCTTATAGCCCCACAGCTTCCGCATCCCTCTTCACGCTTCCAGCTTCATTCTGCTGGATTCCCCTCACCCCTAAATTTGAAGTCCTTTTCCACAGGATCCTTTCCAAGAAGGCCTACGTTCTGCTACTTTCTGTGGAGTCTACATGTTGCCCTACAGGACACAAGCGCACGCGCGCGCACACACACACACACACACACACACACACACACACACACGGCTTCACTCACCAGCTCTCACCAGATTCCAGACCCAGAGTCTCCCCTTTTCATCCCCTGGTGAGGTGTGGATTGGAGAACAGGCAAAGTGGGTGCACTGACAACGCTCTCCAAGGAGATTCTCCTCCCAAGTTCTCCGGGGAATTAGGCTTCCTCTTTGGCAAGCAGGTCAGTGAGGAAGTGGGTTTTAGCCCTGCCCTCCCTCTCAGGTGGTCCTGCAAAGGTGGTCCAGCTTCTCAGTTTAGAGTCAGTAACTCTAGTATTGTTTCTGCCTCTGGGGCTTTGGCTGAAATTCTGAGGTGCTTGGAAAGGTCTTTGTTTACATCTTATTAATTTCCAGCCTTTGCCTGAGAAGTGTCTCTAACCTCAACCCAGAAGAGACCTCACCAGAGGATTCATCCAAAGCACAAACCTAAGAATACTCCCTTTTGTAAAACTCTCTCCAGCTGCTCTGGGGCTCTGGTAGGCATGCTGCGGTCAGCATCTCGGGCTTTACAAACACTTCAGAACCCCGCACTTTCTCTCATATCTTTGCCCTTCCCCCCGCCAGAAGAGTTCTAGCTCTGCTTCTCCGCTTGGCCTACTCCTTGTGGTCTTTGAAGACCAGAGTCAGATCTCTTTCAGGAAGCCTTCCCTGACACCCCCTTCACTGCGCTTCCACAGTCCTTATTACAAAGAGTGTTCTGTTGTAATTACCTTGACTGGTACTTATCTCTTTGCTTGATTCTGAGCTCTTTGAGGGCAAAGTATTGGTTTTGTTGAGTGTGTCTTAGTTTTTTATATGAAAACACCAAAAAGAAAGTCAAAATTACCCATAATCTTACCCCTTATTTTTGATATCACAGGAAAGAATAGGGTAGTTTATTTTACACACACACATACACACACACACACACACAATTTTATAATTCTACATCTTGGTCTGCAGTTTTCATTTTTATTTAACAGGTTATCTTGAGTGTCTTTTCGTGTTAGTGCATGTGGTTCCTCCTCATTCTTTTTTTTTAATTGTATGTTATATATATTTATATATAACATAAAATTTGCCAATTTAACCATTTTTAGGCATACAACTTAATGGTATTAATTACATTCACAATATTATGCAACCATCACCACTATCTATTTCTAAAAATTTTCATCACCCCAAACAGAAACTCTGTACCCATTAAGCAATAACACCGCCCCTTCATACACACACAAACACAACCTCTGGTAACCTCTAATCTACCTTCTGTCTCTATGAATGTCTCATCCTTTTTTAATGGCTGAATATTGTTCTACAGTAGGAGATATCATCATTTATTTAACTATTCTTTACTAATGGACATTCAGTGTGTTCCCAATTTTTTGACAACAAATGCTGAGCATCACGATTACCTTTAACATGATGGTTCCTGACCCCCATTCCCAGATATTCTGGTTTAATAAGGATGAATGGGGCCTAGGAATCAGGATCTTTAAAAACATCCTACCTGGTCATTGCACTGTGATGTGAGACTACACAATGAGAAACACAGCTGTGGGGCCTGGAGCTGCTGCATTCCTGGGTCACCAGCATCCAGCCTTTAGCCTGCCCACAGAGAGCAGGTTTGCTTCTTAGAGCAACATCATAAACTCAGGTGCTCCTCCTCACACTCTGCGATCACCTTGCCCAGGCTGTCCTGGTAAGTAATTGGGCACAGCATGCTGACCCCTGGGGTGAAAGAGAATCTAAGGGAAGCTTGATGAAGTTTGTGTCCCAGCCTGGAAGCCCTGAGTCACCTTGGTTTACCAGGTAGCCCCCAATTCTGTGATCTGTTAGCTTTGTCCTTAGTGGGAGGCAAACTCACCACTCATCCAGATCCAGACCTACCAAGGAAAAGGCTGCTTTATCTACCCTGGGGAAATTATGACTCACACAATGGAGTGGTAGGTGGGCGGAGCACAGAGAGACTCCAGAAGAAAGCGAAATGAGACAGAAACAAGGCTAGATTCTGGGGGTGAGGGGTGGAGATTAAAAGGTGAAGGACAGATAGTAGAGAAAAAGAGAAAGCAAAGAGACACACAGAGACAAAAGAAGAAGAGCTAAAGAAGAGTTAGAGAGAAGGTACAGAAAAGAGAAGCGCAGGAGGATGGAGAAAACAGACAGGAAAGAAAGAGAAAAGGGACGGGGAAGTGAGAAGAAAGACAGGAGAAAGAAACAAAACATGGAGCAGAAAGTAGGGTAAGTTCCTTAGCTGGTATTTTGGATTAGTCCAGAAAGAAATGCTTGTACTTCAGATCCCAGGAAGACCTGTGGTGGAGATGGTCTGGCTTGGTTCTCAGGCCCTGGCTATAAGCCAGCTTACATTTTCAGCCCTTGCCTGCAGCTCTGGCAGCCCTGGGATGGAGGGTCAGACTCTGAACCTGGGGCAAAAACAAACTCAGGGGCAGCCGCACTCTAATGGTGGACACAGCCTTCCTAGTCACTAGGCGACAAAGAATAAGATCAAAAAGGTGCATATTCCTTGCACAATGCCTTAGCTATAAAGGATGCTTGTTATAGTGCTGTTTATAGTAAAGGATAAAAAAGGGAAGAAATGAAATGTGGCTTAATACATTTGTGATACATTCTCACAACACAATGTTATAGAGACATTAAAAATAGTGATACAGAAGAACCCTTAATAATAATATGGAGAAAATCCTCATGATACTACATGGAAAAAAATAAGTATATACATGTTTAAATTAATCTTTAAAGTGGTATGATATGATTGAAATTTTGTTAGTCGATATGTGTATAATGGGGCGGCACAACCTCTACCCTGGCTCCGAGTCTTCTCCAAGTTCAGTTCAGTTTAACCCTGTGCTAAGTGACAGTTGTTTTTGATAATCTCAAGCCCTATGCTCTCCCTTCTGGGGAAATTGCCATTAGAGTCTTGTCAGGGGGGGTAAGTCCTAGTCCCTGCTCCCACTACGAAAACCCAAGTGATTGGATTCTTCTTCTACCTGCCCCTGGTATAGTCAGGGGCCTGCCTGTGACCAGCAGAAGTCAGCCGGTTCTGCAGCGTGATCCCTGTCGGACTCCTGCCTCTGGGCCCCACGAGCTCCTGGTCCCCACCCTCTGCCAACATTGATAGTGTTCTAAGAAATTCTCTTTTTGTTTAAAGAGCTGGCATTGGCCTCTGTGGTTTACCACCTGGCGCCAGGACTGAAGCTCTGGCTGTGTTTAGCAGCAGAGTTCTGCTATCACTACCCACCCTAGGCATGCAGAGCCCCTCCCTTCTCTTGGGCTCAGGTGCCCTGGAGCTGTCAGAGAAAGTGTCTATGTGGGGTAATAAGCTAGGGCTGCTGAACTGGGGTTGGGCAGCCAGTGAATGAGGAGCTGGATGAGCTATAGTTAAATCCTCTCCAGGAACCTAAGGAGGATGAGCTGGCAAAGGTCCTGAGTACAGGCCATGGGAGGTGCTCTTCATAGAGGCTGTGGGAGATGATAACTAGCTCCTGCATGGTGCCTGGGCCAGAGGCTGCTAGCATGCCTGGAAAAAGAGAATCTGGGCAGGATTAGGGAGGGTATCCAATCTCTCACTCAGAGAAGTCTCTGAGAGGGAGGGAGGAGTTGCCCACCAGGAGCAGGCACCAGAGGATTCTGAAGGTCCCGGGCCTTGGGGCACCAGCCATGTTGGCTACTTTGTTCTACCTCGTCTTTGCTGGGCAGGATGCAGTCAAACTCTAGATGAAAAGGGTCTCTGGGTGTGTTTTGGGGAGTATTGAGGGAGGACGTCTGGAAAGATGGTGTCCCACTGCACAGCTGGTCAGGTAGGGGAACACTGGGGCAGGAGTGGATAGCAATGATTTTTCTTTTTGTAAACATTTTATTGAAGTACAACTTTTATACAGACAAATTCACCCAAGTAATTTTCACAAGAAGTAAACACAGCTGTGTAACCATCACCCAGCCCAAGACAAAGAATATGTTATTCAGCATCCCAGAAGCCCTCCATTTGGGTGTCAATGATTTTAAAGAGGAAAATGGGCAGGGTCTGAGATCAAAGGATGAAAGTTGGAAAAGATCCTCCCAGGTACCAGCCTGGGCTAGTGTGAGGTCCTGGAGACTTAGCAGGAAGGGCCTTGCTTTATTAACACCTACTGGTTAACTGGCTTGCATGCAGGGCTCAGGGACACACCACAGAACCAGTGTTTGGGGCCCGCTGGTTCTTGGGAAACTTAGTGAGCAGATAGTTAGCCACAGGCAGCCCTACAAAGCAAGGCAAGGGACATGGTGTTTGCAGAGGCCGGCAGACCAGATAGCCTGAGGGCAAACAGGGAAGAGAATGTTTTTTGGCTGGGCTGGAAGGGTGTGTGCCCAAGAGGGCCTGGGAGTGGCCAGTTCCAAGGGAGTGGCTGCAGCAGACACTATTTGCTCCTGAAGTTTCTGTTTGTCCAGGAATGATACACCTGAGTCCCACTGATCAGGCCCTCCTCCTCTACCCCACTGTGAGCTCCTATGTGGGGGACACAGGGACACCGTGGAACAAGCATAGCTGTAACATCAGGAGACCTATGTATGAACCTTGGCTCTAGGCTGTGTGATTTTGGGAAAGTCACAATCCCTCTCCAACTTTGGTTTCCTCATCAGCATAATGGGACAGCAAGATATACCTCATGAGACTGTTGTGAAGAGGAGATGAGATCATCTGTGTAAAATGGCTGACACGGGGCGGGCACGCAAATAAATGTTTGTTTCTTTCCTTTGCCACTTATTCATTTAGCGAATACAGTAGTTCTCTTCTATCCATGGGGGGTACATACCAAGACCCACAGTAGATGCCTGAAACCACAGATAGTACCTAACTCCGTATATACAATATTTTTTCCTCTATATACACACATTTGTTTAATGCCTTTTTCCATATTAACTAAGCATTTATCGTGCACTGTGGCTGTAACTTGCAGTTTGAGGTGTGACAGCAAAAAATAGCAAGAATTTCTTTTTTCCTTCTTCACAATTTCACAGATAGCAACCTCAGCATATGATTTTTTTCCTTATTAATTTGAGAACTTTCAACTTTTCACTTAAAGGAAGCACTGCACAGCTTCTCTTTGGCATATCCAAATTGCCAGCATCACTACTTTTGTGCTTTGGAGCCATTATTAAGTACAATAAGTGTTCCTTGAACACAAGCACCATGCTATCTCGACAGTCAATCTGATAACCTAGATGGCTACTCCTGTATACAGCGTGGAGATGCTGGAGATGCTCAACAAAGGGATGATTCACCTCCCAGGTGGGACAGAGCAGGAAAGTGCAAGATTTTATCACACTACTTAGAACGGTGTACAAACTTATGAATTGTTTATTTCTGTAATTTTCCATTTAATATTTTCAGACCATAGTTGACTGTGGGTAACTGAAACCACAGAAAGTAAAACCACAGATGATGGGGGATGGGAGCTATTGTATTTATCTGGAGCCTACTATGTAGCAGGAATCATGCTAGGCACCGGGAAGAGAATGGTCAACAAAACAGATCTGGAGACTGGCTGCTTTCATGGAGCTCGGAATCTAATAAGTGGGACAGACATTAAACCAATAAAGAAATAAATACATATTATGAAGGAAAAGAATGATGTACTATGAAAAAGAATATCAGTGATGACTTCCTTCAAATGGAATGGTCTCTGTTAGGAAGGCCTCCTGGGGAAGGTGGCATTTAAGCTGAGACCTAAATGGTGAGAATGAACTAGGCATTTTGGAAAGCAGTACTATGAGGGGCTAAAAGGCATGGGTTTTAGAGCCTGTATATATGAGTTTCAGATCATTCCACTACTTTCTCGGCCATGGGATTTTAGATGAGTTTCTTTACCAACCTAGGTCTTAGTTTTACCTTCTGTAAAACGTGGCTAAAAATATCTTCTACATAGAATTACAAGGATAAAACCCAATTGTGTATATAAAGTGTCCTGCATAGAGTCTTGCAGATGATGAGTACTCAGTAAAAGCAGTTCCCTTCCTGTCCCAGTTCATGATTAATTATAGAGTGACTGGCACAGAAATAAGGCATACACATGTGAACATGTGCACCCAAACATAAATTGTAGTGGAAGAGTGTAACACAGGTGGCTCCTCAAGCTGGGCCTCTTTAGAATGTAAGTGACAGATATATTCAGTGTAAAATGGTTTAAGTCAAAAGGGAATACCTCATGTCACCTACTGGAAACTCCAGGGTTAGGGCCTGAGGCATAGATTGGTCAGTGCTCAAATGATAGCCAGGAACCAGTTTCTCACCTCTCAATTCTAATTCCCTTCATATGTTAAATTTACTCTCCAGCCACATAGTGGCAAGATGGTGGCAGTAGAGTAAAAGAGGGAGTGGTCCACAGAAGAAGGAGGGATTTTCACAAAGAAGGAGGGAGAATAGAAGCTAAGTGGAAATGTTACACATGTCCACTACAATTTATGTTTGGGTCCCAGGTCTGATAGTATGCTACTAGTAGATTTGGACTAGAAGAGGATGTGGGGGAAAGAGGGTGGGGTCGGGGGGCCAACAGCACTGGTTTGGGGCCCTGGCCTGGAGGTACAGGGAGTGGTCAACACAGCAGGATATGGAGCCAGATTGCCTGGATTTGAATCTTGGCTTTAAAAATAGCCTTTATAAGCTTCAATTTCCTCACCTGGAAAGTGGGAATGATTTTAATCTTCCTTTAATCTTCCCTGTAGTGTTGCAATGAAGATAAATGAGATAATGCTCATGAAACAAAAGTTACCTTTTATTACCATTTTAATACCACTCTGGGCATCCTTGGGGTTAAAAGGCTCATGACCTGATGAATTCGGGGCACACATGGCATCCAGCCATGGTCAGTGTCCCTGCAATCGAAGCCGAACTGAGCAAGTTCTAACATCTACTTAGAAGCTCTGGCTGCCTCCTTTCTCCAAAAAGGAGCTTGCTGGGTCTGGGGCAGTTTCAAACAGAAACCCAGCCATGCCTCCTCCCTATAAGGGTCTCTAGGGGTGGACACCTGCCCCGGCCCTGTGCCTGGCACTGACTGCACATTGCTTCCCAGATTCTTCCTGGAAACTCCGTAGTGGCACTACAACTCCCTTTTTTAAGGTGATAAACGTGAGGCTCCCAGAGTTAAAGGGACTTGCTTTCTCAAGTAAAGAATTTCCAGGCTGGAGTGCAGTTCTTCCCTGGGAGAAAGGAGCACACGTTAATTATAAAGTTGATTCTTTGAGGCCCTTGCATTCTAGGGGTTTAAAATGTGGCCTTTTCATCCACAGGCTGCCTCAGCCAAAGATGATCAAAAGGAGCCCTCCTTGTTCTCCTGCCACGGACCTCTTTCTTTCAGTTCCTCCTCTAATTCAGTACCTTCCTCCTACCTCAGGGCCCGTGTGGCCCTCTCTACCCTGCCCTCCTCATCCTTCATACCTCAATCTCAAGAAGGCTTCCCTGCCCTTGCTCCACACTAATGAGCCCACCACTATCCATATGCTCTCATAGTTCCTTGCTCTTTCCTTTCAGAGCACTGATCATGCTGTGTAACCAGATATTTATTTGTGGTGGCTATTCAATTAGTCTCTGTCCCCACTAATCATGAGCTTCATGAGGTCAGCTCTTGTCCCTGGTTCATTACTTTCTTCCCAGTGCCTAGTACCATGATTGACACATAGCAGGCCCTCAGATATCTGTGTCTCTCCTCTCTAAAGGGCAATAACACTACCTGTTACCAGTGTTGTTCTGAAGATTAAATGGAACAAAGATCTCCAAAGTGAGGCACCAAAGTTAGGTCAGCCTGGTCCAGCCCTGGACCATTCTCTAAAGCCCTAGATACTTCTCTATCAGGTGTGGAGCAGAGGGAAGCGAAAAGAGTCCTTGTGGGTTGGCAGGGGTCTCCCCTTGCTGTGGGACTCACAAAGGAGCCTTGTGTGGGAGTGGTGGCAGGATGCCTTGTGGGACGGCTGGGCCCAGGCCTGCCAGGCCTGGGCTGATCTGGGCTGGGCACTCAGCCACAGGCAGCCCTCTGAGGGCCCTTTCATCTGAGTCCCAGCTGCCACTTGGCTGGCTGGCTCAAAGCCCAGACGCCTGGAAAGGAGAGGGGCTGGCAGCTTTGTCTCAGGAAGAACAAAGAACAGGGGCGAGTAGGAGGAGGGCAGAGGGAAGCAGTGCTTGCTCTTGGAATCAGGCCAAAGGAAAACAAGATCCAGTCATAGGCAATACCAAGGAGCTGTTTAAATTCTTTTGTTGCCGTAGCAGCAAGCAAGACCGGATTGCAGAGACCATCTCAGACAACATCCCAACACCCACCATGTTATAGGTAGAAAACTGAGACCTGGAGAGCAGCAGGGACTTGCCCAAGATGACACACAAATGGCAGAGCCAGAACTACAACCCTTGTCACTTGTTTCCTGGTGCTGACAGACTCGAAAGCCACTTCATTTCTGGGAGCCTCAGGGTCCTCATCCATAAAGCGGAGGCGCTAATTCCTATTTTGAATGGCAAAGGTCAGATGCCCTAATGGTATAAAAGGAAGAAGAGCACCATTTGAGTTGGGCCTTGAAAGCTACATAGGAGTCTTCCAGAGAGGATGAGCTAGTGGGAAAAGGCATCTGGAGCTGAGAGAACAGTATAAACTAAGGCGGGAAGGCATGGGGGTGCAGGTCATGTTTCAGGGCAGCTGGGGCTGGGGTAGAAATAAGAAGTAAGGCTAAAATCCTAGGCTGCTTGGTTCTGTCAGAAGTGCCTACTGTTCCTCCAAGTGTCCTTTTTGGGGTGATGACCCTTCAGAACTCAGCTTCCCTGTGAAATCATCCTGACCCATCCAGCTGATCAACCTGCAAGAGGAAGTGGGAAAGAGGGCTGTATGGGGCCTGTGGGAGGCTCTCCAATCCAGATATGGCAGACAGGGAAGCCTTCCTGGAGGAGATCACAGCTGCCTCCCCATTATTCAGTCCCATTTGCAGAGTCATAATGTTCAAGGTACATACTTTGCCCAGTATCTTAGTCCCTTTGGGCTGTTATAACGAAAACACCATAAACCGATGGCTTCTAAACAACAAACATTTCTTTTTCACAATTCTAGAAGCTGGAGGTCCAAGATCATGGTGCTGGTAGATTTGGTGTCTGGTGAGAGCCCATTTCCTGGTCTATAGACAGCCAGCTGCTTGCTGTGTCCTCATATGGTAGAAGGAAGGAGGTAGTGAGCTCCTAGGGTCTCTCTTGTAAGAGCATTAATCCTATTCACGAGGGCTCCACTCTCATAACCCCTAAAGGCGCCACCTTTTAACACCATCACATTGGGCATTAGGTTTCAACATATGAATTTTGGAGAAACACAAACATTTAGACCATAGCACCCAGATACAAAATAATTCTTCATAGGTACAGAAAAAGATTTGGAGTAAGAAAGACATGGAGTCCAAGTTTAGCTCTGCCAGTTACCAGCTATGTAGTCTTTTAGCCATTCCTTTAACTTCTCTGAACCTCAGTTCCCTCATCTGTAGGGGAAGTCTAACTACCTGAAAGAACTGGTACAATTAATTGTGTTCAGTGCAGGTGCTCAGCACATGATCATTTTGATTCCATTTCTCTTTTTTGCTTGGCACAGCTGCCCCCTGTGCTGGGAATAATCCTTTGCAGGCCTCTCTCAACAAACCTCTCTCTTCTTGAAGACCCTGCTTACATGCCACCTCTTGCATGAAGCTTCCCAGATCTCCCAAATTGAAAAGCTAACTTCTTCCTGGAATGCCTTTTTATTTGCTCTTTTATACTTTTTCGTCTTCACTGAAACTAGCGACATAATACAAAGATATATTAAGAAAAATCAATAATCTCCCCTCTTTCTTTCTACACCCACCCTACCAAATAATCAATGGTAACACCTCGTATGTATCATTCTATACTTTTGTGGTAATATGCTGACATAAATAGATATAAATTTATGTAAGGGGAGGTTTATTATGTTTATGTTCATACACAAATGGATTCCCAGTGTATACACTGCTCTGATATTTATTATTTATTTATTTTTAAATTTATTTTTTTAAATTAGTTTCTGATATTTATTTTTAATCACTTGTAAAATCATGGGTACATGAATAGACACAGGATCTACCTCATTTCTTTTAATAATTGCATAGTATTCCAAGGTATGGACAAATCATGGTTTATTCAACCACACCTCTATGCTTCTAATTGTTGCCGCCACAAACAAAACAGTGATAAACATATTTGTTCATATATCCTTTCAGAGTAGTGCTTTCATTTCTATTGGATAAATTCTCAAAAGTGAAAATATTGGGTAAAATGATAATTTTTTTTTCTTATTTTTGTGGATATCGCCATGTTACTTTCCCCCGAAATCACAAAAGTTCACATTCCATTTAGCTAGGAGCTGTTTCCCTGTATCCTTACCACCTCTGACATATTATTATTCTTCACAATATGTCAGAATAGTACAATATTGCTCCTTTTATTGCATGTCCTCAATCCTACTAAGTTTCGGTAATTTTTTATTTCTATAAGTTCTATTTGTTTGTTTGTTTGTTTTCAAATATTCCAGCTCATTTTTGGCCATATTTTCTTGCTCTTCATTCATGTTTTAAATACACCCTTATGAATAAATACATTAAACACATGTTATATTCTGGATACAGTAATCTCAATATCTGAGATGCTTGTGGATCTGTTGATTCTTGCTCATGGTACCGTGTTTCCTTTTGTGGTTTGTGACTTTAGATTGTGAGCTTACATTTGTTGGTCTGCTATAGGTGTGGAGTCTTTGAGGCTTAGTTTGACTGTGCACTTTCCTCCAGAAGGGGTTTTCATTTCTTTTGTCAGGCATTGGAGGGCACTACCAACTCAAGTCCATTTTAAATTAAGTTTCTGAGTGTTGTTGCTGTTTTTGACCATGAAAAAAGTGAATGTTTGGCCGCCAGATCTATTTGCGCTCTAGCCTATAGCCAAACATTTTCAGGGGAGACTTTTCTCCACCCAGAACCAAGAAACAAAACAGATAAGTTTCCACAGCATTCACCTTTGAGTGACGCATTAAAAAAAATAATAATTTACCTTTTTATGGTCTCTGATCTGACATTCTCCCCTGTGAGCGGCCCAGACTTTGTCTCCTACTCCTCCTCCCCTTAAAAAAAAGTTTTAGGTCACTAAGGGTCCAGGTAACTCCAAGGAAGCTGATGGAGTTGGCATCATCTCAGAGCACCTCAGAGCATTTCCTTTACTTCCTTGCCAGCTCTGACATAGAGATATATACATTTCATATTTTGAGATGCTTTGTAGCAAGAAGATTTCAAAATATCTAGTCTTCCATATTACTGGAAACAGAAGCCTCGCATATTTTCATATGCTCATTTACTCTTTCATTAAACTTATTTGTGCTCATATCTTTAGGACAGAGACATGTCTCAGACACCTGTATCCCCGGCCCCCAACCCCTAGCCAAGGTTAGTATCAGTAACTCTTGGTTAAATAAATGAAATGACAACCCACATGAGAAGGAGGGGAAAGAAGAAATTGAAAAGGTACCTATGGCTGGATTGAGTGAAGCTGGATAGATGGTGCCATGGAGTCTTGGGGAATGGGCACTGATATTACTCACTGAACCTCACTCTAAGAAAGGCTTGTAAATGCATCATTTTAGTGTTTCCAAAATCTCCAAGATGACAAGATGCTTATTAACTATATAGGTTCCCAGGCTCTTATTTGGAAATTTGGTTTCAGTACTCTGGAGCTCCAGAATATTGTCCAACAAGCACTCTGAGTCTTAGTATCAGATAAGTTTGGGAAACACAATATATTATTTCACTTAATTTTATTCTCACATCAACCCAGCAAAGTAAGTACTCGCATGTATTTTACAAAAGAGGCTACTGGGGCTCAGAGAGAAGTAATGGGTAGTCACACAGCTGAGAAATGGCAGGTCCAGGGTTCCATTCCCAGTTGCCTCACTCCAAAACTTTATCTTTTTTCACCAGATACTATTTGGTTATTATTATTTTTTCCAAGTTTCTGCACCATTAGTTTATGAACAAGAGTCATATTTTTCCCCCTTTTTTTATTGTGGTAAAAAACACATAACACTAAATTTACACCTCAACCATTCTTAAGTGTACAGTTCAGTAGTGTTGAATATATTTACATTGTCATGAAACTAATCTCTAAAACTTTTTCATCTTACAAAATTGAAACTCTATTCCGATTAAAAAATTCTTTCTCCCTTCACCCCAGCCCCTGGTAACCAACATTCTACTTTTTGTTTCTATTAATTTAATTACTTTAGATATCTCATACGGTATTTGTCTTTTTGTTACTGGCTTATTTCACTTAACATAATGTCCTCAAGTTTCATCCATGTTGTAGTATGTGACAGGATTCCCTTCCTTTTTAAGGCTGAATAACATTCCATTGTGTGTATGTGTGTGTGTATCACATTTTATTTGTCCATTCATACATTAATGGACATTTGGCTATTTATTTTTGTCATCAAAACATAACCTTAAAAGAGGGAGAGCATAATTTCCCACTCCTAAAGTATAGGCTGTGAATAATGCTCCTCTGAAAATGGATGTGCAAATATGTCTTTGAGATTCTGCTTTTAAATTTTGGTTATAGACCCATAAGTGGAATTGTTGGGTCATACAGTAGTTCTATTTCAATTTTTTGAGGAAACTCCATACTTTTTCCATAGTAGTTGTATTGTTAGCAAGGCAAAAAATTTTAGACTATTCCTAAGAGCATTTATAGATATACAGAGAAATTGAGAAGATAGTGCAGAGTTCCCATATACTCCCCAGTTTCCTCTATTCTTAAGCTATAACATTAGTATGATATATTTGTTACAATTAATAAACCAATATTGATACATTGTTATCAACTAAAGTCAACAGCTTATTTATATTTCCTTAGTTTTTACCTGTCTGTTTGTTGTTGTTGTTGTTGTTGTTGTTCCAGGATCCCATCCAGAATATCACATTACATTGTATTTAGTTGTTAATGTCTCCTTAGGCTACTCTTGGTTGTGACAGCTTCTCAGATTTTCCTTGTTTTTGATGACCTTGACAATTTTGAGAATTACTGGTCATGTGCATTGTAAGATGCCCATCTGTTGGAATATGATGTTTTTCTCATGATTAGACCGTTTTGGAAGAAAGCTCAAAGAGGTAAAGTGACATTTTCATCACATCATATCAAGGATACTTACTACCATCATGATTTATGACTCTTGATGTTGACTTTGACACTTGGCTGAAGTAGTGTTTGTCAGTTTCTCCATTGGAAAGTTCTTCTTTTTCTATCTTTCCATACTGTCCTCTTTGGAAGAAAGTCACTATACACAGCCCACACTTTAGGAGTGGGAAATTATGCTCCCCCTCTTTTAGGGTTATGTTTTGATGACAAAAATAAAAGCTAGTTATTTTACCAGCAAAAATGGGTTTATTCGGCAATAGCAAAGAATCACAATGCAGGACATGCAAGTTATGGCAAAACCATAGGCAAGCTGGGAAAACAAAGGAGAGGACCTTCTTATATAGAGGAAAGGAGGGAGTTGGAAGGGGCTGTTACAAATAAAGAGTCCATTGGAGGAAACGGAGTTCGAAGTGTAATGGCTTTTCACTGACTGAGCTGTTGCCAGGCAAAGAGAAAAATCTTTCTTCTACCTTCTGAGGTAATAAAATAAAAAACATCTTCCTGTTTAAGATGAAAGGTACCTTTTCTCCCTGTTTGGAAGGGGTGGGGCGGGGGCGTAATTGATCATGAGTAGTAAAGCGTGAGAGCTCCCTCTATGGGCTCTCCTGACTTCTATTTTAGTTGAGGTTTCCTTTAGTAATTTTCAGTTTTAACAAGCTAAATAACCCACACAGCAGGTATCTTAGCTCTTTTCGTCACTGGGTATGCTTTGCGCTTTTTTTTCTTTGCACTTTTAGCAGCCGATCTGAGGTGGATAGTAGTCCACACTGGTTACCTAATCTCCTGGAGCCTCATGTTTCCCATCTGTAAAATGGGTGTTGGTGATCCGTCACTCCATAGGACTGTAGTGAGTAGAAAGTCTTCTGCTTTCAATGTCAGTTCCCTCTGCCTCCCCCATTTAGCTGTCGGGTACACCCCAGTGAGAGAGGGGCAGATACTAGGCTAGGGTCTCATGAAAAGCCAGACCCAGTCCAGGCCAATCCCGGGTTTTAACCACACCCTGGATCCAGCTTCTCCCACCCCAGGGCGGGGAGCAGGTGCACTTCCGCCAACCACAAGTATCCTGCACGTGGCAGGCTGGGCAGGTTGCGCGAGCGGCAGCCGGGCTGCGCAGTGCCAGATGCCTGCAAGGCCAGGGTGATGAGCCTGACTTCGACGGCCCGCTCGCTGCGGCCGGGCCCCGCCGCGCCCCCCGCGGGCCCGCCAACGGTGAGTGAGCAGTCCCGGGCGAGCGGGCGCGGGTAGTGTCCGGGCCTGTCCGGCTGCCTCTCCCTCCATTCACTCCTAGTGTCTCCCGTCCGCCCCTCCCGCCTCCACCTCTGGCTGGGTTCTCTTTACTCCTGGCTGTACTTCCCGACTTTATCTCTGTCCTTCCGCACCGCGGTCTGCGTTCCCATTTTGGCTCAATCCAGACTCTCTTCTTTGCCCTCTTTCCTGCTTGGCTGCTTTGGTTTCTCTTCCTTCTCTTCTTATCCTTTGTTTTAGCCACTCTCTGAGTGTCCTCTCTCCGTCCCTTTGCTTGTCCTAGTCGACCGCTCTGCTGTCTTTCTGCCTCCCCTGCTCCCATGATAGCTAAAGCAGACCCAGCCCTGCCCCCATGATAGCTAAAGCAGACCCGTGTATCATTCTTTCACCCCTCAGACCCCCCACTCTCTCCAGTCTGTCCTTGCCCTCCAGGTCCAGAATCCGCCAACTTGCTTGCCTCCCGGGGCTTGGATGAGGGGAGTTTTCAGGATGATCAGGAAAAGGTCCAGTGCACTCTAGAAGCAGAACACTCTACTCTCTCCTGGGCTAGGTGACTTGTAGGAAGGAAAAGAAGATCCAGCAGTGGGGAGACTGTGGCTCTTTCCCATTGAGTGATAATAATGTCATTGTTGTTGGCTATTGACAAAGTGACCAGCTCAGTGGCAGGACTGCCTAGGTACTCAATAAATGTCCGAGTGAATTGTTGGGAGCTAGCTATCATGATGCGTGACACTAGGTAGGGCAAGATTGACCTTTATCAGAATAGCAGGCACTCCTGTGAATCAGTGCTGCGGGTAAGCTCCATTCAACAGACATTTATTGAGCTTCTCTGGGTACTGAGCCCTATAGTACATACTGGTGAACCAGAGATAGTCTTCTCTTAAGAACCTCACAGTCTAACAGAGGACACAGATGATAAAGGGAATTACAAGATTGGTAACTACCATGACCGTGGAAGTACAGAGCCCTCTAGGATTACAAGGAGACAACTCATCTAGAAAGATTCCTGCAGGAATTAACTTGAAAGATGAGGGGGCTAAGTGAAGGTAGTGTGGATGGCAAGTGAGTGAAGTCATGGAGGAAAGGGGTCTCAGCCTGCTCTGGATGGGAGGGGTGGGGGAGCAGCAAGTGGTTCTGGCATTTGATTGCCAGGGTTACAAAGGGCCTTATAAACCTTGTTAAGGAGTCTAGAGTTTGTCTGGAAGGGAATATAGAGTCACTGAAGTGTTTAAGGCAGGGTCGACAGATCAGATTTGCACTTCCAAAAAACTATTCTGGTTTCAGAGTAGAGATTGGGTTGGAGGAGGGCACTTAAAGGGCAGCAGAGTGTCATGAAACTGACCAGGCACATGGGAGGTGGTTTGTTTGAGGATGGGTGCAGAATGCAAGATTATAGCCTGGGTTTCTGGCTCAGACAACGGAGATAGGAAACAATGGAAAAGGTCAGGGTTGTGGGGTGAAAGGAGATCTTGAGGGGATTGTGGGACATATGAATGGAGATGTCCCTCATCGACTCTACTAAGGGTGACCTAAGAAAATGTATGAATGCTTGGCTGGGGGCTTGCAGATGTATAGGAACCCTTTAGACTAAAACTGGGCCTAATTCATCTCTGTGCCCTCATGCCCAGCATTGGCTTGGCGCTCAGCAGGGGCTCCTAACGACCACTTGTCCCCAGCCAATGCACACAGGGCCTAAGACAAGCTTTCCTATTCAGGAATGCTTCAGTAGGGTAACCGGTAGAAAAGGTGAAGAAGAGGTGCCACAAGGAAGGGCAGGTAGTCTGGAAGAGGGGAGGAAAAGAAGTCTTTATGTGCTAGAAACACATACTGTATGGGCGAGGTAGGAAATCTGGGATTTCCAAAGAGATTGGGAGTTTGGGGACATACGGAGGGAAAAAGGAACAGAATTAAGAAGCTTGGGAACGGGGTTGAGGTCTTATTTGTTAAACAAAGAAATGGGGCTGAGGATATCAGAGCAGGAAGCTGTTTTGTGAAGCATCTGGAAATAAGCTTCAGAAACAGCATTTGAAGTGACTGGATTCATTAGACTTTCAGAGCTAGAGAGACTTAGAGTGCTCTTTGTCCATTTGCCTCGTTTCATAGATGACTAAGCATAGGCCCAGAGAAGGAAGTGAGCTGCCCCAGCCACATAGCTAATTATTGGCATTAGCGGGACTGGATGTGGGAGGAATGGGATAGGGCACTTATGCTATACTGGAGTTAGAGTGACATGGGTTTGGTCCCAGCTCTTACTTTATTGCTTCCTAGCTGTGTGACCCTTCTTTCTGACCTTTCCTCTCCTAAAATGTAGGGGCATGAAGAGCTGTGAGCTTACTGTGGTACAGGAGTGAAGAGAGCTCACTGATCCATTCCAATGTTAATGCCTGCAACTTTGCATTTAATTACCAGCTATACAGAGGGACCTCAGGGTTAACTAAAGAGCCTTACCAAAGGGCCTTGAGGTTTATGGGAGAAAGAGGGCGTCACAGGTTCTAGGCTTATTTTTCTCATGGCTATATTGTTTGGCTGCTGTCAGAGTGCATCTTCTGCTTTCCCTTTTCCCCTCCAGCTAGCAGAACTGTCCCCTGGTAGGAGCTGTTGCCATGGTAACTCAATTCTTCTCCTGCAGTTTGGCTATCTTTGGCTCTCTTAATTCCAGTACTTTAATCTCAGAGGTAGAGCCCACAAGTTGAGAATGAGGTCACACCTAAATGAGATGGCCTGAGCCCTGGCCCTGGCCTATCTTCTGCTTTCCCTTTTCCCCTCCAGCTAGCAGAACTGTCCCCTGGTAGGAGCTGTTGCCATGGTAACTCAATTCTTCTCCTGCAGTTTGGCTATCTTTGGCTCTCTTAATTCCAGTACTTTAATCTCAGAGGTAGAGCCCACAAGTTGAGAATGAGGTCACACCTAAATGAGATGGCCTTAGCCCTGGCCCTGGCCCTGGCCTTGCAATGACCTGTGGTAGAGATCTCAGGTTGGAAATCCAGCCTTCCCTCTGACACCACACAGATTTTTTCTGCAGCAGCAGCCATCGCATCCCCTAGGAAACCTTTCCTGACAACCTCCAACACACATCCACAAAAAGCTGACACCTCCTACCTTTGAGTTTTCTTTCTCAGCTCCTATACATCTGTCTCCCACTCCCCTGTGAACGCCTTGTGTCATGCTCCTCTGTTTAGGAGGAGGCTTGAATGGAATAGGTCCTCCCTACATTTTGTTGAATGAATGAGTAACTAAAGGAATGAAGAGTAGATGTATGTGAAAATCGAAAACTAATTTATACAATGACAAAGAGCACAGGTTTCAGGGTAAGTGAGACCTGAGTTCAAATTCTGACATCACCACTTAATAGCTAGTTGATCTTAGGCAACTTACTTCACCTCCTTAACCCTTAGTTTCTTTATTTGTAAAATAGGGATTTACATTCTTCATAGGAGAGCTATGAGAATTGAGTTAGAGAATATATGCAAAGGGCTTTGCACAGTTACTAGACTGTGCAGGGAGGGACTGTGTCCTGCTTGTTCATCACTGTGTCCCAGGTACCTAGCATAACGTAGGCACATACATATTTTATTGAATGAATGAGTGAATTTTAAATAACGAAAGTTGTTCAGGAAGCTGGTTTGTAAGGATAACAACTGGTGTATCACATGTAATAATTGCTATACGGCCTTCTGGCATTTTTGCTAGGCTTTTGTGGCACACTTACCAGTCCTTGAATGCAGCCTGTCAGTCTGTTTCCACATTCCTTTCTACACTGGGCTGTGGGCATCTCCAGGCAGGTACCACGGTGGCTTTCACCCACATCCATAGTGCTCAAGCTAAGGTCAGGCATAGAGAAGAAGCCTCTAAAACTTCTGTTGAACAGCTAACCCTAACTTACATTTGCACCACACTTTACAGTTTATGAGGCAATTTTATACCCATTGTATCTGGTATTACTGACCTTTTCACCACCAAAGATATTCTTGTTGTTTAATCTCCATGAGCCCATATTTTGACAAAACATCTATCAAACGAATTCCATTTGTTAATCAAAGTCATGCCAATTGCTAATCTGAACTTCTAATCTATATGAAATAAGAATTTTTATCCCCAACTCCAAGCACGGGATGCGGACGCACAGTAAGTACTCAAGAAATGCTTCCTGAATTAACACGTGTGATTCCTTTAGCCTTTAAGAAAGATTGAAAAGGTCCCCCCGCCCCAAACCTTTCCAACTTTTTTTATTATTGTATCTTAGATCTGAGCATCCCACGTTGGGAGCTCCCAACTTCACAACAGTTCTGTATCCCCCACTTCATATTCGAGGACACTGAGGCCAAGAGAGGGAAAAAGCTTTGCCAAAGCCCACAGACTTTGGAAGTATTGTCATTCAGACTTGCTTCCACAGCAGCCTCCTCTGCTAATATTCGGTGACCTAAGTGAGAAAGTTAAAATTCTTTAATAGATATTCTTATATCAAACTGAAATATTTTTCTTCCTTAAAATGCCCATTCTCTGGAGCTATACAACGTAAATATAACCACCTCAGTAAGACGGGCCTTTCAATAACTGAAACTATTCATGGCTCTCCTAAATTCTGTATGGGGTTAGTCTTTGGGTGAAAATGTCATGAGCTCCCTGGAGGTGGCACTATTGGTTCACTGCCTCTTGTGCCCCCAGATATCTCCTGTCGTGGAGCTGAACGTGGGGGGTGAGTTCTATACCACCACCGTGGGCACCCTGAGAAAACTCCCAGGCTCAAAGCTGGCAGAGATGTTCTCCAGTTCAGCCAAACCCTTCACAGATACCGAAGGCCGCTTCTTCATTGACCGCCCTGGCACTTACTTTGGACCTATACTGGATTACCTGCGCAGCGGGCAGCTGCCCACGCAACACATCCCGGAGGTGTACCGTGAGGCTCAGTTCTACGAAATCAAGCCGTTGGTCAAGCTCCTGGAAGACACGCCACAGATCTTTGGTGAGCAGGTGGCTCGGAAGCAGTTCTTGCTGCGGGTGCCAGGTTACAGCGAGAACCTGGAGCTCATGGTCCGCCTGGCACGCGCAGAGGCAGTGGCGGCGCGCTGCTCCAGCGTGCTGGTGTGTGCGGTACGCACCGCAGAGGATGCCGCACACTGCACGGAATCTCTGCGCATCCTGGAGGCAGACAAGAGGTTGGTAGTCAAATTCGGACCTTGGAAAGCGGCTCCAGTCATCAGGGACCTCCTGGACTCGGTGCAGATGGACATTGAGGCTCAGGGATACCAAGTAGCCTATGACTACTGCTCTAAGAAGACATTCCAGCCCAAACCAGGGGCGCATGACTACTTCTATACATTCCTCTTCACCTGGTGGTGATCCTCAGTGGTGGGGCCTGTTTGTTATGTGCTCTGGAGGGGCTTATGAAATTAAAAGTTGCCTTCAGAAGCCATCTTCCTTTAATTTTAAAAACAAACTTCAACTTCCAATGTAGTCTGTGAAGCTCCCCTTTGAGTTCTTTCCATTCATTGCAACTGACTCCACCATACTTGGGTAATGAGGTGCAGTTGCTCCTTCTTTAAAGCCTCATGTACCTGCCAGACCTTTCCCTTGAAGTCTAATAGCAAGGCTGAGATGAGTTGGAATATTCCAAAATGCTTCGGCTGGAGATGCGGGATGTCAACAGGAAAATAACAGGGTACCATGAATCTAGGTAGTCTGACCTAAAAAACGTGGTTTCAGTTTGTAGGCCAATCCCCTAGCCCTGGTTTGTGCCTTCATGAGGAAGATGCCAAGTTAGTACCTGTAGTAGATGCCACTCAGATCTCCTTTCCCAGATGTTGTGAATATTGGTTGCTAAAGCCTCACAGCTGTCCTCTAGACAGTAATTCTCAAAGTGTGGTCCCTGGACCAGCAGCGTCAGTAATGCCTGGGAATTTGTTATAAATACAATTCTCTGACCTCCACCTCAGACCTATGAATCAGAAATTTTGGAGGGTGGTCCACCAGTCTGTTTTAACACGGTTTCCAGGTGATTCTCATGCACTCTAATCTTGAGACTCGCTCTAGAAATAAATGCCATCTCGCTTGTGTGTAGGTACAGAAGACTGATCCCTTACCTCAAGGAAGAACCAACTGTTGTAATTCCTGTTCCAGAGCTCCTTATGGGATCAGGCTCGAGTCATTCTTCATCTGACACCACATTCTCGCTTAGCGTTCTTCTTCTGCTCTAGCATTCTTCTTCTTCTCCCCACTTCCCTCACTCCCCCTGAGAGCACATCCACGATAAATCACTTGCACAAGAGACTCTGTTTCAGGTTCTGCTTCTCAACCTAAGGCATATATGACTCTAAGGAGGACACATGTAGACATTCATCCTTCTCCAAGTCCAGGTCTGGGAAAGATGGCCCGCTTCCGTGCCTAGTAGGATGACCAGCCATCCTGGGTTCCCCAGAACTGAAGGTCAAGTTTAACTGCCAAAGTTTAAGGAACTAATACTGAGTCAGGGAGTTTCAAATTTAAATATAAAATTACTGCAAACACAGTCATTTTTAACAAGCATTTTAATTCAGTAACTGTGTCTACTTGTATATTTTTTCTTATTTTCAAAGCTTGTTCTATGTTTTCCTTTTTTTGGTATTTAATATGGCTGACAGTTTAAAGTGGAAAAATCCTGAATGTCTGTTTGAACTTTTTATCATGAAGCAATTCAACATTATTTATCAAAAGCCTGAAACAGAAGTTCATACCCTTTGACCTGTATGATCAGTATGCGGTTAGATTCCAAGAAGACATCCTGCTTCTTAAGATCTAAATAGGATTGCTTAAAAATCTCAATTTCATGAATTATGGAAAGGTCAATGTCCTCCACAAGATTTCTGCACATTCCCAGAGGGCTTGTCTTCTTAGAGTCAGTTCTGGTTCTCTGCTTCTGCTGGATTCATTCAGCATAGGGATCATCTACATGTCTTGAACCTGATGCTGTTCTGCACTATGCTTACCCAGATTTAACACTCAGATCTCTTTCTTAATTTTTACAAATGCTATGCCCATGGACTGTGCACATAGCAGACAGTGGAAAATACAGGCAAATAAAGGAGAGAGAGTTAAAATACAAATGCAAATAACTTCAAATTGAATATTGAGCATACCTATTCTTTAAAGTGTGTCAGTCACTCCCATCACTAGGAGCTTTTCACTAGCAGATTGTATTTATTTCCTATTCTTTCTTCCCTCCCTGTTGTCATGCTTCTCTGTAGGTGGGAGTAATTTTCCCCACCCCACTGACTGTGCTTGGCCTCATGACTTACTCTGACCAATGGAATATGTGTGGAAGTGACAGTGTGCCAGTTCCAAACAGGCTTTAGAGGCATGCCAAGATTCCACTAGCTTTCTTGTATTCTTATCATTTGCCAGGAGAAGACCATGTTCCAGTCTAGCAACCATTTTTTATTGCTTTGGCTCTAGCCTGCATCCCTTAGCATCTGCCTCTCTTCCTAAGCAATTTACCAAACTATTTCATTAAACAAAGGCAAGTCCAATATCCTTTTCCAACACGCAGTTCATAATACAATTAAGAGAACATACTATTTTTATCCTACTTAACTTACAATAGCAAAACAATTGGAAGTAAGTCAAGTTAGTTATGTTACGTCTATTATGCAACAATTAAAATATTTATGGATGGCTTAAAACTATTGGGGAGGAAAATTCTCATTTAAGCCAATGCAATTTAATTAAATCTTTGCTTCCAAAAGGATTTAAGATGGCAGAGCTTATGGAGTTATGAAAAAAATTTCCAAAAAGATATAGATTAGAAGTATATAAATTAAGTGGATACTCTTGTTTGTCTACCCAACAATACCATCTCCTCCCTTCCTGTTTTCTAATAGAAAAAGCAAAATAGTGAGGCACATTAATAAAGTTTAAAATACTATCTATGTTCATTTATAGGAGTATATGAGACTTTTCAGATTTGTTGGCATTGACTAAAGAAAATTATAAAGTCAGAAGAAGAAAACTTAAAACCGAATGCTAAATATAACTCATAATCCAAAGGAAAAACACAAAGAAAGAGTAAAATCTTTGAGATTGCCCTCATGAAGACATTCTCATCCATAGCACTGTGCCAGGTTTTCAGGTCTACATTGTTCTCCTAGAGTAACTCTTTTTTGTTTTTAATTCTTTACTTATTTTCCTCATCTTCTCCCATCCCCTTCTTCATCCATTCCCTTCCCTTTTCTGCTGTGCTCAGTATCCTGGAAGTCTGATTCCCTAGGTATTACATGCCAGGTCCCTTCCTGGTTGTCCAAAGACTTAGAAAGTACCTAGTGAAGATTGGTGACAAGAAGGCCTAGGGAGTTGGTGTGTAGTTGGACCTCTTGGAATGGTGGAAATATAGGTTTCCTATGAATGCTCTTCAGAGGGCATCCATTCTAGAGGAGGCTCAAAAAAAAAAAAAAATGGACACAGTGATCCAACCTGTAGATAATCAGTTGGCCTCTTTCCCCAGCTCCTGCGTTTACTCAGTGGCGTCATGAAAAAGGTAGCCATGGTGGCAGAGATGGAGGTAATGCATTAGCTTTATAGTAAAGTCTTCCTCACACCAAAACTGATCAGACAACTGATAGATGTCCAACAACAGAGACCAACACTGAGCCCCCGATATATTTTTCCCTGGGAGTGGGGGTGGGCTACCATCAAGACACTTCTTGATGCTAGGTTGATTGCACTGTAAATATTAGTTATACTGCTCTGTAACAAACTGTTGGAAGAGATGCTGGTGTTTCTAAGCAAATGGAACTGATGGCTTTGTTTGAGGATGTTTGCAGTGCTGCTTAGGGGTAGGGAGCAGATTTACTTACATCACAGTTTAATAAAGCTAATATCACTCTCCAATCTTGAAGATAATTCAGGATGATAAAAAAATGTCTCTCACTGGGTTGGAAGGCAGACTTGTTTCCTGACCAGTATAATAAAGCCTCTTTCCAAGGGCAGGTTTGCCAACATTCATCTTTTAAGATTCAGAGTTCCCTAAGCTCAGTATTCTTCATCCATGTTACAGATCTATTGTGTGCATGTTATTCACCTACATCACCCCTATGGAGCTTGTTGGGCAAGCAGAAGTGATACAAACATGAAGTTTATGACACCTGCTGTACTGTGAATAATAAACTGTCTAAATCAATTTGGGCTTGTTGTCTCCTTACTAGCTGAAACTATGGAAGTGTGGCAAGTCAATTTAGCAATTTAGGGTCTGTCTGACCACATGACAAACCCTGACCCCCAAACTTAATGCCTTAAGACTAGAACCATTAATTATTTCACATAAGCCTACAAATTGGGCAGTTCTTCTGGTCTTAGTTGGGCTCACTCATGCAGCTGTAGTCAGATGGTGGATCAGCTGGAGTGAGGCTAAGATGGCCTCAGCTGGATTAACTTGGCTCTGTCCCATGTGGTCACTCTCTCTCCAGCAGGCTAGGTGGTACTTAATTCTCATGGCAATGGTAAGGTTCTAAAATCAAGCAAAAGCCCTGGGGAAGTGGTAAGTGGATGAACCTTGAGGCTTAGGCTCAAAACTAGCACACTGTAACTTTTATTACATTCTACCGGCAGGCATAAGGCCAGCCCAATTCAAAGGATATAAATTCTCTCTCTTAATGGAAGCAGTTTCAAAGCTGCATTTCAATGGGTATACACACACAGAGGGAGAGAATTAGGGCAATTTTTGCAATAATTCTACCACACACTGGACCCTTCCCATCAGGAAGGGTGTGGTGATTATTTATTTTCACAGAAATACAGATTCAGATTTGACTTTCCTATTACTATAGATAGTGTTTGTGTCACCCCTGCCCACAATTCATATGTTGAAATCCTAACCCTCAATGTGGTAGTATTAGGAGGTAAGGCCTTTGGGAGGTGATTAGGTCATAAGCATAGAGTCCTTATGAGTGGAATTAGTGCCCTTATGAAAAGACACCCGAGAGCTTCTTTGCCTCTTCTCTCATGTGAGAAGACAGCTATGGACCAGGAAGTGAACTCTCACAAGATACTGAATCTGCTTGCACCTTGATCTTGGACTTCCTAGCCTCCAGGACTGAGAAATAAATTTGTTTATAAGCCACTCTATGATATTGTTATAGTACCCTAATATCTCTTTGTATATATATTCCTGGAGAATCCTAATAAACCTAACTATAATGTTTCTGCCAGCCCTACCATTCATGGATACTTTATTCGTTTTCATGGTATTTCACACATTGCTTCAAAGGAGCTTATTCCATGGTGAAAAAATTTTAGCAAAGAAACTTTGTGGTCTTTCCAGGTACCCCATCACTCAGATGTAGTTGCCATGATAAAAACAATGTAATGACCTTTTGCAAACGCAGTTACGGTGTCAGCAGAGAAACAACACGTTGTGAGTTTAAGGTGCTGAGTTTGTGGTATATGCCTTATACCAGCAGTTAAAATATAATAGTTTCTCTCAGAATACATGGGTCTGGGAATTCAAGGGTGGAGGTAGGAGTGTCTTTTGTCACTTTTATGGATTCTTAAGTTCAGTGGGTTAGGAGACTTGGTCCCCAACGGAGGAACAGTCCCACTAAAGAACACAGTCACTGTTTTATTACATTGGAATATGTAATGAGACTGCCCCGGTCATTTTTGGCTCTTCTTGCTGAGCCAACAGGTAGAGAAGGGGTTACTATACCAGTCTGAGTGACCGACTCCAATTTCCAAGGGGAAATTGAGTGTTGTTATACAACAGGGACAGGGAAAATTATTTGAAGCCCAAGGGATTCAGTAGGGCACCTCATTGTATTTTCACACGCAATAATGAAAGTCAAAACAAAATGCCTTCAATACTTTTCGTTTCGAAATTAAAGAATATGATTTGAGAAAATAAATCTTAAAATACCACAAATATGACAAAAAGGTTAGAGAATGGGGGGTATTCTAGTTTCTATACCAGTCTGGCCTGTTTCTCAATTTTCCTTCTGTTGCTTTGTTTTTGTTGTTACCTGCCCACTTGTGGTTGAATCTACTTGTTCATTAAGCGCCAGCTGTAGTCGGAAGCTTCCTTGCTTGACCCTTGGCTTTAGGGTTCTTTCCACTCTACCATAGCTATCAGAGATTCCTTACAGCAGCGGTTCTCAACATTTCTGGCACCAGGGACCGGTGCTCCTATGAGAATCTACTGCCTAATAATCTGAGGTGGAGCTGAGTAGCGCTGGAGAAAGCCCGCTCACCTCCTGCTGTGCGACCGTGCTCTACACAGGTCGCAGACCTGTATTGGTCTGTGGCCGGGAGGTTAGGAACCCCTGCTAAACCACGGGTAGCGATTGAACTGGCGTGAGGGGGCAGGAAAAAGCACCCCAAGAGAGGGGTGGAGCACCCATTGACCAAAAGGAAAACTCAGGCAAGTTACAAGCTGCAAACGGTGTGAACAGCAAAGGACGATGGGAACGCCAGCTCGGCCTCTTTCCGTTGTCTGGGAGTCAAGGTGGTTACGCAGCTCGGAGTTCGTCCGTGGCTGTGGCTCGCCTGGCCTCTGCCCTTAACCTTGTACTTCCTACCTCCCTTACGCTTCCTTCTGCGTCAGTCTCTCGGCCCCTCTGAGACCACCAGTAAGGCCCTGAAAGCTCCTTTTGGCTCGCCCCGGCTTTGAGTCCCGTCTCCTCTGCCAGAGGCCCCACCCCCTCCGCGCTACGATCTTGGTTCCGTTCCCCTGGTGGTCTAGGGTTAGGCTGCGGGATCCAGCCGAACCGCGGCAGGGCAATAGAGCAGCCGGAAGCGGCCTTTCTTTCCCAGAATCGCAGTGCCTTGTGGGACCGTGGCCGGTTATTCCGGTCCAGACAGGTTTTCCGGATATCTTCACCCCGCCTCCCTCGTCAAGTACGGGAGCTGAGAGGGTCCGAGGGCAACCATGGCGGCGCACCTAAAGAAGCGGGTGTACGAAGAATTCACTAAGGTGGTTCAGGTAAGCTCCGGAAGAAAAGGTCGCGGGACCGGTCTAGGGCAGGAGAATGTTATCCACGCCCCAGGCACTTTGTCATGACAGGCACCACAAACTTGGGATGAGCGCCGACTATTTTGATAGGTTTTCTGAGACTACACTTTAGTGGGCGTGTTCGTTTGCCGCTACTGTTGTTATGCTTAAGATGTGCAGTCTGACGCGCCTTTTTTTTTTTTTTTTTTTAACTATTAGAAGAAACAAAAAGCGCTTTGCAGTTTACGGAAACACTCGTCATCTTATTGGGGTTACATTAGCATTCTTATTTTACAGATGTGGGCTTAGAAGCTTCTGGAGGCTTACGAGGACACAGCTAATTAGTGGCAGAGCCCCTCTCAACTCGTTTTTTTTTTTTAAAAAGCGCCCAGGGACAAGTTAGCTGTATTCAGAAGTCTCAGGGTTTGGAAGAGAAGTCAGTAGAAATCCTTAAGGACCAGTGAAAACGGGCGAGGATCACAGGCTTCATAGGGATAGAATTCTCCATTGGTGGAGCTCACCTAAGAAGGAGGGAATACCTTCCTCCATTGGAGTTCAGAACCAGTGGGTCAAGCCCGCGTTGGAGCAGTGATTCTCCATGTGCCTCCTTGTAGATGACGGTAGAGGTTGATCCTAAGTCTCCCCAGGTGTGTTTCTCAGACCTTTATGTCTACAAATCTCCTGGGGATCAGTGAACTGTAGATTCTACTGAGTATGTCTGGCGTGGGAGGTGAGGCGATAATCTGCATTTCTGACAAGCCTCCAGTTGATACCAGGAGATCAGCAGCATCTGTAGAGCCATAGGCCACCCTTAGATCCTTCCTCTTGTAGAGTAGCAATACAGACCATCTAGCTGTCAAGTAAACTAATAAGGAAACGGATCCTTAAACATTTCATTCGTTCCTTCAACAAGAGTTTATTGAGCAAATGAGTGGTTACTATGCATCAGGTATAGTGAAAGGTGTTGAGCTACAAAGTCCAATTAGGATCCCTCTCCTTGAAGAGCTCATAGTCTAGTGGACAGAGAACAGCATATATATGATTTATAGTACAGAGAGATAATTACATTGATAAATCAAGCTTTCCTCTTTTGCAACTCCTCTTCGTAAAAACTCCTCAGCCAAACTCCTTAACCCTTCATAATTTGACAGTATTCCTTCCAGCTGTATCACTTTCTTTTTGTTTAAAGGACACATTTTTGTAGCAAATTCCCATTTTCTAGGGAAGTTAGTTTGCTCCTTATTGTTTTTTTTCTTAAAATAACTTTAAGATTTAACTTCGACACTTTTTGTTGCTCCTTTTTATGTGAAATTAGTTTTCCTGAATTTTTAGATTGAGTCAAGATTCAGGAAACTTTTCTTAATTTATAGAGCTCCATCCTCTATGGCTTGCTTTCTGGGATTTTCTGGCTCTGTTTCCCTTGCCCACTTTTTTTTAATTGTGGTAAGATATATATAACAAAATTTACCGTTCTAACCATTTTTAACCAGTTCAGTGGTGTTAAGTACATTGACATTGTTGTGCAGTGTCACTTTTTTTCTCCAACATCATGCCCAGTTCTCAAGACTACTCACCCCTCCTCCAGCATGCCATGTGTTTGTACCTCTCCAAACTTTTTTTATCTATGTCTCTTTTACATAAAATGGTTGTCATTCCTCCCTTTCTTTTTCTTCTCTACCCAGTAGACTTATATTTTTGTTTTGAGACTAACTGAAACCTCAGCAAGAGTTTAGACTCTTCCTCCCTTACTTCTACGGTACTCTGTTGTACTCATCTGTTTGTACTTACTACTCAGTACTACTGTAATTACCAGTATACATATCTTCCCACTAGTCTGGGCTCTTTGAGGGCAGAGATAATACTTGGTTTATCTCCGCATCCCCTGGAGAGATCATAGGGACCAGCTCTCTAAAATGTTATTGATGGTTGATCGATTGCAGATATTGGTTTCTCCTCCCCTTTACATACTCTTTAGGGAAAAAAATTTTTTTCCCAGCTTTTGACCTAACTGTAGCCATGATAACACTGAAGACTGAGTGTGTAGAATAGGATGGAAATGGGTAAGTGGTTATTGAACCCAAATTCCTGACTTCAAAGCCCCCAGTCTTTGTATCATGCCATACTGTGTTCCTAATAATCCTAATCTCTGTAGGAGTGTAAATTTGTAGAGTGATGATTGCTTAGGATATCAAAATGACGTGTCAGGGTGCAAGGGAAATTATCGACTACAACATTTATGTTAATGATCCTCTCTATACTTACCCATCAGGGGCTGCCTTAAGCGACAAGTTCCCTTTTAGATGAACCTTGCCTGGTGAGTGCCTTAGCACAGCCTGAATATATTTGTAGAATTCAGATTTCTATGAAGAATGGAGCAGATCCTTTGTATTTGTGTTTTCTTAATTCTAAAGCTACAACAATCCTAAGAAATAGGCGGAACAAAATGTTAGTGGACCTACTTTACAAAGAAAGAAACTGAGACCTGGAGAAATTAAATGACTTGCCCAAAGTCATAGCTAGTGAAAAGCAAAATTGGGACTCATAGCCTTGTCTCCAGTTCAGTGCTTTTACCATTTGATAGCACTGCTTTTTCCTAAGGCTAGCTCTGTTACCTAAATACATGATTTGCTATAAAGGAAAATTACTTCCATCAAATGAAGTGAAATTAAGTTTTCAGACTCTGTTTTCAGTTAGGTTTTCATGTCTTACCTTTCTTATCCCCTTGCAGCAACAACAGGAGGAAATTGCTACTAAGAAACTCCGACTGACAAAACCAAGTAAATCTGCAGCACTCCACATAGATTTGTGTAAAGCTACCTCCCCAGCAGATGCTTTGCAGTACCTACTTCAGTTTGCCAGGAAGCCTGTTGAGGCAGAAAGTGTGGAGGGGGTAGTCAGGATTCTCTTGGAACATTATTACAAGGTAAGAAGGTCTTGAGGACCTGGTGGGAGTATGTATAAGAGTTGTGTCATGTCTGCAAAATAAATAAGGTGTTCATTCAGCCTTACTGAATGTCTTCTGTATGCTAGGGACTGTAGATACGAAGATAAAAAGAAAAGATCCAAATCCTGTCCTCAGAAGCTTACACTTTCTAGATGAAGATAGATATGCATGATAAAGTGCATTGTGTTGCTGAAGATACTGTGACTGCAATATGTACAGAGTGCAGTAGAAGCAAAAAGGAGGAGTTAACTACATCCGAGGAGACCCTTTAACGAGATTACCTCTGGAATGTAGTCCTGTCATCTTGTTGTTACTGCCCGAATTCAAGACTCTAATGTTTAATTGCAATAGCCCATTTTTTTATAGCTAAGTGACATTTTATTTCGCCATGTATTTTAATGGGTTAGAAAAAACATGCATGATTCAATACAGGAAATAGTTTAAACAGAAAATAAAATTCACAAAATGTGTTCATTTTTCAGTTTTTATATACAAATGATATCTGAAGTGAAAAAATAAATGATTTTCAAATATTTGAATCACAGATGAATTAAAATTGTAAATTTTAGTATAAAAATTATTAAGTTTTTAGGAAAGTAGAGACAGTACTATAATGAACTGCCAAAAACCCATCTCTGGGATTAAACAGTTATTAATATGTTGCCAGATTTAGGGTGGTTCCATAGAGTAGTGGTTAATACGTCTGCTTTACACACAGAAGGTCTTGGGTTAAAGCCCCAGCGGAGTCACAGCCCATACTCCAGGTGTGCCAGGCCCTCTGGATTTGTGTTGTAAGCACATGGGAGGAGATGCCCTGCCTTCAGAGATCCAGTTCTTAAGGGAGAGATGGCAACATCCGTAGGTCAAGAGTGGAAGTGCGGGGGGAGGAGAATTAAAAATATATATATTTTGCCAAATTTGCTTCCTCTATTGGTTTTCCTGAAGTTTTTAAAGTGTCATGATATTTTTCCCTAGTCAGTAAATCTGTCTAAAAAAGGGATATTTAAAAAAAAAAAAAATAACCACCAAACCACATCAAATAAAACTAATTCCTTAATGTCATCTAATAATTAGTCTATGTTCAAATTTCTCTAGTTGTTCCCAACTGTTTGTTCAAATCAAAATGCAAACAATGTCCACACATGGAATTTGCTCTTTTTAAAATCTAGAATAATTTGTTTTATGTTGGTGACATTGACCTGTTAAACTCAGTTAGTTGTTTTGTAAAATGTCGTTTTCTGAATTTACTTCCTTGGGAGTTAACTTGCTCCTTTATCCCCTGTATTTACTATGAACTATAAGTTAGTTCTATTTGTTAGATTCAGGTTTAGCATATTTTTGAGAATTTTAAGAATACTTTATAGATAATTTGTACTTCATATCATATGTGTTGGGATGCATTCAATGCAAAAGCTTCCTATCTTTTTTCTTTCAGTCTCTCTTTCCATAAACGACCTTTAAATCTTTTATGTATGACATAAAAGTTTCTTTTCTTTACGTATATAATGTTCTAGCTTAATCAAAATGCTTGCAGTTTTGCAAAAACCTTAGTGTTTTTAGAAATCAGTATCTTTTCATATGCTGTTCTCTCAGCTTAGAACCTTTCTCCCTGCCACTGCTCTCTGATTTGCTCTGCCATTTTCTCTGCTAAGCATATTTCTTCTTTGGAGTCTTTCCACTTATGTATCCTTCTGCCTGGAACACTTCCCTCAGACATTCATATGTCTGTTACTCACACTTTATTCAAGTCTTTACTCAAATGTCACTTTTTCATTAAGGCCTTCCCTTATCCCTTTATTTGAAATTGAAACTGCCTATCCCACCCCAACACTTCCTAGCCCCCTTCCTTGAATGTCAAATGTTAAATGGTACTTTTATCGTTTTGGACAATGAAAGGACCTTAATTATATTTATCCACCTTCCTGAGTTACATGTGAGTGTAACTGATACTTTTATTTATCATTTTTTGCTTTAGAAGACATTGTTATTCTTATACAGACAATATTCATTTAGATTTACCTACATATTTATCATTACCGATATGTATTTATCATTGCTTTTCTTTCCTTCTTGCACCTGTAACTGTTTATCTGGGATGATTTTCCTTTTGGCTGAAGCATACTCTCTGATATTTCCTTTTATTGTGAGTTTACTGATGACGAATTCTTTGTGTTTGTATAGAAAAGTTTTATTTTATCTCCATTCTTAAAGGGTGTTTTTACTGTGTGTAGAATTTTAGATTGGCTGTTATTTTCTTTTAATACTTTACATATATAATTGTATTGCTTTTTCCCTTCCATTATTTCTATTGAGAAGTCAGATCTTAGTCTTACTGATCCCTTTGAGGGGTAATGTGTCTTTTTCTTTGGTTGCTTTTAGGACTTTCTAGTTGGTCTGTTGTCAGTACTTTTTCTGTCATATGCCAATATGTGGATTTCTTTTCATTTATCTTATTTGGGGTTCATAGTGCTTGTATTATTATCTGCGTGTACTTTCCATCAGAGAGGTTCTTGGCTATTTCTTCAAATTTTGCTTTGTGTTATCTCACCCTCCTTTGAGGATTCCAATTGCATATATGATAAACCGTCTCATTTTATTTTATTACCTTCTCTTCTGATTTTTCATTCTTTTATCTCCTGTGCTTCGTTCTGGACCTTTTAGTTCACCAGTTCTCTCACCTTATCTAAGCTGATGTTAAACCTGTCCATTGGTTCTTATTTCATTTATTGTTTTTTATCATTTTTGTAATTTCTTTTTTTTTAAAGTTCTGGTTGTCTGGTGAAATTCTCAATTTTGTCTTTTATCTCTTTGAACATAAAGAGCAGAAGTGATAGGCTCGTCGTTATCCTTTCTTGGACTATTGCAATATACTCTTAATATTTCTCTCTACTTTTGCCCCTTCCAATTCAATCATTATATTGAGTCTGGATTGGTATTTCAAAAACTCAAATCTGTTTATGTCATTCTTCTGTTTATAATTCTTCAAAGGATTTTTATTCCTCTTAGGACAAAAATTATTCTTTTATTTATTTAATAATGCACAAGTATGTTTTGAACTCCTGCTACATGCTAGGTACTATCAGAGGCCCTTGCCATAATTCTCACAAAGATGTGGCACCTGCTTTTCTCTTTAGCCTCATTTCATATCAATCTACATTTTAGCCACATTGCCCTTTTTTTTTCAGTTCTGGGAGATGTGATATTCTTTCATGACTCGGGGCATTTATTCATTTTTTTTCTTCCCTCTGTCTCAAATTAGATCAGAATCTCTTCGAACATAAAAACGGAGTTAAAGTCTGTATGTGATATGTTATATGCTTTTATAGAACTCTGTAGTTTACAATACAACTTTATAATTATTTATTTGGACATTGCTTGATAAATATCTACCTTGCCCATTAAACTTTATCCATGAGGGCAGTGTATCACCATGGTCTAGCATAGCGGCTCCTGGTAAGTGCAGAGGAAATCCTTGTTAAACAGATGAATAGGTGAATTATTTGCTGAATGAATTAAGGACACCTGACTTTTCCTTTTCCTGTAGTCTGCCCTTTATTTTTATCAAAATTTACAGAATGCTTCCCGGGTATTTTGCTGGTCACTTTAGTGGCTTATAGTCTGGTTGAGGAAACGGACGTAATCACAATAAAGAGTCACACCAATGTGCTGTAGTGCTCCAAGAGGAAGGGCATCCAAGTTCAGTTCAGGGATCAGAGGCAACTTCCTGGGATTGCTGACACCTGAGGGGCAGGACAGGGTAGGTGTGGGAGATAGGGAGTGCAGTCTAGGCAGAGGAACAATCTGAGCAGAAGTACAGACTCTTGAAGCAGCGTGGCATCACTGGTAGGGAATTGTGGGAGGTGACATAGCGGCCAGTCTAGGCAGGCCTTCATGGCATGTTCAGTAGCTCAGACTTCTTTCTGAAGGAAACTGGAAGCTTTTGAAGGGTTATGTATAGAGTTTTAAATTTAGTCTTTTAAAAATCACAACAGTAACATTTATTGTAACAGATTCAAGCAATTATTTATAAAATAAAGAGTGAGATTTGCCTCTGTAAGAAAAAAGGTTAAGAAAACAAAATACACTCTTCAGAGGTTATTCTGGAGAGAGTCACCACTAAGTTTTGTATGTATTCTTCTACAGTTTTAAATGTAACATTTTGCAAGTTCCTATATTCTGGGTTTGCAGTTTTCTTCTGCCTGGAATGCTGCTTCCCTAAACCTTCTTATGGCTCTCCTGTCTCACTTAATTAAGTGTCCATTCAAAACTCATATCCTCATGTCCTGTCTATAATAGCCTTCCCTTATACATAACCCCTTATACACTTTATTTTCCTTCAGAATGCTTACCACCTGAAATGTATTTTCTTTTGCCAGTCCTATCCATATGAATTTAAGCTCTATTAGAGCATGAATTACATCCGTTTTATTCATCATTATATTCTCAGCACTTAGAACAATGCCTGGCACATAGTAGGTACTCCTTGTATGTTTGTTGAATGAATAAATTACTTTGCATTTTTACATAGAACAAAGCACTTTCATGTGATTTTTTTTCCAAAAAGCTAACTTTTTATTTTGTAAATTTACAAACATACACAAAAAGAGAGAAAATAATATGAGCCTTCAGGTGTTCCTCATTCAGATTAAACAATTATCAACATTTTGCCATTCTTATTGAATGCATTCCCCCACTTTTTTGGGGAGTGGGTAAATCCCGGGCAGCATATGATTTCACCTATAGATACTTAATTATATAGATTTAACAGATAAGACTTATTTTAGGACTTAAATCGCATGTAACAATAATGCTTTAATAGTAGCTAATATCTAGTTGATGTTCAGTTTTCACTGATTATCTTAAAGAAATCTTTTTAAAGTTGATTTGTTTGAAGTAGGATTCACATATTGCTTTTGGTTGATTTGTCTGTCCTTTTACATCTTTTTCAATCTGCAATAATCCCCACCACCACCACCCTTTTTCTTTCCCATGCAATTTATTGTGTAAAAAACAGGGCATTTATTCTGGGCTTGGTGATTGCATCCTTATATTTGATGTGTTTTTAATTTGCTCTTTATGGTACTTTTGTGAGTACCATATTCACAGTTTGGTGAATATGGTACTCACAGAAGTACCATATTACCCTCCACGTGAAAAGATTGATGATCAGAGAGGAAGAAAGAAGGACACTGATATTTGACTGTTCTCTATGTGCCCATTTCAGTGCTAGCTTTTGTCCTCTCAGTGGCCCCCTAAGGTTATTAGTCCCATTTCACACATGAGACTTAGAAAAGTTAATTAGCCTTTCAAGACATATAACTGTTGCGTAGGGAGTCTGGGCTTCGTACCTAGATCTGGCTACTTTCAAAGCCAGATTTCCTTCTGCTACACCCCACAGCGTAAGGTTATGCCCAAGAAAATGACATTCCCAAGGTTGTATATACATGTTAAGTGGTCTGCCAGGATTCTAGGTCTTTTGACTCCGTGTCTATTGCTCCTTCCCCCACCTGAGGCCTCCTTGTTGTGAGCAGTTACCTCATTAGAAACTTAGGATATTGTGCTACATACTTGAAAAATGGTGATGAACAAAAGGATATGGTCCTTTTCATCATTGGGGGAAATTTCTCACCATAGGAATTTTGGTGCAAATTAGAGACCACCTACCAATATTGAAGCTAAAAGGGCCAAACACTCGTTTCTTAGTCTGCCTTGCACCTGGAGCCCAGGTACAAGACCTAGTCCCAGCTAATTAGGCTCACATGCCCCCGACTTCTAATCAAGATCTGGTGATCCAAAAAACAGGTAGAGTGAGATTTTTTTTCTGCAGCACCCAATTTCCAGGAGCTCTAAGAATAGTGGTGCTGGCAACAGCATCGGGTGGTTAGTGCTGGCAGTGTTTAGTCCAAGTTGCTGCACTTCATGTTTAACGTGACTACACAGTGGAGGAAAAGTACTTTTAGCCCCCAAAGCACATTTCTACTTAGAAGTTAATGACATCAGGAAGGCATAAAAAAAAAATTCCCATTCACTTTGCAGTATTTGGGTGTAACATACTGACTGAAAAAGCTCTCTCCCCTGAACTATATAAAGTTAATTTTTCAGAAATAAAGCCTTAGAATACTTGGATCATTGAATCTCTTTTGAGATGTTAGTTCCTGTTTGTTGGTTAGCTGAGAGTAGCATATCAAGGTAACAATAGCTTCTTTTGTTCTAGGAGAATGATCCATCTGTGAGACTGAAAATTGCATCGTTATTGGGTTTATTGTCAAAGACTGCAGGATTTTCACCAGACTGTATTATGGATGATGCCATTAACATCCTGCAGAATGAAAGTAAGTTGCGATTTAAAAGCTATATAATCAGAGCAGAAACCTTTAGTTCCTTTTATATAGAATTTAAAACAAAATTTTGTTTTGCTGGTATTGAAAAAGAATTTGAGGATGATTCAATAAAATTATGTACATATGTTTACATTAGAGTTAAAATATAGTTTTGTCTCAATAGCTATATCATTTATTGACCTCTACCACATGCCATTTACTTAAGATAGTTTATGTATGATATAAGATAGATGTAATTGTCTCTGTACATACTAGACTAATCACCAGGAGACTCTTAATTCTAAGTCTGTGGCTTAATTGTAAGCCACAAATACTACAGAATCACTTTAGCACTTTATCTCTGGAGTTTATGCTCCTCAGCTATGAAATAAAGGGCTTGAACTACATGTTCTCTGTGGTCCTTTTCAGTTCTATCTTCTATGAACCTAGGCAGGGCAGGAACTGGAAACTGGGAAGAATCCCAGATCAAATCTCTTAGAGAAAATTTAAAAAGAGACAGAATTAGAATACTTAATGAAAAGTAAAATAGCTATTTCTAGGTATACTACTAGATTAATTTGAGTCTCTTTTAAAGGTTAGGATGATGTATGCAACAAATTAACTCTTTCATAATGTTTCTATTTTGGAGATAAAGTGTTTCAGTTCATCTACTACTTAACTCACTTAAACTCTCTTTATGGAACTTAGTTTCTATCATCTGCAAAATGAAAGATTTAAACAAGATGATCTCTATAAGGCCATTTATAACTAAAAAAGTCTATGGCTCTTTAAAATTCTCAATCTTAAAGTATGAAATTCTTCCATGTATATAGCTAGCTCCTTTAAGAACTTTCCATGGGAAAAAAGGATACTTCTGTACTGATGCAATGTAATTGTTTTGGTGCTTTAAAAAAAAAATGGGTTTTTTTTTTTTGCCACTACTTACAAAAGCAAAAAATTAGAAACATGCTACTGTACCTTTTAGTTTTTAAAATATTATTGGTACTATAAAGATTCTGAAAATAATGTAGAGACATGGAAAAAATTATTCATAATGTTAAGTGAGAACGCAAAATAATACATTCATTATAAGTACAACCATATAAAAGGTATATAAAAGGTAATATGCAAAACATATAGTAGTAGTCGGAATTTTAAAATATTTTTCTTTAATGTGATTATATTGGCATTATAATAAAACAGACAATCCTCTCAAAACATTTTTTAAAAAAATACTTTCATTCTTTCCTGTGAATTAAAAGTCTTGGGTCAAAATTTAATACAAACACAATTTTAATATGAAGTTGTTTCTAGGTTTTTTATATTAGTAGTGTTAAAAAGAAATGTGTCATGTGACATCAACAAATAGTAACTGCAATTTTTATTATATTCATTAAAATATATACATGGTTAATAATATACAAATGATTATCTGAATGCCACCTAAAATCTTGTATACCACTAGTGTTACAAGAACCATATTTTGGAACAAAGAAGAGAATTTAGACAAATAAGAAAATCTGGCTAGGATGATTGATATTGATATATTTGGATTTGGCTGTTAGCTCATTTATTAAATATTCGTTGAACATATAATGAGTCATGCTAGATTCTGAGAGTAACACAGGTGAATAAAACACAGTCTTTGCTCTCAAGAATCTTTCAATTTCCTGTTTTGATTAGGTACAAAAATAAGTAGTAAAGTGGTGTAGCTGATGCAGAGAGTTCAGTAGAAACACAAAGGAGGAAATGGTCAATTCTTAGGGAAGGAGGAAAAGCTTCATACAGGAAGTGACACTTCAAGATTAGTAGTTTCTCCCTGGGGAGTTGGGTTGAGAATGGAGTCAGGTGTGGGTGAATGCATTCTAGATAGGGAAGTTGGCCTGAGCAAAGAAAGGGTGACATGCAATCATAAGTAATTGGGAAAACGGATGCTGGAGGAGACTTGAAAGAGATGAGGCTAGAAAGGTAGGCGGAGCTAGATGTCATGGAGGGAATGGTATGTATGTATATATGCCCTGTGAAAGAATTTGGACTTTATCTTGACGGCAACCAAAACCCCTTGAATTTGTCAAGTACTAAACATTTCTGGAGCACTGGCCAACCTGTGGACGACTTAAATTTTTAGCCTTTTCCCCATTTTCCCTGAGAATACTTGTAGGGGGCGCTTGCAGCTGCAGTGTTTATCCCGAGATAATTCACGGATTACAATCCCAACCTTACCCCCCAAATTTGCCATGAAATATATTGCTTTTATTATTATTATTTTTGCATTGCTCTAGTATATCGATAGTCTTTGGCAACAAATGACATCATTCTAGTTATAGCATTCTGTTGTCGTATTTCCATTTACAAAATATTGTAATTCTCGAGCGGTGAAAATGTCAAACCTAGAAAATGTAGTATTCCTACATGTGATGTTAAATGAATGCTGGCAGCAAGCTGCACTTTTTTTTTCTAAATGGGGAAAAGGGTGAAATATGATCCCTTTAGGAAGTTAACTTTTAGTTAAGGGGAATCAAGGATCAAATAGTAGGACTTAGCTGACAAAAATCTACATTCTTTAATTTACTCAAGTAAATTTAGTGTCTGTAGTGATCTCCTTTTGAAATTCTGTAACACAACTTTCCACCTTCCTTTCTAGAGTCTCATCAAGTCCTAGCTCAACTGTTGGACACTTTGCTTGCAATAGGCACTAAACTCCCAGAGAATCAAGCTATCCAGATGCGATTAGTTGATGTAGCTTGCAAGGTAAGAGTATAATGGTTAGACATGGGTTGCTTCTTTCTTGAATAGTTTTGTGTTATCAGGAGAGGTTGTATGAGCTGTAAGATCTGCTTAGATCTACATCGTAACTCTGTAACTGAGAATTGCTAAGGATTCTTAATGGTTTTAAGAACTGTCTCATTTTGTTTCTTAATGTTGGATTAGGAATAAAGTTGAGTAATTTGTTATAAAATGAACTTCCTCAGCCTCCCAAAAGAAATAGAAATAATTATAGTAGCTACATGTAAACTGTGCCTAATATAAGCACTTTGCCTATTATGATACCTTACATCCGGTTTTTTATTTGTTCCTTGCAGTCCTTTAGGTAAGTACTGTTATCCCTGTTTACCAAGGTAGGAGTTGAGATTGAGAGAGTTTCATTTGTCCAAATTTTCACAGCTAGGAACTTGCAGAACCAGGGTGTAAACTCTAGTTTCTCTGACTCCAAAGCCTATGTTCTTTTTCTTATGCGTTGTTGCCTTAATAAACAGACCAGCTAGACACAAACAAGTGTTTGGGAAAATTTTTTAAATTTTTTCTGATTATAAAAAATACATGCACACTAGTTGTGCCTTTTGATTTATTATGGAACTTTTAATTAGCTGCCTTTTGTTGTACATAACAGCAGCTTCTAAACCTTGTAGAATTGCCTTTAATCTTTATGATAAATTGATTTTGAGGTTATAAGAAGACAAGTATATTTAAATTGTAGAAGAGTATTATATTCCTAGAATTAGAATGCTATTTCTGAGCCCCAGGAGTGTTCCAGTTATCGTAATAAACAACAGTGACAACAACAAACAAACATAAAACACTTTGACAGAGTATAATATTAAGAGACTAAATGGAAAAAGCTAAGGATTGTGTGTTTGAGGGAATTTGTCTCTCATGTGAATATATATATATCTGTGAGGTTGTACTTGTAAGAGAGGCATTGTAATTGTACTAAGTGGATTGTCATGCTTGGAAGTGGCAGTTTCTTAAATTTGATCGAAATAAACCTTTTATTATAAAAATTTATACTCATAGAAACTTTGGAAAGATAATGAAAAGCGTAAAGAAAAAAATATACTCATAATTCACTACCCAAAGATAACCATTATTAATTTTTTGATTTATTCCTTTCTGATTTTCTCCTATATAGGTTGTTTGCAGTTTTTCAAAACGCATAGCTGTAATTGTATTCTATATACAGTTTTTTCTTTTTTACTAACATAACAAGTATTTTCTTTTTGTTGTAAATGTTTTGTAAACATTTTTAATGGATGCATTTTAATAATTATTTTATACAATAATTAAACTATAGTTTACTTAACTATTCTCCTGTTATTTGAAATTTATACTTACACTTTTAAATTGTAAATAATACTGTAATAAATATTATTAGTCTCAAATATTTTCTGTATTTAGAATTATTTCCTAAACATAAATTGTCACAAGTAGAAAAACTAGTTAAAAGCATTTAGAATTTTTTTAAGGCTCTTGATACTTTTTGCCAAGTTAGTTTCCAAAGTATTCCAGTCTATATGCCCACCAGCAGTATATGAGAGTACCTAATTTCACTGTATCAGTCTAGCATCAGATGTCAGTGTTTAAAAATTAGAGATAAACCTGTTAATATGGTAGGAGGAGAATGGTGTTTCATTTTTTTCAAATTTCCTATTTAAAAGATTACTAGTGAGGCTTCAGATTTGTTCTTCATTTATATTTCCTCTCTTAAGAATGAACTTTTCTTGTTCATTGCCAGTTTCTCATTTAGGGTTTTTGTGTGTTTCTTCACCATTTGTAGAGGCTTATAATAAGGTAAAAAAAAAATCTGGAAATAGCAGATCTGTCATAAGCTTTTGCAGATTCAGGTAAGAAAAGACTATGGTTTACACCCACGGTTGCTATTTCTATTGCTTGCTGCCATTTTGCATGTGATTTTGTCATACAGTGTGCCTTGAGATATGATTCACATATAATAACATTCACCCTTTTGATAGAAATAATAGAAAGTATGTTCTCTGACTATAATGGAATGAAATTGGAAATAAATAACAGAAATTTGGGAAACCCATAAATATGTGGAAATTAAACAACAGACTTTATCTAAACAGTGGATCTAAGAAGAAATCAAAAAGGAAATTAAAAAATATTTTAAGATGAATGAAAAGGAAGATATAACATACCAAAACTTATGGGATGCAGCTAAAGCATACTTAGCTATAAGTGCCTGTAGTAAAAAAGAAAAAAGCTTGCAAATCAATCTTAAGGCACTGGAAAAAGAAGAACACACCAAAATAAAGCATGCAGAAGTAAAGAAATAAGAATGATTAGAGCAGACATTAATAAAATAGGGAATAGGAAAGCAATAAAGAAAATCAGTAAAACCAAAAGCTTGCTCTTTGAAAAGATCAATAAAATGGGCAAACCTTTAGTTATACTGACTATGCAAAAAAGGGATAAGACTCAAATTACTAGAATCAGAAAAAATGAAAGAGAGAACATTACTACTGACCTGACAAATAAAAGAGATTATAAAATAATACTGTGATGTCTACGGCCATGTCACCCTGAACAAGCCTGATCTTGTCTTACCTCGGAAGCTAAGCAGGGTCGGGCCTGGGTAGTACTTGGATGGGAGACCATCTAGGAAGACTAGGTGCTGTAGGCGTAAAAAATTAAAAATAAGGAATTGTAAACTGATAAGGTGCTTGCAATCTGTGAGTTCAACCAAGATTTGCCTCGCCTAAAATAATAATAATAAAAATAATAATAATACTGTGAATGGTTATATGCCAGTAAATTAGATAACTTAGATGAAATGGACAAATTCCTACAAAGACACAAACTACTAAAACTGATTCAAGAGGAAGTAGACAGTCTACGACCGTGCCACCCTGAATGTGCCAGATCTTGTCAGATCTCGGAAGCTAAGCAGGGTCGGGCCTGGTTAGTACTTGGATGGGAGACCACCTAGGAATACCAGCTGCTGTTAGGCATTTAAAAAAAAAAAGGAAGTAGATAATCTGAATAGATCTATGACAAGAAATTGAATTAATAATGAAAAAACAAAACAAAAACCCATGTAGAAAAGCTCAGGCCCAGATGTCTTCAAATGAAACATTACAATAATAATATCAATTCTTCACAATCTTTCCCCAAAAATAGAAGAGAGACTACTTCCCAAATCATTCTATGAGGCTAGTATAATCCTAATACTGAAAACAAAGACATCATAAGAAAAGCAAGTTATAGACCAATGTCTCTTATGAAATGGATGCAAAAATTCCTAACAAAATACTAGCAAATCAAATCCAGCAATATGTAAATACGATTATAGTCCATGACCAAGTAGGATTTTTCCCAAGGATGCAAGGTTTATTCAACATCTGAAAATAAGTTAATGGAATACACTATGAAAATAGAATGAAGTATAAAAACCACACGATCATCTCAGTAGATAGAGTAAAAGCATTTGACAAAACCCAATTCCATTTCATTACAAAAACACTAAAAATGCTTGGAAATAGAATGGAACTTCCTCAACTTGATAAAGGGCATCTGCGAAAAACTGACAGCTAACATCATACTAATAGTGAAAGACTGTATGCTTTCCACATCTGAGATCAGGAAAGGAACATATCCTGTGTGTCTCTCCACATTTTTTTCAGCATTGCGCTGGAGGCCCTAATACCCAGGGCAGTTAGGCAAGAAAAAGAAAGAAAGGCATCCATATTGGAAATGAAGAAGTACAACTATTGTTGTCTATTCGTATGACACGATCTTGTATATAAAAAATCCTAAGGAATACACTAATAAACTATTAGAAGTAATAAATGAGTTAAGCAAGGTTGTAAGATACAATATCAATGTATAAAAAATCAATTGTATTTCTATATACTTTCAATGAGCAATATGAAAATGAAAACAATTTACAGTAGAATTAAATAATAAAATACTAATAAATTTAGCAAAAGAAGTATAAAACTTATACGTGAAAATGATTGTATTTTAAAGGGATCCAAAACAGTCAAAACAGTCTTGAACAAGAGCAACAATAATAGGCTTTACACTTGCCAATTTCAAAACTTTGTACAAAGCACCAGTAATCAAGATTACTGTGGTAATGCATAAAGATAAATATAAAGATCAATGGAGTAGAATTGAGAATTCAAAAACAAACCCATGTGTCTGTGGTCACCTGCTTTTTGACAAGCGTGCCAATACCATTCAATGGAGAATGATAGTTTATTTAACACTTAGTGCTAAGACAACTGGATATCCACATTTAAAATGATGAATTTGGAAATTTAGCTAATACTATATGCAAAACATCTCAAAATGAATCAAAGACCTAAATGTGAGCCAAAATTATAAACCTCTTAGAAGACAACATAGTGATAAATTTTCATAACCTTGGCTTTGGCAGTGGCTTATTTAGATATGACAAAAGCATAAGTACCCAAAGAAAAAAATAGATATATTAGATTTTATCAAAATTGAAAACTCGTGATTAAAAGGACACAAAGTGAAGAGACATCCACAAAGTGGGGGAAAATGCAAATTATATTTCTAATGGGGGATTTGCATATCTAGACTATATAAAGAACTGTTAAAAACCAATAATAAAAATACAAATAACCCAATTAAAACATAGGCAAAAAATCTGAATAGACATTTGTATATCTCCAAAGAAGATATATAAATAGCTAATAAATTAACATCTTTAGGCATTAGGGACATATAAAGCAAAACCACAGTGTGAAATCATTTCACACCCTAAGGATGGCTATAATAAAAAGGGCTGACCATACCAAATGTTGGTGAAGATGTGGAAAAATTGGAACTCTCCTCTACTATTGGAGAAATATAATGGCTTACCTGCTTTGAAAACCGGTCTGGCAGTTTCTCAAAAAATTAAAGATAGACTTACCATATGAACCAGCAATTCCACTCATAGGTATTTACCAAGAGAACTGAAACATATTCACACAAAAATTTGTACATGAATGTTTACAGCAGCAATATTCATAATAGTCAAAAGATGGAAGCAAGCCATATGACCATCTCAGCTATAATGAGTATGTAAAACAAAATACAATGGAATATTCTTTGACCATGAAAAGGAATGTGATATTGATACATGCCACAACCTGGATGAATCTTAACATGCTAAGTGAAAGAAGCCAGTTACAAAAATCCACACTTATGATTCTGTTTATATGAAATTTCCATAGTAGGTAAATCTACAGAGACAGAAAGTCAATTAGTAGGTGCTTAGGGCTGAGATGGATAGAGGGATAGGTGGTTTATAGCAAAAGGACATTTTTCGAAATTATGAAAATGTTGAAAAATTGACTGATGATTATACACATATAAATGCAGTAAAAATCATTGAGCTATATATATTAACTGGATGAATTTTATGGTATGTGAATTATATTTCAATAAAGTCTTTATTAAAAACAATTCACTCTTTGGTATACTGTGAATCTGTCAAAATTTGGATTTGTTTCTACTTTTGGCTATCGTGAATGATGCTGCTAAAAATGTTTGTTTATAGGTTTTTTTTTTGGTTTGGATGTATGTTTTCAGTTCTCTTGGGTTTATATTGCAGGATCATGTAAATCTATATTTAACTTTTAATTTTTATGTTTTTAAAACTTTATTATTTTTAATTAAAGTAGGGTTAATATACAATATCATTTATTTCAGGACTACAACATAGTTATTCAACATTTACATACCTTACAAAGTGATCACAATAAGTCTAGTAACCATCTGACACCGTAGCAGGTTGTTATGATATTATAGACTACATTTCCTGTGCTGTACATTATATCTCTGTGACTTATTTTATAACTGGAAATTTGTACTTCTTATTCTCCTTAACCTTTTTCACCCTTCCCCATACCTCTTCGGCAGTCATCAGTTTACAGAGCCTAAAAAGAATGAAATCTTGCCATTTGCAACAGCATGGATGGGTCTAGAGAGTATTATGCTAAGTGAAATAAGTCATACAAAGAACAGATACCTATGATTTCACTATATGTGGAACCTAAAACAAAACAAAACAGAAACAGACTCATAAACGTATGTTTAACTTTTTTGTTAAAATTTTTTTAAATTGTGGTAAAATATACGTAGCATAAAATTTGTTAATAGTAACCATTTTAAAGTGTACAAGTTCAGTGGCATTAAGTATATTCTCACTGTTGTGCTACCATCACCATTATCCATTCATAGAATTCTTTTCGATTTGCAAAACTGAAACTATCCATTAAACAGTAACTCCCCATTCTCCCTTCACCCCAGTCCCTAGCAACCACCGTTCTATTTTTGGGCTTTATAAATTAGACTGCTCTAGGTATTTCATATCACTGAAATCATGTAATTCTTTTGTGTGTCTGGTTTATTTTACCATAGTGTCCTGTCTTAGTCATTTTGGGCAGCTATAGCAAATAAATACCATGAACTGGGTGACTTAAACAACAAACCTTTATTTCTGACATTTCTGGAGGCTGGAAGATCCAAGATCAGTGTGCTAGCAGATTTGGTGTCTGGTGACAACCTTCTTTCTGGATTGTAGATGGCTGTCTTCTGGCTATGTCCTTGCATGGTAGAAGGGAGACAGGAACTCTTGGGAGTCTCTTTTATAGGGCACTAATCCTATTTATGAGGATTCCACCCTCATGATGTAATCAGACAGTCTACACATCCAAATAATATCATATTGGGGATTAGATTTCAACATATGAATTTTGGGGGAACACATTCAGTCTATAGCATATCCTCAAAGTTCATCCATGTTGTAACATATAAGAATTCCATTAAGGCTGAATAATATTCCACTATATGTCTATATCACATTTTGTTTATCCATTCATCTATTAATGGAGACTTGGTTTACTTCCACTTTTTGGCTATTGCAAATAATACTGCTGTAAACATGGGTGTACAAATCTCTCTCTGAGTACCTGCTTTCAATTCTTACGGGTATTATGGACTGAATTATGTCCTTCCATATTCATATGTTGAAGCCCTAACCCCCAGTGAGATTGTACTTAGAGATACAGGCCTTTAAGGAGATAGTAATTAAGGTTAAAGGCAGCCATAAGGCCTATTCTAATCAGATAGGATTGGTGTCCTTATGAGAAGATGAAGAGATCAGAGTTGTCTCTCTCTCTGTGCTTAAAGGAAAGGCCATGTGAGGACATGACAAGAGGATGGCTGTCTGCAAGTCAATGACAGGACCCTCACAAGGGACCTGATTTGCTGTCACTTTCATTTTTGACTTCTAGCATCCAAAACAGAAAATAACTTCCTGTTGGTTAAGCCACCCAGCCTGTGGTATTTTGTTATGACAGCCAGTGCAGACTAATACAGGTATATACCCAGAAGTGGAATTGCTGGGTCATGTGGTAATTCTATTTTTAATTTTTTGAGGAACTGCTATACTGTTTTCCACAGTGTCTTACCATTTTACATTATCATCAGCAGTGCACAAGGCTTCCAATTTATCCACATCCTTGCAAACATTTCCTTTTTCTTTTCTCTTCTCTTTTTTTTTTCTTTCTCACTGTCCATCCTAATGGGTATGAAGTGGAATATTTGTAGTTTTGATTTCCTGTAATGATTAGTGATTGATGATGGTAAGCATATTTTCACGTGCTTATTGGCCATCTGTGTGTCTTCCTTGAATAAATAGGATTCCAGCCTTTAAAGAACTCATGAGCCAACAGTCAGGCTTGTAACATATAAAATATAGTATGTTTCTTGCAATAACAGAAGTAACTGAGGTATATAAAGTTGCTCGAATGAAGGAGTGGAAAAGTCTTTGGGGTAAGAGAAGTATTAAGGAAGAACATTCTGGAATCGAAGTTATTTGACTTGGGTTTTGAATGAAATAGTTTGTCAGGTATGTAAGATTAGGGCAAGGTTTCTTAACTAAAATTTTTTTTAATAGCTCCAAGAGAAGAATATGGTGTGGGTGGTGGGGCTTAACCTAATTAAAGAATTCAGCCATTTTCTAGAGGAAATGATAGTTGAGCTTAGATTTTAAGATCTTAATATTGGTAAGAGTTAATTAAGCAAAGGGAATGGAAGGAGTGAATGGGAAAGGAAAGGTGGTCTAGACCAAGGGAACAGTGTGTACAAAGATCCTATATAGAAAGGAGCACACTGTGTTAGATGAGTTTAAAGATGGCAGTAAAGCTAGAGCTATGATTCTCAATGTGTGTTCTAAGGACCCCTAGTGTTTTTAGGGACTCTTTGAGGGAAGGTCTTACTAGTCCTCTTTTTTCAACTACATATCTCATACTAGATTTTCTTCATATACTTGAGTAAAGGAATTAATAAAGAAATATTTAAAAAATTTTGTTTTAATTTCTAATACAGTTAATATCGAGAGACAAAACCCATATAAATGAAAGCTCTTTGGATGTCCTTAATAGTTTTTAAGACAGTAAAGAGATCCTGAGACCAAAAACCATTTAAGAATCATTAGGCTTGGATCAGGGTCTTGCTGAGCAGCCATTAAAGTTTTTTGAGTAGATTATTCTTGCGTTGTAGAGAACTGATTGGAGAAGAGGCCAGTATAATTGTGGAGAGACCAGTTAGGATGTTATTGTAGTAGCTTGAGTGAGAGATTATAGTAGTTTGGGTTAAATTGATGGAAAGATGTGGATAGATTTTAGAAATAGTTAAGAAATAAAATGTTCAGGACTTAGTGATTGAGCATGGAGTGAGGATGAAGGAATTACTGAGGACGATTCCTAGGTTTCTGGCTTATGTGCCAGATTAGATGGTGGTGCCTTTCTTTTACTGAGAAGGACTTCTGGGAAAGCATTGGATTGGGTATAGGATAGACTCCAAACACCCCAGCAATTTCAAACTTAACAAAAATTTACAAAAATATTATAAATAATTTACATGTACCTTTCTCCCTGATCCACTAGTAGTTAACACTTTCTTACATTTGCTTTATCATTCTCATTTATTTTTTTCTGAACTATTTAAAAGTAAATTTGAGACATCATGCCCCTTTTCCACTAAAGTAAATACTTATATGTGTATTTCTTAACAAGGATAAATTTTTTATAACCACAATACTATTACCTAAATCAGTTAATTTAACTTTGATACAATACTAATACTAGTCTACAGACTATTCAAATTTTACTTCTTGTTCCAGTATTATCTTTTATATAAATTTTTCTGGTCCAGAATCACATATTGATTTAGTTTTCATATCTCATCTTCTTTAATCTGGAAAGGTCCCTCAGCCTGTTTTTGTCTTTCATGATCTTGATATTTTAAAATAGAACATTTATTTTCTAGAATGTCTTTCTAGAATGTATTTATCTGATATTTTCAGTTTAGATCAGGTTATGCATTTTGGCGGGAATACCACATGAATTATATTGCATCTTTCTGAGTGCATCGTGTCATGAGGCACAGATGAGGTTTGACTGATTTTATTGATGTTGATTTTGATACTTGGTTAAAGTGGCATCTGTTAGAGTTTTCAGTGTAGAGTCACAGCAGATCCTTGGGTAACATTGTTTCATTCAACATCATTTTATTATAATGTTGATGAGGTGCTGTAGGAACTCAACTCTTACCGATATCAATTAGCCTTTGGTAAAATTGATTTCCTTATACACTGAAGTCAGGACTTACTATACTGTTTTCCCTTGTGATTAATAAGTAATTTGTGGGGAGATACTTTGAAATTATATAAATGTCCTCTTCCCCATCAAACTTTTACTCAGGATTTTAGCAACTATTAATAAATCTTGCTAAGTTTGTTATTACTCTGATAATTGCAAAATGGTGATTTTTAAACTGTTATTCCTTCTGACGCAGGACAGGGCAAATTTCCCCGAGTGACGGGGAGACCAAGCCCTGTACTGAGGGAAGAAGAGGGTCCTTTGGCAGAGATTGAAGAAAGAATTCAACACACACGCCAAAGTTAGAGTCAAAAGGAAAGTTTATTAGAAAAGGGGTAACACTCCACAGACAGAGTGTGGTCTCCTCTCAGAGACAGAGTGAGACAGTGAGAGACCGCCTAAAGGCGCTGAGAGGGACCTAGAGGGACAGAGACAATAGAGAGAAGGACTGAGAGAGACTGTAAAGGCACTGAGAGGGACCCTGAGTGTTCAGGGAATTCAGTTTATATATCATTCTTTAGTTCCCATTTCCTTTAATATGGACATACAGTGAGGAAAGGGAAGTGCGTGTAGTTTGAAAAGGTAAGAAAGAATATGTAGAGTGAAAGGCCTCCTGGCAGTTTCCAGCCTTTAACTCATAGGTTCCCCATGGTTTTAGCCATAGGGAATGACTCTTGGTTTTTTCTCTTCATAGGTGTGGAGAATGGGTGGTTAGTAATCTAGCAGAAATCTTCCTTTGTTCTGAAGGTGTCCTCCAGGCTGGAGTGCAGGGCTGATCAGCACATATCATTACTTCTATGTTTATTAGTTGGCATTCTACTGTAAATAGAGCTTTCCCTCCATCCCTTCCTATCTCTTATTTAATATATTATGTTCTATTCTTATTATTATTAAGTTAAAATTGTTCCTTTATATATCTTTTAAATACAAGGTATGATTCATATTCTTTGTTTCATAATAGGAAAAAAAGTCATGCTTTTGGGTACTCTTAACTTTTCAAAATTTGTCTCATTTTATCCTATCTATAATTCCTTGAGATACATTATACATCTCATCCTTATTTGAAAGATGAAGAAGTTTGTTTCATAGATTTGGCCAGGAAATTAATATTCTTTTCTGTGTAGCATCTGCACAACTGAAACAGGAGGTCTTCTACTTCCTTTCCTATATGTGAAGATTTTTCTAGAAGAACAAATGTCATTTTTGCTTATAAGACTTCCTTATAGCCTGGTTTAATTCTTCTTTGTCTCTGTCGCCCTATTGTCTCTCTTCCAGCCTTTCTTTCTTTTCTGTTCTTTTAATTCTTTGGCAAAAGTACATTAAGCTCTTAAGGCAACTGATAGAACCATACAGTTTTTTATTTCATAGCTTATTTCATTTTTTTTTAACATGAATTGTTCTTATTATTGGGGATATGGTTTACTTACTCCATTAATATAAAAATGATGACACTTTAATGAATAGCCTGGGTATAATGCCGAAATAGCATCATCTGCAGAGCAGACCCTAGGCAGCTATTCATGATGATAGCCATGGATGCAAGAAGTAACTTGCTGGGGAAGGACATCATAAAGTTGTAATTGCTTTCCTGAGGGTATGATTTATACTTACTCTCTCTTTTGGGCTAACATTCAGTAATAGCCAGATCATATGTGCATCAGTGTTGCCTGGTTACCGTAATAGAAGCTAGAAAGTTTTAGTTTGTTGTTTGAAAATAAAAGTATTTGTCACAGTGGTAGCAACCTTCCAGGGGCTGGTGGTTTAGTCACCAATTTAGTTATGAGAAATTCCATACTAAATATAGTTTATTAAAAAAAAACTTGCTGTATCAGTTGTGACAGAGTCATTGCCAGATTTATATCTGGAAGTTTCTCTTTAACTTCTAAGATTCAGTGTCTTATTTTGATGGACAATTTTAAACCCTTACTATATATAAGGCATTGCGTGTGCTTCATATTTCTGTAGCTTACATAACTTGGAAGCAAGAATTAACTCTGAGCTAAAATGTTTGATTGAGCCATTTTTATAATGAAAGGTTCCCTCTGAGAATCCTACCCTCTGCATAGGAGTTTTCTCAGCAGGTTTCCTTTGTTTTCTCCTCCAAGTTAGCGTTTCATGACAGACTGCCCTATTTTCAGACAGCTATCAACAGAAAGTTCATATTTGTCTGTTCCAGATCAGCAGACCTGTATCATCCAGGAGGCCCACTTTTACACCTGACCCTTCTCTGTTTTCTGTTTGTTTTTTTCCCATCATCTGTTCTTCTTTTCTCCACCTGTCCCCTTCTCTTCTTAAGTAGGTTGTTTTTAAAAGAACATGGTAAGTGCCAGGCACTGTGCTAGGTCCTTATACTTGTTGAATGTCTGTTCTGTCCCAGACACTATAAGCTGATTTTACATGCAATAATTATTAAATGAATTCCTTTCATTCATTCATTATAAAACTTCATGGTAGGGTATATTCCTATTATTACAAAGTAAGAATTTCTAAAAGTTTATCCAGCCTAGTAGAGCTTAAATAGATACTAAGTGGCAGGGCCAATAATCAAACCCAGTTTTATCTGATTCCAGTCTGTGCTCATTCCACTATGCTACTTTGCTTCTTGAATAAGAGGTGAAACAGTTTATTAAATCTATTTTCTCTGCAAAGCCTCCTACACCTCCTGGAGGCATTCTCTGCATTGCTTCCCCTTTCTTTTTATGGTCTTAAAATACACTTATTCTTAGAGATAATGTAATATTTTTCTAATGTTTATTAAGCAATATGGTTATTTTGTTTTTGTGTGTATTTAGACTATTTACTTTTTATTTTTTAAAAATCTCAAACTTGAAAAATTCCAGCTATAGAAATAAAGTACTTTTGTTTCTTATGAAACATTTTAAAGTAAGTATGAACCATTTAGAGTAAGTTACTCTTGAAAAGTTCAGTGTGTGTTTCCCATAAGCAAAGATACGTTCCTGCATAACCTCCATACGATTATCAAAATCAGGACATTAACATCAAAATATTACTACCATTTAATCCTCAAACCTCATTCAAATTTCACCGTTTGTTCCAGTAATGTTCTTTACAGGAAAAGGATCTAGTTCAGAACCACAGATTGCATTTTAGTCACCATACCTCATCATCTCTGTCTGGAATAATTCCTCTGTCTTTCCTTGATTTTATAGCCTGACACTTTGGAAATTATAGGACAAGTGTTTTGTAGAATCTCCCTGAATTTGGGTTTGTCTTATATTTTCTCATAATTAGATTCAAGTTACTCATCTTTGGCAAGAATATCATGAATGCTGTTTTCTTCTCATTGCCCCCTATTAGGTGGTGCACCATTTTGATTTGTCCCATTACTGATGATGTTTACTTTGACCACTTGGTTAGAGTAGTGTCAAACTTCTTCACTGTGAAGTTACTCTTTCCTTTTGAAATGAATATTTTGGGGGGCAGTACTTTGAAAGTATGTAAATATTCTATCCAATTATTAATATCAGTGATGAGTTCATGGAGTCCTTGTTTATTTACAGATCATAATCTTTTACTATCATTATTCATCTCGTTGTTCAAATTCCTTGATTCAGCCAAGTAGGACCCCCTTCAAGTTAGCTTCTGTATCTTTTTGACTTTTCTCTATCATTCTTTGAATATTTCATTTTTTTCTGGTACAGTAAAATATTCCAGGCTCATCTTACTACTTTCTCTGCTCTAGCCCTGGAGTTAGCCTTGTTCCAAGAAGCCCTGGCTCCTCTTAGTGGAGAATTGTGTTTTGAAACCAAGATCTGGGCACTAAATGTGCACATTGCTGTTGGGGTGTTGCTGCTTATGGGCCCTCTCAGTTGACAGTGTTAGAGGATATATCTACATTATATATTCACATTTACATCTATATTTCTGTGTCTATGTTTACTGAAAATCTGTTGTTCTCTATTTGTAATTAAAACTCAGTACTACAGTGTTCATTCTAAATTTTTCTCTATTATTTGTAACTTTCTTGTTAGTATTATTCTTAATATATGTACTTATTTGATGTATCTTCTGGTTTGTTCAGTTGCATGTGTATGTGTTACTTACATAAGGTATTGGCAGCCTACTTAATAATCATAAGAATTGATTATTTGGTATCACTGTGTTTATTAGGCAGTAATTAGAAACCTGAGTGATTCTTCATGGCTGGAGATTAGCGATACAGGGCAGTAACAATATTCATATTTGTAATGAAAACAGGTATTGTAGAGACTTTTAAGTATGTAAGATTCAAATGCCCAACTCTGAACATAGTAAAGTTTTCAAAATCATGAAAATATTTATGCACTTTGTGAGAAAAAGAGCTCTGGACTGAGTGTCAGGAGACATGGATTCCAGTATTAGCTCTCTCACTGTTATCTATGTGTTATTAGACATATCACTTATCTTGTGGTTCTGTAAAATAGGGGATTAGTGAATTAAGGCAAGAGGAGAAAGATGGGTGATTCCTGAGAGTGCCGGTAATGTTAGAGAGAGTGAGCAAAAGGGAAAGAAACTAGCTGTTTGAGTTCAAATTAATGATTTCATTTATATATGGAAAATTTGAATGTAAAGGGAATATCTAAAAACACTTGTTTTGTATTGATAATTGTATACGTAGTTATCTCCTAATGAAACCATACGTATACTTTATCTGTGACCATATACCTCTGTTACTATTTTAGATTGTAGTAATAATAACTAATAGTCATACCATGCTTTATAGTATATAGTATAGAAAGTTTTTTTTTTCTTTTACATTCTTGTTTGAACCTCATGATAAACCTATAAGTTATGAAGGTATGTATTATTGTTCCTTCTTAGGAATGAGGACTTCGATGCTCTGAGAGGTCCAGTGACTTGACCAAAATTACACTTACAGCGTGTCAGAGCTGAAAATTTAAGCTAGGTGGTGTGTGTGTGTATAATTCATATTACGGAAAATTTCAAATTTGCTATTCTTTCTAGTTTTCAAGTGTAAATTTGAGTTACTTATGCTTTGCAATCTTTTATATCTGTTCTCACTTTTCGTGTTATCTACTCTAGTATTTTAAAGTAAATCCCTGACATGTTATTTCAATTATAAATACTTCTGTATGTATCTCTAACTGATAAAACATAATATTTTTCAATATAGCCATGATGCCATTATTAAGTTACTTCATATCATTTCATGCCAGTTCATTTAATTGGTAACAGTGCTCCCTTTTTTTAATGTCATAGATCTATCGAAGAAACTGGGTCATTGGTCTTATGGAAGTCCTGCATTCTAGATGTGTGCTTTCTTTTGGTGTCATATAAATGTTGACAATGGGAGCTCATTTCACACTGGTTTCTGTGTCCTTTTGATCTGGACTTCATTAGTTCTTCACAGACTCTTCTTATATATATCTTGACCCAGTCCTAAAACTAGCCATTTTTCTAAGGAGATCTGTGAACCCAGGTTTTTAAATTTTGAGTTCTGTTTACTTTTCTCTATACTGGTGCCTTTCAAACTGAGTATCATGATCCATTGGTGGGTAATGCAATCAGTTTCATGGGTCATGATCAGTATTTTTTGAAAAACAAAACAGTTGAAATATCAGAGCACATCACAAGATATAAGGATGAATATTGTCTTGTTAAAATTTCTGTGTGTGTGTATGTACATATATATATATACACATAGTATGTGAGTGTTATGTTGCAACATAATGGATATTTTTTACTGTGGGCCTCAGTTTAAAAAGTTTAAAAAGGAGAATTCCACACCATATTATAACCTACCGTGCAAACTCATTTCATATTTTCAGTTCCTGTTAGTGCATTATTAAATAGCTTATTTCATTAGCTTTGGACTAGGTATGAGAGAGAGATAACCAATAATTTGTTTATAATGCTGGTGAGAAGTGCTAAAATGAAAAAGATTGACAGTACTAGGTGTTGACAAGGATGTGGCACAACTGGAACATTTAGGCATCACTGGTGGAAGGATAAATTAGTTAAATTAGTACAACTGCTTAGGAAGGCTATTTGGTAGCATCTTCTTAAATTGAACATATACATGCCCTGTGACCCAGCAGTTTCATTCCTAAGTATAGATCCAACAGAAATGTGAGTATGTACTTCAAAAGCCACATTCAAGAATAATCATAAAAGCATTATTCATAGTAGCCAAAACCTGGAAATAAGCCAAGTATCTGCCAACAATAGAAAGGGTAAATGGACGGTGGCGTGTTCACAAATGGAATACTATACAGTAATGAGAATGAATGAATCATAGCTATGTGCCAGTCTATAATCTCTAATCTCACAAAGCTAATATTAAACAAAAGAAGCCAGACACTATTTGATTTTATAAAGTACAAAAATAGGCAAAACAAATCTATGTGTTAGAAGTTAAGATACTGGCTATTTTTGATGGTGGTGGAGTAGTTACTGGGAAAGGGCACAAGGGGGAGTTTCTGGGGTGTTGGTCATGTTTTGTTTCTTTATCTGGGTGTTTGCTATATGCCTATATTCATTTTGTGAAAATTGAGCAGTACACTTAAGATTTTTACATATTACTATATGGATATTAAAAGTTTTAAAAATTTATAAATTTTTGTTTTGTTTTTAGATTTGATAGCAATTTAGAGGCAATTTTTTAAGTACATACTCTTTACAAGGCTAAGTGCTAGCTGTGGGGAATACAATGATGAACAAATGGGAATCTTATTTTTTATTTTCTAAGGGCTCATGATTCTTTTTGGAAGACACATACTCAAGTTACATGATACTAGACAGGCTGTGGTGAGAATGTAGTGTTCAAAGTCACCCCTAAAGGTGACAGAATGGTTTTGTTTCTCTTTTTTTTTTGGTATGTTTGTTTATTTTTAAGATAGTCATGTGCTTTTGTTCTCTCTTTTCTTTTTATAGCACCTGACAGATACCTCCCATGGTGTAAGAAATAAGTGCCTGCAATTACTTGGCAATCTTGGCTCTTTGGAGAAAAGTGTCGCAAAAGATGCTGAAGGTCTACCTATCAGAGATGTCCAGAAGATTATAGGGGATTACTTCATTGACCAAGACCCGCGTGTCAGAACAGCAGCTATAAAAGCTATGGTAAATATGATCATGGAAAGTAAATGGGGAGAGTTTTGTTTGTTTGTTTTTCATTTGTTTTTTTAAGTTTGTGGCTAAATACTGCCGTGGATACATTTTGAATTTCTCTAGGATATACCTTATGTATATTTTTCAGGAAGACGTTGGTGGCATTACAGAACTCAAAGGTGCACATTTCTGTATGACACTGTGCTTTTCTTTGGTCTTCTCTGGTAGCTTTCACCTATGTTTCTGAAACATGGAAGATATAACCTGGACCGATTGTAATACAATGCTAAGTTATATCCCTCCCCCTGGGTATAGTAGTACAATAGGTACAGGTTGTACCTTCCAAGTTTCAGAAATATAGGTGAAATTTAAGGGGTGGGCAGGTGGCTACTTTTTAGGAGGAGATAGTGTTAACCATTTCTTCCTCAGCCTTCTTATCATTATTTTATATTTTTCTAATATCCCCTTAGGAGAGTCTGTGGGTTAGATTTATTAAATGTTCGAATACATCTACTGAAAAAATCTTTGACCATGTTTCTTATTTATATAGCACTGATTTTGGCTAAAAGGAACTATGTTAATCTGATTTAATGGAAGAAATATGAGGGATTATGGGGGATGCTGGTAATATCGATCTTTTTTTCCAAATATTTAAACTATATCTTTATTATATAGTTGCAGCTCCATGAAAGAGGACTGAAATTACACCAAACAATTTATAATCAGGTACCTTAAATGACTATAAGGGGAAGGGAAGTATCGTGAACTGGGAAGGTGGCACAGTGGTTGTCAGAATTTGAAAACGTAGAGCTTCAGCTAGCTAACAGTGGTAACATTAATTGGGATGATTGTGAGGTTATATTCAAAGCATAGCATTGTAAGAAGAGAGTGGGAGATAAGTAACTGAGTAGCACTAGTACTTGCGAAAGGACTTTTAGGAGGATTTAGGTATCAGTATAAATACCAGAGTATGCAAAGAGAAGTGTAGTATTCAGAGTAAGCAAAGTTGTAGTCTTGCTGATCTTTGGTTAGTTGGGCCAACATGAAGTCAGTCTGGCACCACATTTGTCAGTCACCACACTTGACAATCTAGAGTATTTCCGGAGGAGGACGACCAAAGCTATGGGATCATATAAAAAGATATCACATAATTATTGTAATATTGATAAAGAGAAGCACAATGAAGTTAAAAGATCACTAGGAGAAGCTGATTGACCACCTAAGCGAAAGATCTTACAAAGTGGTATTTCTCTTGTAGAATAATTGCAGGAATCTAGAGTCAAGCAATCTAAATCCATGCTTGGAGACCAGATTTTATTAGCCTGTCACAGTGGTTTTATCTTTCGGAGGAAGATGATAATTAGTCAAGCCCCTATGACTGGTGTATAAACCAAGTTTATTCTTTTACAGAATGAAGTAGAATGAGTTTAGAATAGTTGCGTTGATGTGAACTGCCCCTTCTCTCCCTATTGGAAAACCATGTGGAAAGCCAAATAATTAAAGCCTAAAACCATGTGGAAACATGGAGAGTAAGGATGCAGAGGAAGAAGAGCTAACCAGATGGTTCATAGTTTAGTGGCATAAGACTGTGTCAGTTAAGTAGTGTTAAAAAACAAAATTCAACCAATTAAATTTAAAGATCTAATTGGAAAGATTCACAAATCAGGCAACATCTCATATAGTAAATAGAAAGATGCTCTGAGGAGTT
>NW_006494614.1:48680213-48700531 GCF_000325575.1 Pteropus alecto | reverse complement strand
GGACATTAAAAGTGGCTTATTTTGGGTAGGGTTACTTTCTTTTAGGGAAAGGCAGGCAGATTAATCAGCAAATTAATAGTGCTGGCCAGGAAATTTTAGACTTTTTGGATTAAAATTCTACATTTGGGAGAGGCTGAAACTGCAGTTAGATTAGGTATTAAGTCTTGGTGGGGCTTAGCAGAAGTGACTCCAGTTTGGGCCTGTTGTTTCTTTTTAACACTAGGCAAGCAATGATGAGGGCCTCAAGGCCTTCTTCAAGGGAATGAGGATGGAACTATGGTGGAGAATTTGAGATTAAAGGTAGAATTAGTTGCTTTGGTTATATTGACTTTTTAAGACTTGGTGGGACAACAACTATAATAAGAATTCTAGGTCATAGATAGTTTTGAAGGTGTGGAGATCGGAGGAGATCAGAGCTGGAGATGAGTATTCGGATCCATCAATATCTAAGGTGTATGGTGATACTCAAGGGAGAGTAAGAAGCTTAAAAGAGACCAAGAGTGGAACCATGGGCAAGATCCAACATTTAAGAGGTATACAATAAAGGAGCCCTAGAATGGAACTGAGGAGCAACCAGATGGAGGAAGAGGAAGAATATATTCCAGAAAAGGCAAGAGAGAGTTCTCAGTGAACAGTGTCAAATGCTGATGAAAGGTCAGGATAGGAGGTATTTTTGACTGTTGAAACTCTTGGGGAGAGGGAGAGGGTGAGGGTGCGGTGCTACAACCGTCTGGTGGAAGGGGGCCAGGAATGCTGCTAAATATCTTACAATGGACAGGATAGCCCTTCACAACAAAGAATTATCCAGTCCAAAATGTCAGAAGTGCCAAGATTGAGAAAAGGATTAAATGGATAGGTAGGCTAACTGGGATTGAGGAGCAGGTATGATGGGTTAAGTCATGGAAATGGAAGAGCTGGTGAAGTAGCATATTATGGTCATAGCATGGCATATAGAATTTTAAAATTTCAGAAATGGAGTAGTTTGGGTGTTGAAGTTTAGGGTAATGCTATGACTGGCTGGAGTGGGGATATTTCATTTCAGAGCAAAGTAAAACAAAAATCTGTACATTAATTTCAGACAGCTTGTCAATCAGAAAATTGTGCTTTGATTTTACAGATGGAGGAAGAAACTATCTCTGGTCTTCAAGCCTGTGAAAGTAGCACTGTGGGCTCCCAGTCAGCTTTGCTAGGATTGTGCTATTCTAGATGGCTTTTGTGCTGTCAGTCTGTGGTTCTGACATGGAGTAGGAGGATGCATAGTCAGAACACAGAGCAGCTGACAGGGGCCAAGAATTCTTTGTTGGACAAAGATGCAACAAGTTAAAACCACCCACAAGTATTATGATTGGCATCCTTATTCAGCTACCCTATCTTCATTGTGAAAATAGTTTGCACATCACCTGGGGGACACAAAACTAACAGACTTTTGGAATCCTTGTTTGCAGGCCTGTAAATTGCTCTCTGATGACTATGAACAAGTGCGCAGTGCTGCAGTCCAGCTTATCTGGGTTGTCAGTCAGCTCTATCCTGAAAGGTCAGTGTGGGTGTAAGCCAGCTTTTGTTCATTGCTAAGCCATTTTCTTTCCTCCTACCATGCAAAAAGCCCACCTCCAGAAAAAGAATGTTGTTTAGATTTTTGGAAAGCAGTGTGCAATAGGGGAAAAGCAGAGACCTTAAAATCAGAATACCTAGTCCTTGTTCTTCAGTTCTGCCTTCCATGAACTTTCTGTGTACCTTGGGAAAGATACTTCACCTCTCTGGCTTCCAGCCTCTTCTTCTATAAATGAAGAGATGGGACTGTCTCAAGTGCTTTGCAGCCTCCCCGTGCCGCTCTTTTTTAACCTTTAAAATTGTTTGGGGCCCATTTTAGTAAATACAAATGCCAGATAAAGATACCAGGTGGTTTGAGAATAATGATCCCTTATGTAGTATTTTCCTGGTTATAAATATTTTCACAGTAATCAAATCATTTATTCACACAGAGATTCTTTGATGTGGAGAGAGAAATATTATTATTCTTTTTATAGAGGAGCTACTTCTATAGGAAAAGAAGTGTTTTTTTCCTCCTCGTTAAATTGCCTGCTGAATTCAGAAAACCAGAATGCTTTAATAAACCTACAGACACCCCCCGCCCCACCACAAAAGAAAGAATTAATTGGAATTTGCCTCTTCTTTTAGGATGAGATTTGCAAGTATATTCAATTATTCTGTGATTTACTATATTGAGAGTGATGCAAATGTAGCGATGAATAAACCTAGAGATATAAAAATACTCTATGGTAGCTAGTTTTTGGTATCTTCATAAATCTTTGAACCTTTGGTGGGTTAAACACTTTTATTCAAGACACTGAAAATTTGCAGTGCACCTAAATATATTTCATCATTCTAGGATTTTAATATTCAATTATTCTACCCATGCCAGTTTTCATTGGTCATACTCAGTTGAACCTGCAGCTTTAGGCTTATGTTTTGTCATTTGTGGTTTCCTTTTTTTAAAATTTAGCATTGTCCCAATCCCTTCTTCTAATGAAGAAATTCGCTTAGTTGATGATGCATTTGGAAAAATTTGTCACATGGTCAGTGATGGCTCCTGGGTAGTTCGAGTTCAAGCTGCAAAGTTACTGGTAAGCTCTACTTTCTTTAGTGAACATGTTGCCTGTTAGCACTTGTACACATATTTTGAGAAACTACAGATAGGGACAGTTGTAACTACTTTTAGAAACCTTAGTATTTCTTAAAATAGAAAATTTCTTAAAATAGAAAGAAATGGCTCACTTTCCAATGGAGAAGCAGTCTTTTAGAACTACAAAAATTTTAAGATAATCCACTTTAAACTTGTTAACATATTACATAGCTAAGGCCTAGAGAAAAAGGAAAATAATAATAAAAATAATTGCTACCATTTACTAAGCACCCGTTATGACTTACTTTGCTGTGAAGCCATTAACATGATCTCATTTATTCTTCATGGGAACCCAGCAAGATAGATGTTGATATTCCCATTATTCAAGTGAGAAAACTGAGGCTTAGAGAAGTTAAGAATATTATCCAATTTATATAGAAAGAAAGTTGTAGACTAAGATTCAGATACTAATCTCCTGACTTTTATCCTGATACTTTCCTACTGTTTTGCCTTTGGGAACTTGTAGTACATTTGTAAAAACAATTTTAACTTTTCAGAGATGGAGCTGTCTTACAGAAGGAGTGTTGGCCTAATAGCCTTATATTATAGCCGTGTTATCCCGGACATGTCACTTAATCTTAGTTTCAGTTTCCTCATCTATTAAGTGGGTTTAATATCATATATATATCAAATATATACCTCACAAGGTTATCACGATGCTCAAATGAGAGACTGTGTATGAAAATGTTTGTTTATTGTAACAGTCTATGTGAGATGGTGGAGGTGATTATAGTATGTAAATACATATAAATATCTATAAAACTTTGTATAATATCACAGCAAAAATGCCTGAGATTCTTTTTGGACACTTCCCAGTGATAGCCCACAGATCCAGTGATAGCCTTTGTCCTATGACCAGTATATATGGGGTAACTGCTGAAACCTGTGTGAAGTATTTTCATGGAATAGTAAGGAATTAGGATGATTTCAGAATTTCCTGCATATAAATTGTATTGCTTGTTCATAATAAAATACAGGGTTAAACAAGCCAGTTACTGTTACTGATTTTATTTTTGAATTCACATTTTAAAGCTTTGTTTTGGTCTAAGAATATTTTAAAATTCAGAGCAGTCCAATCATTCATCAGATTCTTTTATTTAGCATTCTCTGAGCATCTACTGTGTGTGTGTGTGTGTGTGTGTCTAAGAGAGAAAGAGGGGAGAGGATGTTTAGAGGAATAATTTAATGATATATCTTCATCTGAGTAGGCAGCTTAGAAAAGTAATCCTTAAAGCAGTGTCATTCAGATTTTTCAATTTGTACCCCATAAGATCTGAAATTCATTTATGTCAAGCTGTATGAATATTGAATTACAGTGGTGAATTGAAAGGGTTTCCACTTAGATGACTCTAATTTGACTCAAGTGCTTTATGGTATAATTCAGTGATTTCAAATCCTTACAGCTACAAATTATATAAGTAATTATGTTTGTATTACAAAAGTAAATAATCTAATCTTGCTAATAATAATTGTTACTTTTATGGAGTTTCTAGCCTACTAAGCTAGGCACTTTTTGTTATACAAATATCCATATGCACATATACCCATTTCCTTGTACACACATGCATATACACATATACTCGTATACATATTCACTTTTTGCAAGTAATTTTTAATCCTTTTAAACTCTTTAAGGTAGGTATTATAATATTCATTTTCTAAATAATAAAACTAAGGTTTAGAAAAATGATGTAATTTGTCCAAGGCCATGTAGGTAGTAAATAACACTTCATGATTTAAAGCCCATGTAGAATCCCTTCCTAGTGAGGGTCCAGTTACACATTGAGAGCTGTGGTTGTGCAGTTAAGGCCTTGCTGGTTTATTAGCTCCTTTATGTAAGCTAAGAGGTAAACTCCCTATTCTTCAACTCTTGAGTAGATAAACCCATGGTCAAGTAAACTGCATATGGTCTTTAGACCACATATTCATCAAGTTAACAAACACTGAGCATAGTCTATGTCTTTAAAAGAGTTGATAGTCTGATAGATTGATGTAGGCAATCAATTACAATACCTGATATTTCTAGGAAAGAGCACTGAACAACCACTGAAGGCTTCTTGGAGGAGGTGGTTTCAGAGTTTTGAAGGCTGAGAGTATGACTTAGCTAGGTAAAGTAAGGAAGGAGAAATCTGATCAGAGATATAGGGGTACAGTATCATGCACACTAATAAACTATAGTGGCATCCCAAATTACAAGCATTATAGTACTTCTTGGTATAGGGGAATAATATTCAATTTGAAGGATGTGCAACAAAACGAAGCACAAGAGAAAAGCAGAAGCCAAGTTATTTAAAAATTTAAATGAAATGATAAGGCTTTAGTCCATTGTGTACAAAAAATGAATAGTCTCCATTCTCCTTGGCTTGCAGCAGGATGAAAATTTTCAGATGTGCGCTATCTCAGAAAATTCAAAACCGTATGAATAGTTGGTTTTTGGTTATCTATAACTGACCTAATTGGGCAAAGAAATTTGATTTCCAAGTACGCAGCTCCATCAAACTATTTAGAATATAATTACTACTTTGAAATTCATCGTGATAATTGATATTCCATCTAGGATATGGTCCTTAGTGCAGTGTTTCTTCTTAAGATGTTTAATTTCTCATATTAAATAAAGCTTATTTATAAGCCTTCAGAAGTCTTTGACCTTAAATTATAACATTTTTGAGACAGTTAGATTTTAGATTTTTATCTCTGCAAGTCTGCCCAGGGCTGGTTGTTCCCAGGGGAAATGCAGATGTCCTAGTCAGGGGCAGTTTCACATAATCATTCACCTTTTTTTTGTTGGTTTTTTTTTTTTCCTCTTTAATCACCTAATTGAGTAGAGGCTAGGTGCCTTCAAAGAGTACATAGACTTTTGTTTTTATACTAATTGAACTGTTTTTGCTCTGAAAGCAGGTTTGGCATACTTGTTTGTTAAATATCATGGTTTTTTTAGTATCATAAATATAAATTAAGTATTGGTAGTGGTACATTTAGAGAAAGCAGAGCTTACCTGAATATATTTGTCTTAGTTAAAGTAGAGCAGAATATAGATGTTTTTCTGACTGGTGAGATACATTTTATGATGAACTAACTCACCTTTTGGTCCAAATCTGTTTCTCCTGTGCTTTCATGAGTGATGAATGACCTACCCAGCCATGAACCCAGTGGCATTAGGGAATTCTTTTCCTGTGTCCTGTTTCCATTGAGGTGTCAGCTCTCATCAGTTCTACCTTCTTGACATACCTTGAATCTGTCCCTTCTCTGTTTCTACTGGGCTGTAGTCATTCAGGTCTGACCATTTTTCAAGTGGATTACTATGCTGTAGAGCTCTGGTATTTGTGGACTTAAAATGGAAATCTTCAACTTTTCTTAGATAACATTAGAAATGTGTTACAAATAATGATATGTAATTTTTTGAAGCTGAAATTTGAATATTATGTCCTCTTTGCTACTCTCTTGGGCGAGAGCTCAGCCGAAGGTATTGAAAGAGGGTATTGAGACTGTGGATTAATTTAGTGTGAAGTCATTAAAACTTTCATTTTTTGTAGAAAAAACACCTTGAAAAGCCAACTGTTAACACTGGTGGTAAAACTATAGAGAAAATGAAATCTTAAAAATTTATAGTTTTTATTCATAAACTATTTATGATTTTTATTCATAAACATTGTTTAAAAAATGAATGTTAGGTTTGGTATTGGCACAGATCTATGTAGCAAACACGGCCACCAACTGTACCATGTAGAGATAAGAAAAAGTGGTTTTAAAACAACAAATCAAAATAGCACAACAATTAATTGATCTCCTAGAGTTGTAGGAAAGGTGGTAACTCGGGTAAATATATTCTCAAAGAACATTTAACTTTTATTGCAAAATGTGCTTAAAGAAAATGTCTGAGCCTGTGTAAGCATTTCCGTATTTACTAACTTGGGAATTAGAGAAGGTCTCCAGTATATTCTTTAAGAATGTCCAGGACCTGCTCTAATAGCCTCCTGCTTCATTTTGATTCCTTTGGGTTCATTAGCCACATTTCCTGCCAAGGTGTTTGTGAGGTGTAAATCTGACTCTGTTTCTCTCTTATTTGAAATGAACAAATTACCAAATCTCTCAGCCTCAGTTTCTCATCTAATAATAAGGACCATGTACATTCTTCATGGGATTATTGGGGGAATAAAAATTTTAAATATAAGTAAAATATTTTATACATTCTTGAGCTCATTAAGCATTTAACAGAGATTATCTAGTTATTATGCATAAGGCAAACTCCTTACTTTGGCAAACAAGGACCTTTATGACCTGATCCCTGCCTATCTGTCCTGCCTTATTTTCAGTACCCCCATTCACAGAAACTACTTGATGTTTCCCACATAACATTCTCTCTTCATGCATTTGCACTTATGATTTCTCGTTCCCAAGTATATCTCTCCCTGTCTTCACCCCTTACTGCTGGTTCTCTTAGTTCCCACAGTACCCTTTATAAATGTGTATTATAACAATTCATACCATAATGTAGTTACCTCTTATCAGTTTCCCTTACTAGTCTTTGAGATCATTGAGTGCAGGATTTTTGTCTTATTTTTGTATTCCTGTTCCTGGTAACTGTAGGCATATAATCAAATGATTACTAAATAAATATTTGTTTTATTGAATGAGTGAATGAGTGAACAAATGAATGAAAAGAAAGAAATAGAGAAATAGTGAAGAATAGTGGTTAAGGCAAAGGATTCTAGACCTGGGTTTATAGTCCAGCTCTGTAATTTACACTCTTTGTGACCTTGAATGGGTTACTTAATCTTTTTGTGTCTTACTGTCCCCAAATATAAAATAGGACTAATAATACTATTTACTTCATAGGATAACTAAATGAGTTACTATATGTATAAAGTACTCAGAACAGTGCATGACACATAGTAAGCTCTATTTAGGTGCTAGCTGCTACTGCTAATGTTTTTATTTTCCTCATCGTTTAGAACCCATAGGCGTCTTTAGTATCAAGAATAATGTTATCGCTATGCATTTAAGTTGGCTTCAAACTTTGAATATTACGATAATGTTCAGGACTTAAAAGATGTTCAGTTTGTTCTGAATTCTTTCTTTTTACAGGGCTCTATGGAGCAAGTCAGTTCTCATTTCTTGGAGCAGACGCTTGACAAGAAGCTGATGTCAGATCTGAGGGTAACTTGAATTATTTGTTGTTTAAACTGGGTTTCTGTAACCAACATCAATGTAACTATATGCCAAGTTGATGTTGATTTAATTTTGCAGCCCATGCATTTGTTAACTTAATGTAGGGTGATTGGATTACATTTTAATTTAAAATCTTAGTAATGAATCAAATTACAAGTTACTTCATTGAATTTTAAATTATTATAATGAAATACTTTGCACAAGTTGTATTTTATAAAGAGGCAATATTAACTTTCTTTTTGTTAGGAACTACAAAGGTCTGGTCTTATTTTTTGAGATTGTGACATGTTAGGACTTCTTTTCAACAGCAATTGCCATGGAAGAGTGAGTAAATTCTTTCTTCGAACAGTAACAAAAATGCCTCTGTGGAATGCTTTTGAGCTTTTACTGTATAGTTCTCTGACATAGTTGCCAGGACCAAATGAATCTGTGAATATGATATGTACATTCATTGTTAATGTCTTAACTTTTTAATTATAAAAGTGACAGTAGAGTTACAGAATCTTTGATAAATAGAAGAAAAAAGGAAAAAATTTACACATTTTTCCATTACTCTAACAGTGACTTTTGTCATTTTGGTGTATTCCTCCCCAGCTGTTTTTCTTGTGCATGTTTTAAACATTGTATAAACATTGCAGATAGTTTTGTGGTCTGCTTTTTACATTTGTCACTATATTATATACTTTTTTTTATGTTGCCAACTTTATACTTAGCATTTTTACTGATTACATAATATTCTGTTAAGTAGCTACATCATCATTTTTAGTTCTTTATTATATATTTAGTCCTCCTAATTTTTCCATTATAATAAATCACATAAAGAATATTATCTTTATACATATCAGATATTTTCTTCTTTTGAGTTATTTGTTAAGATAGGCTAAATTCTTAGGCATGGTTGAGAGTTGATATCTGTGTTTCATGAAACATTGCCGTATGGCTTTCCTGAAGAGCAGCACCTTCATTTGATGTTGGTAAGTGTTCTTTGTGTAAACTGGTGTGGAAGGGTAAAGAAAGACATGATCATGGTGAATGTTGAGAGATGGTAATGCAAGGGTTTCTAAGATAGGTCACAAGGTACAAACTTTACTACTGAGTCTAACCCACATCCTTGTAGGATCAGGTGCTACATTCCATCCATACTTTTGAGATGATTACCAAGAGCTCACATTAAGAATGTTCATAAGAGGCTGTTGTATAAAGTATTCATTTATGATGAGAGACGTAACTGTCAAGTAGACTGGGTATTTACTTTAGCCAACCAGTATATTCTCCCTTAGGCAAACTGTGCAGAAAGTGAATTTGCTAGATTGCTTGGTGAGCACAGTGTTGCCAAGTAGAGACTGACTTTTACTGGGACCGCCAAAAATTCTTTTCTAGTGTATTATCTACCCAGGATAGGGTTTGGAGGGACACTGCTATTATTTACTTCTCTGGTTCTCCCTTTCTTATGTCACCGTGGCAGACATGACCACCTGTCTGATCAGCACATCCTTTCAGTATCTTTAGTAAGGTTACTGTCTTAAATGTGATTACTGTCAGCAGTGATAGTCCTGCGAGCCTTCAGTCTTTGCATTTGCATTTTTTCTGCTCTGATATATTGAACATTTTTTTGAAAGTGTAAATCTGAGAGAGCAGTCTTATTTCCTACTTTTCCATATTTTTAAGGTGCACCTTACTGCTCCTTCATGAAACTTCTGCAGGTGGTAATTGTTGTTGTCCTCTACAGAGGAAGCGCACTGCACATGAGCGTGCCAAGGAGCTTTACAGTTCGGGGGAATTTTCCAGCGGCAGAAAGTGGGGAGATGATGCTCCCAAAGAAGAAGTAGATACAGGGGCTGTGAACTTGATCGAGTCAGGAGCTTGTGGAGCCTTCGTTCATGGATTGGAAGATGAGATGTATGGTAAGAATGACCGCTTAATAATAACAGTGCCCATTTACCGAATGACTGCTATGTGTCAGGCATCATATTGGTTGACATACATATATTTTCTCATTTAGTCTTCATAGTCCCAAGTGTATCTATTATTTAAATTTTACAAACAGAGGCAGTTGAGGCCAAGGTAGTATGATACAGTGGTTAAGAGTATGGACTTTGGGTTCAGTCAATCTAGGCTTAAATTCCAGCATTTCTATAAAATAAGGTTAATAGTAAGTATTTCTGAATTGTGAGGATTAAGTGAGATTATATATACATATAAGCTTTGGCACAATACATGACCCATTTATAGTAAACACTTCATAATTGGTAATAAATGATATTATTGATACCAATAATAATAATAACTTGTTATTAGTCACAGCTAGTAAGAGACAGAAGCAAGATTTAAACCTAGGTATGTCTGACCTCAGAGCCTTTGTATGACTAATAAAGATTCTTTCACTTTCATTTTAGAAAGATTTTTTTACCAGGAATTGAATTCTAGATTAATAGATTTCAGTATTTTTAGTCTCTTAAAGGTGTTCCAAAGTTTTCTGATTTGCATTTTTTCTGTTGAGAAGTTTGTCATTTTTAAAAATCTTTGTCCTTCTGTGCATGGTGTCCTTTTTTCTAGCTGCTTTTTTTAAAATTTAAATTATCATTTACAAGATTCTTTGTTTTTAATTTTACCTAATTTTTAGTCTGCAACTGGTTTGCCATGCACTGAGGAATTACCTATATTTCTTCTTTTTTTGGTCCTTTTACTTATTTTTTTCTTTCTTTAAAAAAAAAAAAACTTATTTATTTTAATTAGTTTCAAGTATACAGTACATTGGTTAGACATCTATATAGTTCATAAAACAATCGCCCCAATTGCTCCCTCCCTCCTCTGACCTTCCACCTAGCCAGCGTATTAATGCTAACTGCATTCTCTATGCTGTGCTCCCTATCCCTGTAATCATTCATCAGCTACTAATTTGTACTTCTTTAACCCTTCACCCCATTCTCTCAGCCCCCCAACCTCCCCTCTCCTCTGTCACCAGATTGTCAACTATTTTTGTGAGTCTGTTTTTGATTAGTTTATTCTTTTTATTCCTTAGATTCCACATATAAGTGAAATCATATAGTGTTTATCTTTCTCTGTCTGACTTAAATACCTTCTAGGTCTATCAAAGCAATATCTTTTTCCATCCCTTTCCTTTTAGTCTGTGTTTCTTTTAATCTGAAGTGAGTCTCTTGTAGGCAGCATATGTAGGGGTCTTGTTTTCTTATCCTTTCAGTCACTCTGTCTTTTGGTTGGAGCACTTAATTCTTTTCCATTTGAGGTACTTATTGATAGGAATGTAGTTGTTACCATTCTTTATTCCTGTTTTTGATACATGTTTTTTTCTTCTTAAGAAGTCCCTCCATTTCTTGTAATACTAGCTTGGTGGTGATAAATTCCTTTATCTTATTTTTGTCTGGGAAGCTCTTTATCTGTTCTTCAACTCTAAACGATAGCTTTGCTGGATAAATTATTCTTGGTTGTAGATCCTGGGTCTTCATCACATCGAATATTTTTTGCCAAGCCCTTCTGTCCTGCATAGATTCTTTTGAGAAATCAGCTGCCAGTCTTATGGATGTTCCCTTATAGGTGACTATTTGTTTTTGTTTTGCTGCTTTTAATATTTTTTCTTTGTATTTAGCCATTGGCAATTTAATTATGATGTGTCTTGGTGTGGGCCTCTTTGGATTCCTGGTTTTTGGAATTCTCCGAGCCCCCTGGGGTTTTATGTCCATTTCCTTCATCAGGTAGGGAAGTTTTTCATCATTATTCCTTCAAACAGCTGTTCAACATCTTAATTTTCTTTAGGTATGCCGATCAGATGGATATTTCGACTCTTAATAGTGTCCCATAGGCTTCTTAAATTATTTTTATAGTCTTGGCATCTTATCTCTTGCCATGCTGATTGAGTGTCCTTGACTTTCCCGTCCTCTAGATAGGGCATTTGATCCTCTTTTTTATTCACTTTATTTCTTCCTTTGTTTATTCCATTTAATATACTTCTCATCTCAGATAATGTGTTCTTCATTTCATACTGGTTCCTTTTTATAATTTCCATTTCCATTTTTATGTTTTTTATCTCTTTGTTGAAGTTCTCACTGAATTTATCTGTACTTCTCAGAAGTTCATTGAGCGTCTTTATAACTCGTGTTTTGAACTCTGCATCTGTTAGATTATTTGACTCCATTATATCTGGATCTCTGTTTTGTTCTTTCATATGGTTTCTGCTTCTTTGTCTTCCCATTTTGGCTGCCTTTCCCTATCTGTTTCCATGTACTAAGCAAAGCTCCTAAGTCTCCTGGTCTTATTAGTGTGTATTTGTGAAATAAGTGTCCATTGGCACAGTCCTGAGAGGGGTTCAGCTGCAGGCCAAATTTAGCCCCAGCCTGTGCCTCTCTGGGGCAACCTGTTAAGATTCAGCAAGCAATCCACAGATGCTCTGCTTATAGTTTCCTCAAAAGGCTACACTAGAAACCAAGGCCAGCTGCCTCCAGTGTGATTCTAGGCGCTACTCAGCAAGGAGCACTTGACTGGCTGAGGATATACCTGGACGTGGCTTGGGTGGGGCCGTGAGTTGGAGGAGGCAGGGTTTCAGGGAATCCTTTGGGCAGAGCGACCTCTGTTATCTAGTTTGATGACATGGCTATGGCTGCACTGTGTCTGCGCACTGGGAGGGAGGAGGGCTCAACAGGGAACAATGGATACCACTGGCACTTCTGTACAGAGTGAGTCTCACAAGGCCCTCACTTGGACAACATCTCCCTGTACGTCTCTGGTGCCCCCTGCGCACAGCCCAATCAGCACTGGTGCTCAGAACGAGCAGGTCCATCACCGCGATAATCTGCTTGGGGACGCGGCTCCTTTAAGAGACTTCTGCTACTGCTGCTGTGGCAGACTCCGTCCCACTCAGCTGCTTGAGACTGGGTAGCCCTGCTCGTCCTGTCCTACCTTCTGTCATTACAGGGTGCTTTCTTGGATTTCTCCCTAGTTGTATGACTTGTTCATCAAGATCCCAGGCTATTTTTCCTTGCTGCTTGTTCCTTGTTTCTGTCACAACTTTGATTTGATCGCCAGAGGAATGAACAGAACCTCTATCATCTATGCCATTTTTCCCTTTTTCTCTAGCTGCCTTTAATATTTTCTCTTTATCACTGGTTTTAAGCGATTTAATTCTGATGTGTCTTGGTGTAATTTTCTTTATGTTTCTTATGCTTAGAGTTTATTGAGCTTCTTGGATCTATGGATTTATAGTTTTCATCAAATTTGTAATATCTTTGGCCATTATTTCTTTAAATATTTTTCTGGCCCCATGCTTTTTTGGGGACTCTAGTTATACATTTATTAGGTTACCGAGGTTGTCCTCATTGGTGTGCTATTCCTTTTCTCCCCCCTAGTCTTTTTGTCTCTTTGTTTCATTTTAGAAATTTTTGCTTTGTCTTAGAGCACTAATTTTTTCTTCTGCAATATCTAATCTGCCATTAATCCCTGTGTATTTTTCATCTTGGATTTTGTCTTTTTTATCCCTAGAAATTTGATTGGAATTTGAGTTTGTTTAGTATCTTCCACGTATTTACTTAATATGCTTACTCTTTTCTCTAGCTTTGTCAACAGAGAATGCATTTACAATAACTGGCCTAATGTCCTTGTCTACTATGTCTGTTATTTGTGTGATTTCTGGTTGGTTTTGGTTGATTAATTTTTCTCTTTATTATGGATTATATTTTCCTCCTTCTATGTATGCCTGGTAATTTTCAGTTGGATGCTAGCCAATGTGAATATTACTTTATTGGATGCTGAACATTGTTATATTCATATAAATATTCTTAAGCTTTGTTCTGGGATGAATTTAGCTCAGGTCTTATTTTTAAGCTTTGTTAGGTGGGACTCAAGCAACATTTAGTCTAGGATTTATTTTCACTACTGAAACAAACTGTTCTGACAAAACAATTGTAGACCATGTGTGAGCTTTAGAGATTGTTCTCTTTAATTTTGTCGAGTGCTTCTTTCTGACTTCCAATAGTTTCTTCACAGATCAGAACTTAGCTGTCCACTTGAGGTGGACCCCCTGCAGATCTCCCAAGCTCACTTTCCCTGTGTGGTTCTTTCTTCTGATGCTTTGCTCTATGAATCCTAGCCACACTGACCTTACCAGACTCTCAGCTCTGTCTTCTCAACTCAGGGAGAACTGCAACCTGGAAACTCTCCAGACAGTAAACTGATATAATCATAGGGCTCACTTTGTTTAGTTCTCCTCTCTCAGGGATCACTACTCTTTATTGCTTGATGTCCGGTGTGTTGAATACTGTTGTTTTGTATATTTTTTCTCTGCTTTTAGTTGTTTCATATAGAAAGATACGTCTGGTCTTTGTTACAGCATTTTAGCCAGTAATAGCCTGCAAAGCTCTTGTGATTTCTATAAAATGATGCTGTCTATCTCACATAGATCACAGAATGTCAGTGCTTTGAGATGATTGCCTCTAATCTCTTCATCTTCAGGGAGGGTAACAGACCTAGGGATATAATGTTGATTGTGCAATTTTTACAGTAAATTTGTGTCACAGGATTAGAACTCAGTCTTTAAAATACCTATAAAAATTACCTCACAATAAGACTTCTCAGAAGGGCCGGAAAATTATTTTAGAAGACAGTTTTCTATGATTAGATATAAGAATTGGGTTATTCTCTCCAATTTGCTCTAAGATTTTCTGTATATGTAGAAATTTGTTAAAGCTACCTCTGCTGTTTTGGTCTCTATGAACTTAATACATGAATTATAATTTAAGTAGTATTAGATAATAAGGAAGTCTAGTTATTAAAGCCTGTTTCATTCTAAGACAAATAACTAGAATGTATTTTATTTTGTTGCTAGTAGCATTTATGCTTTGTTTTGTTTCTACAGTTGAATTTCATCACTTAATGTTTATGTTGTTTAGTTCTATAGTTTTCAGTTTGTCACTAAGGTTTATTAAAGGAATTTAACTTTAGAAAGTGAGTAGATCATTTCATTAGCTGTAGACTCTAGTATCACACATACTTTTAGTCCTCTAGTTGTTTCTTGTTCTCCCTCCCTTTTGGGCCTTTGTGCATATGTTTCCCCTGCTTAGAAAGGTCTTTTTCCTTTCTTTTGACCTAGCAGCTCCTTCAGGTATTGTTTTAGGGATCACTTGTTTCAGAAAGCTGCCTGTGATTCTGTTGAGTGTTCTGTGTGCCTCTTCTGCATATTACTTATACTCCTTGTGCTTTTCCATCATATCATTCATCACTATTCTTGGCTGCAGGCTCTGGGCAACAGTCTTGATCTTGTTTATCTTTGTATCTTCAGTATACTGTGATACCCTTGATAGAGTTGCAAGTGTTACACATGAGTCATTATGGTGTAATAAATAAAGCCCTAGGAAGAAGAGCAAGGGCTTTTAACACATTTGGGTCCATTTCTGGCTTGCTTTGTAATTATTAGCAATTTCATGTTTAAATTACGTTATTGTGAAGTGAAGCAAATTCTTCTGACTAAAAGAAGGAATTCATAACTGCCAAGGAAAATCTGAGTCATCTCTCTTTAATGTAGTAACTCTTCTTTTAAAGTGTCTATAAAATTTTCTTATACAAAACCAAATTATATTTGTGAGTTTTAACCACAATTGGAGTGTTTTTCTTTTCTTTTTGAAGCTGTACATTGTGTTACAGAACTATGTGAAACTACTAGAATAAAACCGCCATGTATGGCTTTGTGAGCATTGTCTATAGTTTGCTCATCTCTCATCTCTGTATCCCAACACTTAGCTTAGGGCCTGGCATATAGTACCCTTTTAGGAAAAATTGATGAACAAAGGGCTTCCTGGAATCAGTGGCTTCACTGTTGCGTGTTCTGAGCATGCAAAGAGGTAGAAGACGTGCTTCTATTTTCAAGGTGCTTACAAGACCCGTACCTATGCTATAGCTAATATTTATTGAGCTTTTAACATATGCCAGGCAGTGTGCTTCACTTCCATTATGTAATTTAGTCATCCTAACGACTCTGTAAGGAAATTGGTGTTATCTCCATTTAACAAGTGAGAAAATTGAAGTCCTAGGAAGTTAAGTTACTTCTTCAAGATCACCCTCCAAGTCAGTGGAGGAATTGCTCTTCACAATTCACTGTGAGACTTCGAACACTCTAGAGCATGTACCTTTAAATACTATACGATGCTATCCTAGTCTAGAATCAGCAGATCTGGGTACTAGACTTAGCTCTGCTCTCATTGACTTTGAGGTAAGTGAATGCACTTTGCTGAATCTCATCTCTAATGTGAGAATAATGATATGTAGCCTGTTTTAATCTTAATAATATTTTAAAACCGCCCTTTTAAAAAGTACTTTTCTGTGGTTGGAATACAGATAAATAAGATCTTTTGTTTTCAAAAAATTCAGTTAATAGAGATAGATGTGTGACTTGATAACGTCTGTCAAATCTAAGCCTTAGTCCCTGTGACACAAAAGTCTTTCTTAGGTCGACATGAAGGTTGTAGCTGAATCTATGAGCATGGAGGGGATCTCCCAGACAGAGTTTGTTGAGTGAGAGAGCAAAAGACAAACCTGAATGAGAATGAATCCTTGAATTTTTTCCATAGCTCTTAACTTGATGTGCAGTTTTATTTGTCTCCTTTTGTCTAGAGGTCCGCATTGCAGCTGTAGAGGCTCTCTGCATGCTGGCCCAGTCGTCACCCTCTTTTGCTGAGAAGTGCCTTGATTTCCTGGTTGACATGTTTAATGACGAAATTGAGGAAGTACGTCTGCAGTCCATACATACTATGAGAAAAATCTCCAACAATATTACCCTCCGAGAGGATCAGTTAGACACCGTCCTGGCTGTGTTAGAGGTGAGTGGTCACAGTTTGTTACTCATTTTTTTATTACTACCTACTAGGTGCTACTTTTTTTCTCTTAAACCAGGCATTGTGGTAGGTTTTGGTGATACAGTGTTATATAGGCAACACCATTTTTCCTTCTTATCACACAACTCCACCAAGATGGAAGAGACTGACTATTAAACAGGAAATTCAAATAAAACTTAGTATTGCTGTAATCAGGAAAGGACAGGGCGCCATGGGAATACAGAGAGTATCTAACCTGAATTGTGGTGAGGTTGGGGAGAAAAAGGGAAAAAAGAATGCTACAGTGGACACTTAAAAGAGAAGTAGGACTTAATGAGTCATTTTCTTAGAAAGAAGCAGCACTGATGATAGAGTGGAAGGGTACCAGACAGAGAGAATAATATCTAAGGGTCCAGAGGTAAGAGTGAGTATGATATATTTAGGGAACTCGAATGAATTCATTGCAATTGTAGCATAGAGTGGAAGAGATGGAGGAGAGGGAAGCGGAAATAAATAAGGCAGCGGCTACATAACAGAATTGTTTTCAGCCTTTGAATTAATTTTTCTGGTGAGTCATAGGATGTTACAGTAGAAGGGATTTTAGAGATCAATTCATTCAGCCCTGGAGTTTTACAGAGAAAAAGTAATTTGTTTGCGGTCACACAGCTAGTAAGTGCCTGTGCCAGAATATAAACACAGATTTGCCTCCCAGGCTTCCAACTCTATGTGGTTCTTGAATTATTTTTCTGAAGTCTCGATTTTATTTGTGAGTACTGAAGTTTTTCAAAATATTAGTAAATGAGGGTTGGCCTTTGTTTTTCTGTTTGTTTGGTTGGTTGGTTGGTTTTTCAGACACTGCGAAGGGGATAGCAATTTTATATGTAGTTATTAACACCTGTTACAGATTTTTGCTACATCAGAAAACAAATTGACTGCTTTGATTTTGAAGTTGTCAATTTTCTCAGTTGCTTAGCACGTCTATTAAGATTTTTCCTGAGTTATCTTTATAATTTTTTATGTATTTTTTCCTAAGAAGATAAGTTTATACTCTGTGGATTGTTTTCCATGAATAGTGTCTGTTACCCGGCCCCTCCTTTTCATTTTAGCTTTCTTTCCCATCATTCTTCACCTTGAACTTTATGCAGTAGTCAGTTACCTAATCCTTATGCTTTTCTCCACCATTTTGCCTTTACTGTAATTTTTCCCCTCTGCCTGCAAAACTGCCACTTTTCACCTAGCAGACTAGCTATTCTGAGATCTACATCAGACAACATATCTAGGAAAACTTCATCTACATCAGACAACATATCTAGGAAAACTTAATTAATCCCACCTCCCATGTGGGCTAAATAGCAGTTCTCTATACTTATATAACAAGTATATACTACTGTGTTTAGTACTGTAGAATTCATCAGAGTGTGTTCCGTTTATTTAATTCTTTATTCTACAAGACTGTGAGCTTCTCAAGGGGGTAGGGTTTTGGCTTTAGTCATTAGGGAAATGCAAATTAAAACAACCCTGTATATTGGAAGGAAGGAAGGGAAGAAGGAAGGGAGGAAGGGAGGGAGAGAGAAAAGAAAGAAAAGAAAAAAAGAAAAGAAAGACACCCTGACAATATTAAGTGCTATGAGGATAGCAACTGACACTTTATACACTGCTGATGGGAATGCAAAATGGTAGAGCCACTTTGAAACTCAGCATGACAATAGTTTCTTATAAGGTTAAACGTACACTTACCATGTGATCCCACAGTTCCACTCTGAAGCATTTACTAAAGAGAATTAAATACTTATGTTTGAAAAACCTGTATGCAAATGTTTTTTATGGCTTTAGTTATTTTAGACCTAAATTGGAAACAACACAAAATCCTTCAGTTGAGGGGGTAAATAAACTGTGGCATACCTATTCAGTGGAATACTATTCAATAATAAAGAATGAGCTGTTGATACATGTAACAATATGGATGAATCTCAGATGTATTATGCTAAGCGAAAGTGGCCAGAATCAAGAAGTAGCATACTCTATGATTCCATTTATATGACATTTTGGAAAAGACAAAAGTGTAGTGGAAAATACATCAGTGGTTGCCAGAGGCTGAGGGTGAGGGGTAGATTACAAAGGGACACTAGAGAAGTAGATGACAGTTACATAACTATATGTATTTGTTAAACTCACAGAAGTGTACACTAAAAAGGATGAATTTTACAGAAAGTAAATTATATATCAGCAAACTTTACTTAAAAAAAAATGCTTTACACATCCCATTTTCCACTAAAAGGAACCAGAATTCCTAAGAGAAATGGCTGATTCCAAAACTGGCACACTAAATGTAACAAGATGAACTTGTGCCATCTTATCATACAGAAAGCAAACATTAGTTATCAAAGACCTCTAGAGTCATATCAGAAAGACTCCAGAGACTTAAATAGCCTCTCACTGGCCAAAAGTGAAACATATCATTAATTAAGGATTATAACTGCAAATATATTTAAATTTATGATTTTGTAATGATACTTAAAAAACAGAACACTGCATTAGTCACCTGGGGAAGATGCTTAGTAATCAAAACTCATTATTTTGAAAACTGGTAAATTAAGGAATCGGGTATATATCTCCTTCCTTTTCCTATGCAAATTGAACTTCCAGATAAACAGCTAGTTAATGAGGGGAAGTTTCTCTTTTTAGAAATGAGGAATAATAGAATTTGTATATCATTATCTTACAAATTTAATGAATTACTACATCTAGGCAGTGATTATCACTGGTTACTAACATCACAAAAGAGAAATAGACATAGAGTTCCTGAGGGAAATATACACAGTATCACCTATGAAGTGGTTTTATTTAAAAAAAACAAACCAAAAAACCTGAACCTGAATCTGATCAAGGCTCTAAATCTAACTACCATCACAAGATATACAAGGGAGAAGTTGCAAGGGGGGTGGGGGGGGAAGTGATATGTAATGGGATTTTACATATTAAAAGATACTTAAGGGACATATTGTTCAATTGCAATGTGTAGACCTTAGTTGGAGCCTGATTAGAACAAACACTTTGAGTCGGAAAAATTTGAATACTTTTACTAGATATTCAATATTAAGGAATTAGTAAATTTTTAGGCATGATATTGGTTTTGCAGTTTTTTTTTTAAATAAAGAATTCTTTTAAAAAGATATTTATAGAAATATTTACCAACAAAATGCTATGATTTCTCTGATTGGCTTCATAATCTGGGAGAAGTGGGTAAAGGTATAGATGAAACAAGGTTGGCTATGAGTTAATGGTTGAAACTAGGAGATTTTTTATCTCTGCTTTTATCTATGTTTCAAGTCGTTTATGTTAAAAAGTTTTTAAGAACTGGCAAAAATGCTATGGACATATCAAATAAGAGTAGACTGATATGTTCATTGACTTTTTGCATTAAGAAGTTATTGGCGACCTTTTCTAATCACTTTAGTGAGGTTGAGCAGGGGATAAGGAGGGAAGAGGCCCCTTTCTGACATCATCTCGTACTGCTCTCTTTTTGTTTGCTCTGTTCCAGCTACACTGGTTTCTTTGCTGTTTTTCAGACATGCTTCCACCTCATGACCTTTTTGTTTGCTATTCCCTTTGTTTATCCTATGTAAAGTACCCCACATATCCCCACACTC
>NW_006494614.1:48628243-48680198 GCF_000325575.1 Pteropus alecto | reverse complement strand
TTAACCTATTTTATGGTTTCTTCATAGTACTTAAACACTATCTGACCTATATTTAGTCATTTATTTTTGTCATTTCACTATAATGAAGCTCCTGACAGCAGCGATTTGATTTAAATTACTGCTATATTCCTAGCACTTGGTATATAGTAGGTGCTTGATAAATGTTTGACTCTTTACTAAGCACTCGATAAATGTTAATTGTGTAAACAAATGAATGAACAAATGAATGAATTCTTCAAATTTCAGTTCATATGTCATCTCTGCCTTCTCAACTACCAGTCCCTTCCCTACCAGAAAATTGAGACTCTTTACCCTGTATTCCCATTATAACTTGTATACTCCTCCATAATAGCTAATCCACAGTGACTGTTGTTATTATTATCTTTCTTTTTTTTAAGGATTCATCTAGAGATATTAGAGAGGCTCTTCATGAACTCTTATGCTGTACTAATGTTTCAACCAAAGAAGGGATTCATCTTGCACTGGTGGAGCTGCTGAAAAATTTAGCCAAGTACCCTACTGATAGGGACTCCATATGGAAGTAAGGATTTTTTGCTCATTTGCTCACTGAGTCCAATAATGTGGTAAATGTAAAATGTTGACATTATTCGGTGGATCATCGTAGATTGAGGATATGGCTCTCATTTTGCCTTCAATTAAGAAACCTGGTTCAACTTAACTAAACTCTCAGGAGTCTGATTCCTAAATGGAATATCACAGTTTAGATTATTTATTTATTTGTCCATTCATCCACCTAGCAAATTTTATATGCCTGCTTTGTGCTTACTATGTACCAAGCCCTGTGGTAAGTTTTGGAGGTACAGAGATGAGCTGATTAGATTTCCTTTTTCTCCTATATAGTGTTAATCAGTGCTTTGTGTAGTTTGCATTTTGTGCAGGATCACAGCTATCGTTATAGAGATTAGAGGTAGGGCTGGAGCTTTGGTCTGCAGATGGAAAATCTCAATTATTTTTTCCCAGTTATCTAGCTTTATTGACTATAGTCAAACTGTTACCATTGTTCATTTGCTGTTTGAAGAACTACTTGCATATATTTAATATAAAAATGTGTGTTATCGTGCTCCATATATTTAAATGAGCTTATGTGACAAGATTGTTCCAACTGTATAGTTTCTTGATTTTCAGAAAAATTTGCTACTAAGAGTAGAAAAACTGTGGATCAAATCAGGTACTTGGAAGATATATTAAAAACTAAAAATACCATAGTAGTCTTGCTCTAGGTAAAATTTTTGATATCTGGTTGTCTGTTTTGTTATTTCTTCATGTTTGTTCAGTCCAGTTCAGTTCAAGATACATTTATTGACTGTTTTCAAGGAGCACTCATTCATTTGGTGTGTGTAGGTTGATTTGGGAAAAACACCTATTTTAGTCTGTAGTTTTGTGGTGTCATAGTGTAGAAGAAATGATAAATTCTGCTTGATAGAAGAGATGTTATAGAATGTTTAGCAGAACATTCTTGCTTTAAGATAAGGTTTGTGGTTATTTGGTCCACTCAGAATATTTATGTAAAACTGTCTTTATTGGATGATTGTAGACAGAAAACTCCTTTACCTTATAGTGAAAGATTTTGAAGTGACCTATTCTAATTATTACTTGATTTTTTTTCATCTCTTCTCATGAATGGTGCTTTATTTAGAAATATCAAAAAAGAATGTGATATAAGAGTGAAGGAATAGTCACAGTGGCATGTTTTTAAGACATTGCTAAAGATAGATACATAAATGAAAGTTTTGAAGGAGGTTGTTCTCTATTTAGCTTTAGTTTATTCAACAAACGCTATTGAACACTTGTTACAACCCAGTCATGGTGTTAGGTGCTGAGGAGATTTAAAAATGGATTCAACTCAGAGATGTAGTACTCAAATAGCTGTAGGTAGGGAGGTGGATAAGATAGTAAAAAATTATTACAACTCTCAGAATTGAAGTCTAGCTTTAGAGAAGCCCAGATGCTTAGGGGTCTTTGAGGGGACCTAATTAATAGCTCTTGTATTCTCCATCTGAGATCTGAGTAGAATGAGATAAAATAAAGAAGTGGCACCTGGAGGCCAAACTACAACTTTTAGAATATCCCCTGAGGCACAGTGAGTAAAAGGGCTGAGAGAGGTCAGAAAATTAATGAATTTAGTTCTTCCTACACAGAAGGAAAAACAAGACTGAGGAAAAGTGTGTTTTTCCTAACAGTATCGAATGTTTTTAATTTGATGCCTTTCATACCCCATATATCCATGAATTTGTTCACAGTGTTTGTTTTCTTTCTTTTGCCAGTCTGTCTATTCTCTAGTCCCTGGTGAAGTCCTATTTCCTTTGTGAAACTTTCTGATCTTGTAATCTTTTCTACCTTTAACAGATAGAAAGCAAAATATCATTTGATAGTTTATTACCTTGTGTTAGTCATCTTTGTCTCAGTTGGATTATAAACTCATTGAGAACAGAAATTAAGATTTATATTTCTTTTCGCTTTGACACACCCTCGAAACCAGAACTTAACAAATAAAAAATAATATTCATAATTAGCAGTGCAGCATAGTTCTTTATAGTTAATAAAGGATATTCATATAGTCATAATAGTTAACCGATAGCCAATTAATAGCTAACTGTAGCCAGCTGAGATTTTACTGTATGACTTACACCTAAGAAGCTGTCCAGCAGACTTCCTCTCTTGCTCCATTGACCACAATGAGATTACTTGATTTACTTGCAAATCAGTCACTGGAAATGGGAATGAGATTGCCATAATGGGTTTAGACCAATTGTGGTTAAGCCCTTGGGCTGGACCTGCCTTCTCTGAGCACTTTGCTATCTACTTGATACCTGAGTGAAATCAAAGTTCTCTTTGATGCAGGATGGGACAAATTCCCCTGAGTGACCCTGCACCAAAAGAAACAGTACTCGACTGAGTGCAGGAAAGAATTCAAGGACATGCCAGAATTAGAGTCAAAAGAAAAGTTTATTAGAAAGGGGGCAACACTCCATAGACAGAGCGTGGTGTCCTCTCAGAGACAGAGTAAGAGAGCCTGAGAGAGAGGAACAGAGAAAAAGACACTGAGAAGGAACTCTGAGTGTTCGAGGAATTCAGTTTATATGTCATTCTTCGTTCCTATGAATTACAGTCTAAAGACTTTATTTACCCATTTTCCTTTGATAATGTGGGTATACCATGTGAAAGATAATGTGAAAAGGCTTGCTGGTAGTTCCTAGACTTTGATCCATATGTTCCCCATGGTTTTATCTACAGGGAGTGAATGATTGTGTTTGTGTTAAGAGTGACTTAAGGACTCTCTTTTCCTGTTTTCCCTTCATGGTTTGGGTAAATGGTTTGTTAGTAATCCCAGCAGAAATCTTTATTTGTTCTGTAGGTTTCCTCATGATCTGGCCAGTAGGGCTGATCAGCACATTGCAGTCTCTGAATATAACTCGATCTAACATTTAGTTCCCTTGCCTCCTCCCTGCATTATGAAGGTGGATGAAAAGGCTGTTGGGTAAATAATGAGTAGTAATATTTGCCATAGCAGCTTTTTTTTTATCTTCATAATAACCATTTTTTTTAGATGAATTGAGTTCCAGAATAATTGAATAACTTCTCTGAAGTCATAGAGGTAGCAAAAATAGGTGGTTGAAAATTTGCAGTTCTGAATCAGGCTTTCTGATTCTAATTCCTAGCACTTTTTAAAGCATTTATTTATTTATTCATTCATTCATTAATTCACTTACATATTCATTCATTCATTCATTATGGCATTGGTTAACAAAATCCAATAAGTTTCAGTTGTACAGTTTAACAGTAAGGCATATATATGCTTACACTGTGTGTTCACCTCCCATAGTTAGATTTCTTTCTGTCACCACATATTTGACCCCCTTTACGCCATCTACCTCCCCACCTACCCCCTACCCTCTGATAAGTCTCTGTTTGTCCTGTTCATTTGTTACTTTTAGGTTTATATTAAAGCATTTATTAACTTACTAAAGTGGACTATTACTTTCTTTATTTCAGATGCTTAAAGTTTCTGGGAAGTCGACATCCAACCCTGGTGCTTCCCTTGGTACCAGAGCTCTTGAGCACCCACCCGTTTTTTGACACAGCTGAACCAGACATGGATGATCCAGCTTGTATCCTCTGTGCCTAGGGCAGATGCTGCCAACTTGGCAGGGAATTTTGGCATCTTTTTTCTGTAGTGTAGCTTAGGTGGTCTGAGTTTTTTTTTTCTCATTTATTTTAGGTGAGAGTATATCTTGATGGAACTTGGTGGTTATTATTCTTAGCTCATTCTCGTTTTCATAGTTCATCTTAATTCACCTTTGCCATTTGATACTAATAATTTTTTACACCATTTATTGATCACCTACTATATTCCACATACTGTTTAAAAGCTTTATACATTTTATCACTGATCTTCCAAACAACCCTGGAACGAGGTATTATTCCCAGTTTATAAATGAGAAAACTAGGATTTAGAGAGGCTAAATAACTCTCCAAGCAGCAAATCTGGGATTCAAAGCCAGTCATCTTTGGTTTTAAAGTCTATGAACTTTCCCCTATGTCTTATCCCATGTTTAACTTGATCTGCAGCCAGAAAGAGAGAATAGGGCCAACCTAGGCTGCATGATTACTTTGCCTCTGATAAAGGATCAATGGGTGTGTGATAGCCATGGGCAGCATGCTGTGTAATTGGATTGTTTTCTGGTAATGGGAATGAATACATTTACATCAGTGTATTCATAGTCTCCCATGGTTCTCTTTGCTCTATCACAAATGTTCCTGAGGTTTAGGGAGTATTTACTGAGACACAGGGATCAGGCAAATAAGATGACCATTGTATTCTCTCTTAATTCTGTTTATTTTCACAGTGTGTTTGGAGAATTTTTTAAAAGATCCATGTAATTGATTTACTAGCCAATGTCTGACTATTTACTTTTAAGAAAGGCATATCCCAGACCTTACCTCTAAAGTTGTAATACTATAGCTGTTTGAAATTTAGCTCTTCAGAGAGGGGCTTGTATGCTAGGTGTTCTGGATTTCATGACATTGAAGAGGTGCTAAATCTGAAGGTCATTTCACATTAGAAAAAAATCATTAAACATTTTAGAAGTTTATTATATTAAGATATTATTCTGGGTAGTTGGAGGATTGTGTTATTTAGGAACTATGTTTGGATGTGAGTAACAGAGATTGCCCCAAATATAGGTTAAACAAATTATGATATTTATTTTTCTCCAACATAAAAAAAGTTGGGGGTAAGCAGTCGGTGCTATTACAGCTGCTGCACATTAATTCACGCTTCTTCTGATGATGATCTAAGCTTCTTCTGTTTTTTTGTTCTGCTGTTTTCAGTTATCCAGGGTTGTTACTAGTGCTCCAATCCTCAGGTTCAGGTTCTAGGCAGGAAGTTAGAGGATATGAATAAAATCAGTTTTCTATTAGTAAGGAAAAAGGGTAGAATAGATATTGGGTAGGCATACTGCATGCTCTGCCGTATGGGTGCATATAGAGATTACAACTTATTTTTATCTTTTAGTTTCTGATTTTCCCTCTGTTATAAAATTAATATACATAAGAAAAAAATTCAAAAAAGTAGAAGAAACTTCATATTTAATACCCAAAGTCCTACTAGCCAAAGTAATCAACTGTTAATATTTTGGTGTTTTCTCTATTTTTTAAAAGCTCGGGGTTGGGATTTCGCTGTTATTAACATAGTTTATTTCATCAAGAAAAATTTGATAATAGGTGCTATCATATCTTCTTTGTATATATATATTTTTTCCCCTCTTTAATTCCCCCCCGCCTTCCACCCTTGACCTATGGATGTTGCCATTTCCCCTTAAGAACTGGATCTCCGAAGGCAGGGCATCTCCTCCCACATGTAGTGTGTACCTGAGGCCAGGTGCCCCTGGGGCCTGGCACCCCCAGCACACTCGGGGTGGGGGGCCTGGTGCACCCGGGGCCTGGCATACCGGGTTATGGTCCGTGGCTCCCCCTGGGGCCTGAACCCAGGACCTTCTGCATGTAAAGCAGACATGCTAACCAACTACACTGTGGAGCCACCACCCTCTTCTTTATATTTTAGAGCCTGCTTTTTTCACTTGTGACAGATATAATATTATTAATTCTTTATAATTTTTAATGTGTATAATGCTCCATCAAGTAGATGAAACACAAGTTGTATAGTCATTCTCTTGGTTTTGGACATTAAGGTTTATTATAAAAGATTCATGCTGATTGATTATTAGAATAGATTTTGAGGTGTGGAATTAGTCAACATTCATAAGACTCTTACTGTCTACTACAAAATTATCTAAAGGGATTGTGCCAGTATATGCTTTAGTAGCCAATGTGCCAAAAATTTTTGTTAGTATTTTCAGCAACATCAAGCATTATTTTAAAAAAATCTTTGGTATTTGGAGGGGTAATTGGGGCAATTTGGAATGGGGTAATCTATCTCTGTTTGAATTTGCATTTCTTTGTTAGAAAATTATAGTTATTTAATGGCAATTTTGGGGGCAGGAAGTGGAGGCACCAGATTCTGGCCAACTTCAACCTTTTATACCTCCACGTTTACTTAACCCATTCATCCATCAGACATTGCAGTTTTGGTTCTTATCTTCAATGCTGCGAAAACCTGTCCAACAATGCCTGCATTGTTCTCAGATCATACCTTCAGGCACTATGCCTACCTCAGGGACAGCCTTTCTCATCTTGTTCCTGCCTTGAGAGTATGTTGAAAACATCTTTTGCCTTTGTTTCAGGTTTTTGATTTTTGGTCATTTGTGGTTGTTAAATAGCAGCAAGCAGACTGTATATTCTCTGAAAACTCATTCATTCATTCTTTATCTCTCTTGGGCTGTGCTTTCACTTCTTACCTTTTAAGAAGATTCATTTTTAAATGTCCCTGAGTTGTTACGCTATGTTAAGCAAGAAAAAAGGAATCTAGAACAATATATTTTAGACCAAAGATTAGACCATGATATATTTTTACAATTACATAAAGCCGTAATTCTCAAGAGGTTTATTTATTTATTTATTTTAACAAGTTTATTTTTAATAATATAGACTTTATTATTTTTAAAACCTAGAGAAATAAGAAATTTTTAAATGAAATATACTGATAATAGCAAATACTTACTGAATGCTAACTGTGTGCAGTCACTTTTCTTAAGCTCTTTGTATTATCTTATCCCTCCTTTGGTTACTCTAAATAACTATTTAGAATAACATATCTACATGGTTAGAAAGTTTACATATAGAAGATATAAAATTAAAAGCAAACTCCTCTTTGTTCTCCCCTCCTCATCTCTTTCTTGAAAGGTAACTACTTTTAATATTAACAACAAAAATTATGATTATCATATAAAAAATTTATAGCATGCTATATAAACTTTTTTGGGGAATAAATCACCACTCTTCTATGAAGTGAAAGATCAAATAAAGTTTAAAAATAAATGTGACAACAGATTAATTTTTAGTCCTATTTCTGTGATTAGCCCATTTATTTCAGTTAGCAATAGAAAATATTAAACCATTCTCTTCTCCTTGCAGCTTGCGGCTATTTTGGGTAGACTATGTTCATTTTCTCTCTTTCTTTTTCTCTCAATGAAGCTGGGGAAGGAGGAAACGGATTTTTACTGAATCACCTAGCTCTTTTTCCCTTTACTTTGTTTGGTTCACATTTTTTTTCCTGGTTTCTTCGTGTTATTAAAAGCTGAGCCACAGAAATCTGATGGCACCATGACCCCACTATGTTTGCTTAGTTACCAGGTAGAAAACTAGTGTCATCAGCTGTTTCCCCCAATATCATGCCTCATGAGGATCCTTCTCATCAGTTCCTGCAGCAGAGCCTTGAAAGGGTGTACAGTCTTCAGCACCTAGACCCTCAGGGAACCCAGGAGCTGCTAGAGTTTACCATCAGGTGAGATGATTAACCCTGTCCTTTAATAATTAATACTGTTGGTATGCTCAACTTGACTATTTTGATTTCCAGTGTTGGTCATAGGCTACTTTTTCTGACTTTGTAGGCCTATGCTCACACATGGTTTTATGATCTGTTTATATTTGAATTAGATTGTGGTTTGAGGATATTACAAAGAAAAACTATTTGGGTTCATGGCCAGATTAATGGTTAGTACAAAACTAGAAAGAGCTACAAGGAAGCTGTTTTTAATTTTTCTTTCCTCATACATCACTTAGGATGAGTGACAGAAAAGGCAAAGTAACAGTGGTTTAGACAGGAGGAAAGGTTAATTCTTTCTCATAGGCAGGACAGAGCTGAGATGGTCATCAGGGGCCTAGGCTATTTCTCTCTTGTTTCTCCATCTTCTGCATCAGGCGGCCTTGGCCTAAAGATCCAAACCTACCAATCCTTTCTGTATTCCTACAGGAAAATGGGAAGAGCAGGAGAAGGGCATCATTTCCACCACTCCCCTCCCTCCCTTTTAAAGACACTTCCCTAAAGTTGTATTTTTAATTTTACTTGCATCCTATTGACTAGAACTTAAGTCACATGGCCATATGATACAAGGAGCTAGGAAAGGTAGTCTTTATGCTGGATGACCAGTGCTTAGTTAACATTTGGTGACTGTTGCTCAGAAGGAAGGAGAAGATGTTGGGAAACAACCAGCAGACTCTGCCACACCTTATTAGAATGTGGCATATCATCTTGAGTGATATGAAAAAAATTGAAACCCATTTGTCTTTAGCAAGGGCAGTATCTGTCTGTAAATAAGGTTTGATTAAAACACAACTATACTCATTTATTTAGGTATTGTCTATAGCTGCTTTCATGCTATAATGGCAGAGTTCAGTGGTTGCCAGAGAGACCACATGGCCTGCAAAGCCTAAAATATTTACTATCTGACCTTTTACAGAAAAAGTTTGCTGACCCTGAAGTGATGCCTCAATCACATTTTTATCTTTTTCTCGTCCCTCATTAAAGTGATTAATTTTAGAATCTGAAATTGTTGGCCCTGAGCACAGGAAAATAAGCTCCACTTCCTGACTCAGCCCCACCTAAATAAACATTTAGGTTTTGTCCTTAACAGTCTTTTTTAAAAATCCTGTTAGGACTAAGGCTAATACAAAATGCACAGAAGAAAGCCAGTTTGGTCATCAGCTGCAGTACTGACTAGGCTTTAAGTAGGTGCTCACTAAGTGGCCTTTGGTTTGAGTGACCTTCATGATCTGAGTTTTGTGAGGTGATAGTCTTGCTGGGTTTCAAGCTGGTCAGACCACTGTTGTAGTGCTGTGGTTAGTCCTGGGCACTATGTTTCTAACTGTGTGCATTCTGAAGAGAGTGGCCAGGATGGTGAAAGGTCTGGAAAGGAGAGCAGATGTTACTGTAGTTATTGATGACCTATTATGTTTTACAAACATTGCAGATAGATATTGTTACCATTTCACAGGGAAGAAATGAAAATTTTGGGAAGTGAAATAGTTTGTTAGGAAGTTGCAGAACCAGATTTAAATCTAGCTTTGTTTGACTCTAAAATTGATGCCCTGTGATATGCCATTGTGAAGGAGATTCTTTGTCAAGTGTAGATGAGATGACCACTGGGGTTCTTAGAACTTAAATTTTCCATTGTTGAGAAGTGAAATGTTAGAGTTTCATACAGAAGTTTCTTTGATTAGGACTCTGGTCATTTACTTGTTAGTACTAGTTTAAAACAAACTTCACTGTTATACACATTGCCTTTTGTTTTAATACAAGCAGCCATTTTACCCAACCAAGATCTCACCTATAGAAAGTCTACTTTAGTTCAGTGAAGGCCATGGGAGATGATTTGTTTGCTTGTTTGTTTCTAGAACTTGACATAATTACTTTGTCTTTACCACTGTACCTTGGGTGCTTTATAGGAACTCAGTAAATATTTGTTGAAAACCCTAGTTATGATGTCTTAACCAGGAATGAACTTTTAAGATTTTTGTACATGGCATTTTTTTCTGGTCATACCTCACTTCCCAATGTATAGATTTGATGTTTATATGGCTCTGCTGCTTCGATCATAACAAGAACTGCTCTCTATCAAGTGCCCACAATGTACCCATTCTTCTAAGTGCTTTATGTACATTATTTCATTTAATTTAAAAAGAATCACTTGAGAATTACCCCATTTTTACAATGAGTGAGGGAGCTGGGGTTCATTCATTATGTTTTTTGAGTATCCATCATATGCCAGGCATCGTGCTAGTCAAAGCGACATGATAGTAAACAATACATAGTCTCTGCTGCAAGGGATATTACAGCCTGGTTGGGGAATTAGCTAGGTAAACAAGAAATGAAGTATTGTGCTTTTCATGCTACAGTACAATAAGTACAGGAGAACTTGTAGGAGAATAGAAGGGGACACCTAACACTTCTTGGATCATGACTAAGCAATGACCTGAAGAATGAATAGAAATTCAAGTGCAGAAGGAAGTGCGTATCAAAGATCAGGAACAGTAAAATTCTGGATTAAAACATCTAGCCTTTCCATCTGGTCACACTGCCTTATTTCTGGTTAACAGTTTGTATGACATGAAACATGTACTATAAGGAGATTTAAAATCCAAAAGACTTGATTCAAGTCTTAGTTTTAGTTTTATCACTTCTTAGGTTCATGATCATGATCCCTCATCTGTAAATCGAACTATGAAGCTCATAACACTTTCGTAAAGGTTACCATAATATGTGGAAAGATTTTAAGAATATCAGTTACATAGATAATAGTTGGACCTTTATGAAATTTTGCTTTAAAAATTAAATCTAATTTTGGCTCATTTGACACACTAGAAATGCTCTTAATAGTTTGTAAGTAAATCCATTCCAGACTTTATGAATGTAATTATGTGTAAATTCATTGGTGGTGGAAAGGGATCGTCTTTTAAAGAACGCAGCAGTTGCTTATCTACTGTTTCAAATAATGAACTGATTTTTCAGAGTTTGTATTTTTCGTGTAATTCTTAAGATGCTGTTCCTGGTAATACACATTATTGTTTTAGAAATCACATCACTTCAGAAGTGTTCTGTAATAGAGAATTGTTCTTTTGTAATGAAACAGCTTATTTTGAAACAAATAGGACTTCATTTATCTAGAATCAAAAGAAATGCACTTCTTTTCTTATGGGAATTTTTTTAAACACCAACCCTGAAGAACGTGAGATTTCTTGGTTAAATTCTTTAGAATCCTTCTTTTGCTGTGCATCATTTAATGTCCCTAAGGAATAGTGCCTGTTTTGTGGCCTGGGAACTAGTCCAGTAACTAAAGAGGTGGAAATAAAATGTTTGTAATTTGTAATCATCTGGGTGCAAGAATGAAGATAGCTTTTGAAAAGTCATCATGATTCTGTACTCATTTGGCATTTTCTAACGTTCCTCATTATTTTACCTAAACTACTAAGAGACACTAATTGTAAATATGATATTTAGAGATTGAAAGAAATGTTTAGTCATAAATAACATTTGATGTACACACCCAGAGTCTTTTTGACTATCTTTAGACAATGATTTTAAAATGAACAAATACAGCTTATTGTGTAAACTTTTTTTTTAAACTGCAATATATGTAAACTTGCATTCTTATAATATTTTTAAAATACTACATACATGTTGCCATCATGTGAACTAAGGATTGCTAAACCGCATGTTCCTGGGAGAGCTCTTTTGCCCTGCCAGATCAAATCTGTAGAAATGTGGCTTAATATATATGATTTTAAATCAGTTTTGGTCTCATCTATATGTGATGTAGTTCATAAATATATGAAAAGAGTTTCATAGCAAATAAACAAATGAAATGCAGTATGATCTGGTACATAAAAAAAAAGACTTTCAGAGTCAGACAGACCTGAGTTCATGGTTTATTTTTGCCACTTAGTAAATTCTGTGACCTTGGGCAAGCCACCTAAACTTTGATCTTTAGTTTCATCCAAAGCAAAATGAGATTAATTGTAGTTCACATTGTAAGGATTAAATGAGCTCAAGTACGGAAACACCTAGTACCCCCAGAATAGTGCACATAGAAGGTGCTCTTTGTAACCTTTTTCATTAAAGAGTTCATAGTCTCCTGAGGGATGTCTAAACTGACTTCTTGAGGATTTTGGGAATAAAGAAGTTCAGACAGGAAACACTGGGACACAGCATTTTGTGTCTATCAAGTTTCCATTTTTATTTGTACAGTCGTTCAGATTTCCCATGGCTGGCTGTGTTGCATCTTGTTCTGTGCAATTCAGAACAATTGCTATAGTGCCAGAGTACTGTAACTTAGCACTAGGCTGCAAGCAGTCAGCTAATGTATAGTCAGCTGGTCAGTGTTCTCTGTAATTGTAACAGGAGATAGAATCTTCCTGGAGAAGAAATGGTTCAGGAGTAGAATGATTTGGGGCTTTTTCAAAAGAGACATCAGAGATGTGAAAGGAGAGACCAGCTGGCCATCAAGATAGCACTTCACAAGTGTGACTAGCTAGTTACAGGGTCTTTTTATTGTGCTGGATTCCCACATACATGCAGGCTCTCTAGGACCAGCTCAAGCTACCCAAACTCATAAGAGATGACATATAAGCTACAGACCCCAATTTCTTCAATCATTTTAGGAATAATTCACTCTGTACCTCTTTCTAGGGCACTTCCTTCCTGGTATAATAAGGTTCTTAGGCAGCATTAGCTATCAAAGTTGCCAGAGGTTATAGGGAAGGGGCTTAGTCCAATGGACAGTTTTGTACAGCTACTGTGAAACCTAATATATTAGGCCATCCCTGAAACAGTTAATTTCTCTCATGACCCAAATCTTCAGGTTTCCCACAATTATCACCTCTGTATGACATTCTGATGCTTCCATTAAAAACAAGACAACTTTCTATGAAGTTTTTCTGAGAGAGATTGTTAGGTCTCACACATACACCCTCCCTCCCCAAAAGACAAGAAGAAAAAAAAAACAATACTTTTTATAGATGTATAGCATATCTCCAGAAGAATACAAAAGAAACTAATAATGGTGGTTCCTCTGGAAAGGCTGTATTGGTTAGCAGTGCACAGGTATAGGAAAGTAGACTAATTTAATTATATATATATCCTTTAGTATCTTAAATTCTATACCTTAATAGTATAATTCTATAGCTCTGTATTATCTATTCAAAAAATTAAAAATTTTAAATTAGTAATTCTAGCCCCCAGGCACAACTATTTTATCTGTGTCTATTTTCTATTTATCTATTTTCTTGTCCTTAGGCAGATATGTTTTATTTGGTTGTAATCACTTTGTCTATACCTGTTATCCATTTAGGATGCTTTTAATTGCAGATATCAGAAAACCTTATCTCAAACTAGCTTACAATAGCTGTTTATTTTCTCATGAATAGAAATTGGAGGCAGTTCTAAACATGATATGCTCAAGTAATTCATTTATATAATTAAAGACCAGGTTTCAATCTCTAAAGATTTTTCTTGTCCTCAGCATTTGCTTTATCCCAAGGCTTTTTTCTTTTAGAGTTAATTGTGGCTGCCAGGCAATCAGGGCTAAAAGCAATCTTATTCAGACTAGTGAGACATAGAGAGAGAGACATAAAGACATAAATATGGAGAGACAGACAGGCAGACATTAAGAGATACCATCAGACCTGCTTCAAGCATGGAATATGAGTCCTTCCATTAGGACTAATAAAGCCAACTTAGGTCACATAACCAGAGAAATAACGTACTAATTGGCTTAGTCCAATTAAACTCTGTGTGGAATTGGGTGTGGGGACACTTTCCCTTGAACAAAATCAGGATTCAATTAGTAAGAAAGAGTGGAGAGTGGATAACTGGGTAGACAGCCAACAAAGTTCACCACAGCATCTTAAAAAATTTTTTCTGATGGTACAAAAAATAGTTGTCCATTGTTTAAAATATTTGAAAAATAAAGCATAACTGGGAGAAGGCACTAAAAAGTACCCTAATAACTATCCAGAAAACTACTTTGCTATATTTTTCTCCTATATATAGTTTTACATGGTTGAGATCATCCACTTTATTATTATTTTATATTTTAATGGCTATAGAATATTCCATTGACTAGATATAAAGTAATTTTAACAATTTTCCTACCTTTGAATATTTAAGATTTACTTATCAAGTAAATATTTATGGGGCATCAAGCATTTCATTTTTGTTGACTATTTTCCTTAGAATGACTTCTCAGCATAAAACTACTGATCAAAATATTTGACCATATGTATGACTTTTATAACATAGTACAGTTTTACTTTCCAAAAGAATTGTATCAATTAAGCTGCTCTCAAAGTGTGAGTGAACTACTTTCATTATAACCACTTCAGCACTGGTGCTCTGATATGATTTTTTTTACTGATGTTATCTTTATCCTCTCTTTGGCTTGGGGTTTTATTTACTACAGGGATCTGCAAAGACTTGGAGAACTTCAGTCTGAATTGGCAGGGGTAGCCGACTTCTCTGCTACCTACCTTCGGTGTCAGCTTCTTCTCATTAAGGTTGGTTTGGATCCATTATGTTCATAATTGTGATGCTAAGAATGCACTTTAACGTATCCAGCAGTGTTTGAAGCCGTAAGTAGAAAAATATATGGTCTTCTGTAGCCACATAGCAATGGAGAAATTGTGTACTCCGTGGTATAATTATATTTCTCTCTAATTAAGAATTATTAACTCATAAAGGAATTTGAATTTCTTTTGATTTGGGAGAATTCTTTCATCACTGTATAATTAGAGCAAATTGGATACGTAATCATTTTCTTTAGAATCCCAAGGATTGTGATTGTTTTTTTATTATTTGATTAGCAAAGAACTTGTATGAACTTTTATTCTCTTTTAAAGTGCTGATTTTACTTTGTTAGAGTCACATTAGACAAAGGTTGATTTCATTGCTGTTAAAGGGGCCAATCTGATGGCATTTTATACTAGGTAGTCAGTTGATATATATACACACACAAAATTGGTACACAAGAAGGTGTTTCAGTTTGCTGAGTTAAAACCAATTAAACTAGTTCACTAGCTTTCAGCTTCTGCATCAGAGTGTAGTTCTGCTATAAATGTAGGCTTAGGATTTAGGAGAGCCCTTCTTGATAAGACTTTATGTTGGCTTTAGTTCCAAATGTTATTAGTCTTCAAAATGATTAACCATATTTGTTCAAAGTCAGAATAAATGGAGGAGTCAGAAATTATTTCTCTCTGTAAGATGTGTGAGCTTATGGTTTTGCAAGTGTGTGTATACATCTGAAGGTGGGTTTGTACACTGAAGCAGGTTGGGATTTAAAGAGCTCTTCTGCTAGGTAGATTCTTTCAAATGTATATCTACGTAACTACCATAGTCAAGATATAGAACATTTTCGTTACTCCCAAAAGTTCCTTTGTGCCCTTTTGCAAAATTGTTTGGCTTTCCAAGCTTCTATGAAACAGGGCTAATAATCACCCAGATAAGGACGGTAACAAGCAATGTGTGTAAAAGCCCTTGGCCTGGTGTCTGATACATAGTGAGTGCCATGCCGCTGTTGGTCTTTTTCTTTATTCCTTGGCTTTCTGTCTCCTCTATGGGAATACAAAAAGGCCTTTGAAAAGAACCCACTTTTCTGTAGTAGGAAAAGAGAAGAGATTACTCCTAAAAACACAGAATTATGTTGTTTACTAAGTATCATGGAATGGCAGGGTAGGCAAGGGACCCAGGCTTAGAATCAGAAGCAGCCAGGTGTTTGATAATTAGGGAGGAGCTAAATCAATTGTGGCAGACCTCTACTGCACAGTATATTCTGTAGCCAGTAATGATCTTTATGAAGAACTATATAAACAACATCACAAAATACGGTATAAGGTTATGTACCCAAAAAGTATATAAAATTACTTCTGCTTTCTGGCTTCAATATATAAAAAACATGCATTTGAGAAATAATTAGAAGGAAATTTTCAAAAATAATAACTGTTAAGATAGTATGATTTGGGCGATTTATAATTTTTTATATCTATAGTCTAGAACTATTACTGTTTAATATAGTCACCAGGTACATGTGACTATTAATATTTAAATTTAGATGTGCTATAAGTGCAAAATACACACTGGATTGTTTAGACTTAGTATAAAAAATGAATATAAACTATCTCATTAGTAATTTTTAAAATATCGAGTGCGTAATGAAATTGTAGTATCTTGGATATACTGGGTTAAATAAACTGTTGTTAAAATTAATTTCACCTATTTCTTTTTACTTTTAAAAATATGGCTACTAGAAAATGTAAAATTACATACATGGCTTCTGTTATATTTCTGTTGGATAGTGTTAGTCTAGGTTTTCTGTAATGTCATTGGATTATGACTATAATTAAGAAGGACTGTGAAAATTAGAGACTTTAGCAGAGGTTTAGACAAGAGATGAGAGATGAGGCCATATAGTTGGATTGGAGAAGAGAGAAAGAAGGTGAAACCTATGGTTCTGAATAGTAGTTTTTGAATGTAGAGAGATTGAGAGAGGGTAGAATCTGTGAAAGCTCTTGACTTTTAGTTTGGGTATGCCAGTAAGGTGATAGGGCTGTTCAAAGGATAGTAAGTGTGGGGCAAAGAAAAGAAAAACACAGTCAAGAAAGAAGAGTCTAGACAGGGTAGTCCATTGACTCTTAGAACAAGGAGGGCCCAGAGCCTTGGGCTGGCTTGCCTTGACATTCTGGTAAGGGCTTCATGGCTCCTGCACTCTGCTTGCAAGCTCTAGTCTGAAACATAGGACCTTTGGGCCAGGAATTGGATTGAATGGGGAGGAGTTCATTTAGCTCAAACCACTGGTCTCCTGGCTTTCCATACTAAGTAGGGCTTATTGGCTTAAAAGAATAAGACTGAGAGGAAGTCCTGATTATGGTAGATTTTCAAAGCAAAACAAACATGTAAGTCTCATAATATGCCAGTCTTCGTGACCTCTGTGTTCTGTTCTTTCCTGATTTGTCTTCGTAGGCCTTACAGGAAAAGCTGTGGAATGTGGCTGCCCCTTTGTATTTGAAGCAGAGTGATTTGGCCTCAGCTGCAGCAAAACAGGTAAGCTTATTGAGACTTTCTCCTCAATAGATCTCTGTCCAGTGATTGTCTCAACTAAGTCAGAGCCAGAAGCCTTCATATAGCTCCACGTATCTGCTGTGGCCTCCCCAGTTTCTGCCTATGATGACAGAAGTTAGTGATATGAGAAGTAGCATAATTAGAGGTCGCAGCACTGGCTTTAGGGTCTGCTTCTAATTTGCTTGGTGGTATTGAGCAGATTACTTAACGTTTTGGATTTTTTCCTCTGTAAAATATGGCAGTTCAATTAGATGATTTCCAAGATTCTTTTGTGTTCTAAAATATTATCAGTTTGTATTTCAGACATGCTAAAATCCAGTAAATACTATCATGAATCTTTCATCCGAAAATGTAGCTGAACTCATTTTCAGGTTGTTTATATTTTTAGCCTGTACCATCTCTTGAATGTTAAAACATCCTTATGTTTTTCCTCAGTTCATTAAGTAGCATTTCATTTTATTTTGTTTGGGCTTATTTCTTTCTAGCTTTGAACAGTTTTCCTTCATTCTTTTTTTCCCCTCTCTTTAATTCCTCCGCCCTCGCCACTTCCGCCCCTACCTGATCTATGGATGTTGCCGTTTCTCCTTAAGAGCTGGATCTCTGAAGGCGGGGCATCTCCTCCCACATGCTCACAGCGTGCACTCTGGGGCTCTGGCGTACCTGTGGGGTCTGGTGCACCTGGGGTATGGTCCGTGGCTCCACCTGGGGCATGAACCCAGGACCTCCTGCGTGTAAAGCAGACATGCTAACCACTACACTATGGAGCCACCCCAAGTTTTCCTTCATTCTTAGGGATTGGGATTTGGTGAACTCTTCTGAGTCAAATCTTCCATATAGCGAGTCTGTATATGACTGAGGGATTATGACACAGTAGGAAGCTAATGATGGTAACTGTGATTGCTACATTACAGCTCACTAAATGATTTTAAGTTTGTTTTAATTAACCTTCACAATAAATAATCCCATAGGTAGGAATAAGTATTAAGCCCATTTTACAGGTGAAACAATTAATGTTCAGCAAAGTTAAGTTCATAGAGCTATAAGTAGTGGAGTCAGGGATTTGAGCCCAGATCCTCTGATACCCAGAGTCTGTTTTCTTTTCACTGCTCTGCTTCATCTTTCATCTGATCTAAACTCCCTCTCAGACCTGCTATGTGGCTTATTGTTAGGCAGTAGAACTTCATGACTCAAATCCCCAAGTGGGCCATATTATACGAGAGGGGATCAGGGAGCAATAGTCTGGAAGAAAGAAAGGAAAAGAGTTACCATTGCTTTGTGCCAGATACTGTGGTAGGCTCTTTTCATGCCCCATTTAATCCTTTAGATTTTATAATGTTGATACTGTTTCTTCCCTATTTACAGATAGGGAAACAGAAGTACTGTGTAATTAAGTAACTTGTCTTACTGTCAGTTGTAGGAGAGCCTAGAGTTATTTCTTTGACCCCAAAGCCTTCAAAGGAAGACAAGCACAAAAAAGGAAAGGGAAGAGAAGCATCATTTAGTTGGGAGTAGCTGATTTGGATAGAATAGAGCAAGAGCTTAAGATGCACTAGGCTTGAGCTGAGGTCATAGACTCTGTTTTCTGCACTTATTCCCTCCCCAAACTCGCTTCTACAGATGAGGCATGTAGAACAGTCTGTCTAGATGACTAACAGGTGGTTAACAGTTCTTGATGTTATATTCTTGAAGACTTTTCCCAGGGATTGAGTTTCCATACATAGCATATATTCATTTGTTTCTACAGCACAGTGAATTTGGTTTAGGGTAACAAGCAGTGCTTTACAATTATGTCAGTGATTAAACTTTCATATCTTCACATCATCAACTAAAATGATTTTATTACAAGAAGAAAGTCTTTGTTTTTCGATTGACAAAATAATTTATTCTCTTTTTGTAAGATATACTATACATTTCTCTCAACACTTAAAAATAAATTTCTTTCAAATTAATTTCTCTCAACATAGGCACTTAAAAAAATATCAGTTCAGAATTAAAGCATAGGCATTTAAAAAAACTCATTTCCGAGTTTCATCTACAATTCTGTACTGCTCTCAAGGAAGACTTGATATTTTCACTGATTGTTAATTACCTTTTCCTTATAGATCATGGAAGAGACCTATAAAATGGAGTTCATGTACAGTGGTGTGGAGAATAAGCAGGTGGTGATTATACATCACATGAGGCTGCAGGCCAAAGCCTTGCAACTTATAGTAACAGCACGAACTACTCGAGGGTAAGATGTGCAGCTGGTCCAAAGGGGTGGCATGGTCTTTTCAAAGACATTCAGAGATCTCACCAAGGTTAATTATAAGTAAAATGATAGTTAGGAAAGATTGGCTAAGGGATATTAATATTAATTTTTTCAGATATTGGGTTAGATTAGATCCCTGGAAAAACCTTCCAGTGGCTATGCCTACAGCATAGCATAGGACTTCATCTGGGTACAAGGACATTTTGTATGGTCCTTGATAGATTTAAGAATTTAGTACCAGAAACCACTTTTTCTCTTTTGAAGGGACTAGTAAGCTCTCTCCCAGGCAGTAAAGACAAATTAAGAGAATGTATTGTACAGTGAGGCTACCTTGTTCAAATACTGACCTCTTCACTTACTAGTTATTTGATTATGGATGGGTTTTTAAACTTCTCTTGTGCTTTGTTTCCTTCTCTATAAAACAAGAATGACAGCAGCATCTGAATCATGGGGTTTCTATGAAGAATGAATTGAATAACATGTAAAAGCACTCAGCATGGTACATGGTACATAGTAAGAGTTCAATATAATGGTAGCTGTTAGACTTTCTAATAAGGAGAATTGCCATATTTCATCACTTCAAAAATCCACATTTTTTTATTTTAACTTCTCTGAAATCAGGAATTTTGATGGTGTGCCACAGTTTGATTGAAAGTGGTTTTTGGTCTGTTTCTTGGTGTTTCACAAAATAAAGATTATCTTAAGAATAATGGCATCATAGATTTGATATAGTACAGTATTTATGTAACTCATTGCCAGATCAAAGACACATCTGATGCTTGATTCAGCAGTTGTGTCAGCCTAAAAGTGGTACAGAGAAATAAATGTGGGTGTTTAAGCACTGAAAAATACAGATCAGAAAGGACATTCTGAATATTTATTTTTCCACTTATCTTGATAGTGACCTGATAAACTCAGGTATTAATTTTATCTTAGTGATATCTATACATTCATTTAACAGATGTTTCATCCCTACTACTCAGTCACTGCTGAGAAGAGATAGGTGCTTGTGTTGGCATCTATACTTTTTTATTTAAAGAAAGTAGATGTATTTTTCAATTTATATATTATTACTGTAAAAATTTAAATATTGCAGATTAAGTGAAGGTCCTCTGATAATCTACCTTTTCTAGAACAGTGGTCAACAGATTTTTCCCAAGCCTGATAAATAGGGGTAGATTATAAATGTGTGTATATTAACATAAATCAAATCATAATATACTTTGCTGTTCTGTCTCTTTTTCATTTCATCCAACAAAGTAATATTTAATTTTTTACGTCATTAAATAAGATTCTAATACATTGGTCTTTTTTCATGCTGTATTATTTTATATTTTCCATTTGTATGCATTCTTGCTGCTTTTTTTCTTTCTTGATTTTTGCTAGATCTGTTTTTCTTTTTGTTTCTTTCTTATTCCAGGGGTTTAAACGTTCTGTACCCTAATTCTAACCTATTCAAGTGAGAGGCAGAATGTAGTAGTTAAGAGGGCTGCGGTGACTTGTTGCGTAGATTCAGATACTGACTCCACCATTTGCAAACTTAGTGACCTTGGACATGTTACTTAAACCTTCTATGCCTCAGTTTGTTCCTTTTAAGTTAAACCGAGATAATAATACTTATATGTAAATTTTTAAAAATATTGCCTGACATATTCAGAGTAAATACATGATAGCTCATATTAGTTGTCTAAATAATAGTTTTAGTCTTATATTTTTAGTCAATATATTGAACTATATCATCATAAAAGAATTAAATGGAATTTATGATAACTTCTACCAAGATCACCTCAGATCAAAATGAAAGTTTTAGTGTGCTTTTATTTGGTTGCCTCATACTGTTTAATTTGGAATTTAGTTTCAGCTTATGTTTTTATAATATATCTCTTATTTTAAGAATTCTTTCTTAAAATATGCATTAATCTTTATACATATATTTTAAAAATTATTTAGCTCCAACTTGCTTACTACTGTGCTTTTTATCCTACAGCTGCCTTTTAAAATTCCTTGTTTTCACTCACTATTTGACTGGAACACATTCTCTACTAATTGTTTTTCAGAATAAGTTTATAAGTAGTATACTCCTTGGGACCTTACATGTCTGAAACTGCCTTTCTTTTGCTCTCATACATAAATGGAATTCTTTCAGAACTCTGTAAATATTACTGTGTTGCTGTTTAGTACTTAATGTTGCAGTTAGGATGTTTGATGTCAGTCTGGTTCTCTTTCTTTCATAAATAGCTTATTTTTACTGGCTCAAAGCTGTAAACTTTTCTTTCTATTTAGAATTCAGAAATTTCACCAGGATGTGTCTAGGTATGTGTTTCCTTTTGATAGTCTTAGTGACCTTCATTGGGACTTTGAAGTCTCAACTCTGTTTTGAACATGAGTTTTTTTTTTCCCCCTCTATTATTTTCTTTAATTACTACTTTTTCCATCCAGTCCAGTCTCTCATACTAGATATTGTTATCTTCTGGATCTATTTTTTCTTATCTTTTCTCTCATAATTTCAGGGTTTTTTTTCTTTGACTGTATTCTGAGTAAATTCTTCAATATGCTTTCTTAATTTACCATTTCAGTTTTCATCATTTTTCATTCTAGTATTTGATTGTTTGATTTTATTATTATAGTAGTTTCCTCTTATCCACAGGAGATATCTTACAGGACCTCCAGTGGGTGCCTGAAACTGCAGATAGTATTGAACTCTATGTATACTATGTGTTCTCCTCCACATACATTCTTTTTCAACTTAAAAGAAGCACTTAACGGCTTCTCTTTGGCATATCCTAATTGCCAGCATCACTACTCTTGTGCTTTGAGGCCACTATTAAGTAAAATAAGAATTACTTGAACACAAGCACTGTGATACTTCAGCAGTCAATCTGATAACCAAGATGATCACTAGGTGAAAAACAGGTGGTTGGTATATGTAGTGTGGATACAGGGGTGGACAAAGGGGTGATTCATGTCCCAGGTGGAACAGTATGAGATTTCATCATGCTAATGAAAATGGTGTACAATTTGAAACTTAAGAAATTGTTTACTTCTGGAATTTTCCATTTAATATTTTCAGACTATGGTTGACGACGGGTAACCGAAACCACAGAAAGTGAAACCGTGGATAAGGGGACACTACTGTTTATTTCAAAGTGTGCTTTCTTCTCTGTACCTTTTTTGTAGCATTTTCTCTTGCTCTATCAATGCAGTAGCCTTTCACATCTCCTCTTAAATCTCACAGTGGTTACTCATTCAAAAATTTTTAAAAGGTTTCTTTGCTTTCTTGCCTTTACAATCTCCTCGTGATTATCCTTATAACATCCAGTAATTTGCCATTGTCTTTTCATACTTGTAAATGAAAGTCTAGACTAGTTTCAATTGGTAATTAGTGTAAGCTTCTCCCACAGCTGTAGGTCAATGCTTGATTTTCCCTAGTGGGCCTCACTCTTCCACTGCTTTCCTTCCTCACACCAAGGAAAGAGTAGGGGTTCTTAGTGGTAGATTTCTACTTCATGTAGCATGTAGGTGAGGCTGCCTGCTCTGTTTTGGGGTTTGGGGAAAGTTCTCAAATCTCTTTGTATTTTACTGCTTGGAAGCTCTCTAAGCTGCTTAGACAAATTGCTTTCCTTTCAGCCTCTACTCAGCTGGAGTTCTTCCATCCAGCCCTCTCACCCCAGACAGTTGTTGGTTGGTTAACCTCACTATCAAATTTCTGTTCCACTCTGGTAGTTTATCAGAGTTAAGAAAGTTTCAAGTGCTACCAGTTTAGGAAAACAATTTAACTGAATGTTGCTTGTAGAGTAAGTTTCCATTTGCCATTTCTCATTTATTCTTTCATTCAACAAATATTTATTGAATAGTTGATTATGTCAGGAAGTATACGATGAACAATACAGTCTACTCTCACAGAGCTTTCATTTTATTAGAAAGACTAAACTAGGTTATCAAAAACCTTGACACCATTCTCTGACATGCTTTTATGTAAGGAAAAGAGTATTTGTTTTTCTTTACTGGAACTTTATTTCTCCAGTGAGTAATATATTAATGAAAATAAATTGGAAGTTTTATGCAGAAATTACAAGAAATAAAATGCACAGAGATCAAAAGGAAAAATATCTTGTGTGATAAGTTATATCAGCCCAACATGTTGCCTAGATTACGTATGCAGTATGTTTGTACTGAAATGAAGTGCTCTTAAGTACTATGACGCTGAAGAAGTCAAGATAGAGAGCAAAGAATATAGTCTGTGTCTGTGGACAAAGTACTAACAAAACCTATTGCCCTTCTGCATGAGAATTTGACTTTTGGTTAACTTTCTAGGTCTGTTCCCTGGAAACCTGATAGTATCAACTATATTACTAGGTAACACTGCTGTGGTAAAAATCTCTGAGAATTGCATGTAGACTAGAAGGAACCATAAATGAACTATAACAATCTGATGCAGGCACCATAGCTTTGGACTTTATTGAATGCACCAGTTCTTGTAATTGGGCATATCCCTTGTAGGAAGGCTGGGATATATGCCTATGGGGTTGTTTCAAGAAATATTAGCACCTTTGGAACATGAGGATGGTCTCCACACTCATTTCACACTCATCTCCTTACATCCAAGCTGTCAGCCACAGAGTCAGATCTCCCAGACAGCTGTGTGGACTGCTAAATGGACTGCTGCAAGGACTCTCTCAGAGGAGGAATGTGACACTGCACTGCCTGCAAGCCGTGTTCCTTTCTATATCCTGAATGAATTTGGTGCCAAGTGTGGCCTGTGATGAGTCTTTAATTTTGCATGTTTGTTGAGCCTCATGGGCACTGCAGTTTTAATCAGGTCTTGGGTTCCTGAAAAATACTTCCCCTAAGTCCATTAGCCGTCTTCTGTTTCTCTGAGAGTTAATTTTAATAGTGTAATGTGCTCGTGTTTCATGTAGGCTCAGGTTTCTCAGACTTTGGTTCTCACTCCTCAGTTGGCAGATTTCACAAAGAAGCTCCTTTTTTTCTTCTTTTTTATAGAGTTGACCCCTTATTTGGGATGTGTGAAAAATTTTTACAGGAAGTGGACTTTTTTCAGAGGTAAGTATTTCATCACTCTTCTAGCTTATTCAGTTTTGGTTATGCCGAGAGTAGCACTCTAGAATGACAAGAGTGATCACAAGCAAGAATTCTTGATTTAACCCAAGAATCCACGCTATTATCTTTGACAGTGAACCCTAATTTGTGTATTTTCTTTAGTGGTGTATAACCTTCTTTAACCTTAGCTTCAGACCTAAACATTCAGCAACAGACTACTAAAAACATCAAGAGTCATTTGGATTCAGCACTCAGCTGGGCCATAAAAAGACAAGTATTATATGGGAAAACTCATGAACTCTTTTGTCGAAAAGTCACAACTTGTCTGTTCTTAAACCACTGATCTTAATGTACAAAAGATTGTTCCATAACTTTTATTTTATGGAAATGATTTGCTTTCTCAGAGTTATGTAGGAAGCAAATCAGTTGAAACAGATGCAGTAGATGAGCAGAAGGCTTGGTGAAATAGTGAGAGTCCAGGTAGTGACCAGACCTGTGGCATGCCATCAATAGAATACCACGAAGAAGGCATTTATAGGATTTTAAAGCACTCGATTAATTTCATTTCGCCACCTCTTCTCCCAACCCGCATGAACTTTACCAAACCTGAGATTTATGTGACTCTATACTTATTCTCATTCCATTTGGGTAATGAATGGATAGCTTTTATAAGGCTGGGTTGCAGTACCACCCTTCACCAATAGGTGCTCCTCTCTAGCAAATGATATAGTCTACCTTGGCTCTTTAAGATCTTGGCTTCGAATCTGAACTAAGTTTATGCCTTACTTTTGGTTTTAAATTCTTTAAAGTTGTCTGTTTTTGCACAGTTACATTGAAGAGATTTTTGGAAAGGTCACAGCTCTGAATTACCAAAGTTCCTCTTCTGTTTAGAGCTGCTCATTCTTTCTTAGTTCAGTCTCTGAGGCCCTATACACTTAGGTCACCTCCTCAGTGAAATATTTTTTGCCGATCCCCTTCCACAAGGTAGAAGTACTGTGGAATCAGTCAGAGCTGGGAATAAGTTACTTAACTTTTAAAGTCTCAATGCAACATCATTTTAAGTCTCAGTGTTCCTATCACTTGAATATAAATTCTGTTAAGATAGGCATTTCCATTTCTTTTGCTCACTGTTATGTCCCCAGTTCCTAGAATAGTACTTGTCACTTGGTAAGTCCTAAAGACATATCTGTTAAGTTAAATTAACGAGTCTACAATATGGGAAAAATAATTCTAACAGTACATAGGATTTCTGGGAGGATTAAATAAGATGATGTAAAACATTTAAGAGTATATCTGGTACATAATAGGTTTTCAGTAAACAAGGCTATTATGATGATCATGTCCTTAAGGTGTAATTAGCTAGGTACCTGGCCATCTCAGTCACTTTTTCTGTCTTGGGGCTTGGCAGATGTTTGGGGCTTAGCCTGTGGTGAATGAATGCATAGTCATTTGCTTCTGTTTGCTTCTCCAGGTGTTTCATCGCTGATTTGCCCCACCTGCAGGACAGCTTTGTGGACAAACTTCTTGACCTTATGCCTCGACTCATGACTTCCAAACCTGCAGAAGTAGTCAAAATTTTACAGACCATGCTGCGGCAGAGTACTTTCCTGCATCTCCCCCTTCCAGAGCAGGTCAGGGTCTGTGTCATATCCCTTTAGGGCAAGTCTGTCCATAGAGCGAAAACTGCTCACCTTGGTAATCTTCATTTGCTATTTGGGCAGCTGGGCTAGAGCCTGTCCTGTGAGTGACTCTCACATGCCCACCCATTAGATAAGGAGACAAAAAGGCAAGGATCCCTTTTTGTTGCCCAGGGATGACCTGCCTTTGGAATCATTGTATTTTCTTCTTGCTCGCAGATCCACAAAGCCTCAGCCACCATTATTGAGCCGGCAGGCGAGTCAGACAACCCTTTGCGGTTTACATCTGGATTGGTGGTGGCCCTGGATGTCGATGCAACCCTGGAACATGTGCAGGATCCTCAGAGCACCGTGAAGGTCCAGGTTTGTCAATGTTTGGTCCCCACGGAACTTACGTACTGACTTTGTGTCGAAGCATATAACTTTAGCACCCCTTTAGTCCCTACCTGAGGGACAGAAACTGGTACCCAGTAAGGATTCACTAAATGACAGGGCCCTTTCTATTCTTATAATGTGAGGGTAAGACTTGGTCTTTTTGTGCCTATAAGCATACTGTAACAAGTCATTTTTAAGCTGTGAGCAGGTCAGCTTGGTGAAAATTTATAGGTAGGAAAAATCAGTCACTAAGTATTTTTTTCCAAGTTAGAGACATCTATTCGAGACATGAGAGATGAAGTAGAGACACTAATCAGTTTAGACATTCTGTTATTAAGCCCCACAAAGAGTACTATCCATTTATCCATCTATCTGTCCATTCTTCCATTCATGCAGTAATGTTTACTTATTGCATATGCTATGTGCTAGTGTTTCAAAGGTAAATATGTCAGAATTCCTGTCCTTAGGATGCTCAGTTTCAGTGAGATACATATACATGGTTCTAGTCAAGATCTTAGAAGGGTAGAGGGAGAATTACTTCACGTACAGGGTTATTCCAAATTTTGACTAGTATCAAAAATTTGAAATATACTTTAAAAAATATTTTAAAAAATACTCTGGAGAGGCACTTATTTGGAGACTGGTGGAGGCTGAGGGAAAAAGGCTTTGTGGAGATGCTGGTGCATGGTGAGATCTGAAAGAATGAATACGAGCAAAGAATAAGGGGAAAAGGAGGTGTTCTGGGCAGAAGAGATATGAATAAAAGTAGGAATGCAAGCATTGGCAATCAGAGGACAGAAAAATAGCCTGGTGCAGACAGGGAAGGCTTCCTGGAAGAGATAAAGATGAATCAGGCCCTGAAGATGGTAATATTTGCCTGTGGTGACAGTAGAGAAAGAAACTGTATAGCTTACCATTTATTCTGCGCTGGCTGTACTCAGTGGTTTTTTGTTTTGGTGCCCCCGCCGCATCGCCTGCCCACATTAGTGGTTTTCCACCTAACTGCACTTCAGAATTACTAAGAAAGCACTAAAAAGTACTGCGCAGGCCTCAATCTACACCAGTTAAATCAGAATTCTAAGAGTAGGGCTCATGGGTTAGTTTTTTGTTGTTTTGTGTTTTTTTCTTTTTGAGCTCATACGTGATTCTAATGTACAGCTGTGGTTGAGAACCACTGCTTCACGTTGTCCCTGGAAAAAAAGTTTACTAGGCATAAATGAGATTGTAGGCAGATTGTTTAAGGTTATCTGCTGAACTCTACTGAAAAATCTCCAAAGCACCTCCACTACACTCATGGCCAAACTGTTTGGATACCTCTACAGTCAGGGAGATGAGAAACTCACTCTCTGGTCATGGGGCAGCTCTACTGACTGTAAAAGTCAGTCCAGTCACCATACCTGAATTCCTGTTCTGGACAGTGCTTTAGGGGCTAGGGATGTAGCTGTGAACATGGCTGAGATTACGTTGAGATTACATTTTCTGTTAAACTGATGTATATCAGTTCTTTAAAGCATGCCCTATAGGAACTTCATCTAATAACAGTTCAGTTAGCCTAATTCAGGCCTACTATATTATACCTGATGATAGAGGAGGTGTGGTTTTTTAGTTTTTCTGAAATTCAGAATGTAATTCATATGGCTGTTTTCTTCCCCTGACCTACTTGACAGACTTCTGAGCTGCACTTGGGAGCAGTAGAGGAATAAAGGCAGGCTTCCAGCGACCATTGCACAGGGAGGTCAAGGCCTTTCACCACGAAAAGTTTTGCTGAGAACTCTGGGAGATTCTGTTACCTTTATCATTTTCTTTTCCATGCTCATTACTATTTCAGCCCTCCTTTGCCCCTCTTTTTTTTAAAAACTGAAGCCCAAGTTTTGTCTTTAAAGATAACAAGGATCAGGAAGCTGGAATGCCAGCATCCTTCTGTTGTAGTAGATTGTAGTTTGGGGCCTGGAGATAGAGTGGCAAGTAGCAGCTTTAAAAGAGAAGAGTGGAATTGGGGGTGGGAGCTAAGATCTGAGGAGAGATGAATGAGATTATGAGGCGGGTGGATTGAGACATGTCTCCGAATTTCAAATTGAAAGACCCATGTGGTTCCCTACTTTGCCATTATCTGTATATTTACATCGTGCAGATCCTGTCCTATGTAATTCTAGAATAAGCTTCATTTGTTCACGTTGTTCCTTTGTACACTGTGCAGTGTAATAGGCTGTTTCCACAGACAGCTGTGAGCCCCCCGGGATGCCGAGGAAGGAACTCTGTGGCAGTTTGTGAGATTTGTGGAACTGGCCTGTGATTTGAGCAGACCCTTCATTGAACACTGCCTCTGTAGAAAGAGACTGATAAACAGCTTCTTAGCCGCTTTTAATCTAGCAGACAGAATATAGTTACAAAATTATTCTTAATAGTTGGTGGATGGTGATGGATGCTGGGCCATGATATGATTCAGAGCCAGGAAGAGAGAGAATCATCCTGATGGGGGTTCCTGGAAGACTTTTCATGTCAGGATTAATATTTTTACCTTATCTTTGTCCTTAATAGAGAGAGACACTTTATTCCTCTCATCATGAATTCAGGAAACATTTACCAAACACTGCTTCGTGCTGGGGCAGAGGGTATAGAGATGTCAGCAGTGTTGCCCTCCCTTCAAGGAGCAGTCTTTTGTTAAGGCTAGTGTCATCTTTTCCTTTTGTTTTGGTGTTCACAAGAGCTGTCACCAGCAATTTCGTTAAAAGCTCATGGCTATGGCTCTTCTGCCTCTTTTTTTTTTTTTTTTCATATCTGTTATCTCTTAGGTCTTATATCCAGATGGCCAGGCTCAGATGATTCACCCCAAGCCTGCGGACTTCAGGAATCCTGGCCCAGGGCGGCACCGGCTCATCACTCAGGTGTATCTCTCCCACACTGCCTGGACAGGTAAGGGGTCAGTGAGCCAGGGTGGGCAGGAAAGTATGCTCCTGGGGATCACACTCACCCTAAGGCATTTGGTTTTTTGCATGGATGAATCAGGCCTGCTAAAGATTGTACATGATTTCTTAAGGAGGTTAAAATCTCAAACTGGGTACATTTAGACTAATTTGCTACATTGCTTTGATTGCATGAGACATAAGATATTGTCAGAAGATATGTAGATTACAATAGAATGGAGTCTCATGGAAAGACCCCTGAGGCTAGATGCCGGGAGACTATTTTCCTGTCCTGATTCTGCCACTGACTTGCTGAGTAACCTTGGACAACCCACTCTCCCTTATTAAATCTGTTTACTCGCCTTTTAAATGAAGATAATTCTCAATCTACTAGTCATTTCTGAGAAGAGCTGTGTCTGGAAATGAATCAGTTTTGTACTTCTTACCAAAAATTTAAAATCATTCTTTTTGTATATGAACAATTCAGTTTATTCTCCCCAAAACAAGTAAAATGACAATGGTTACTGCCCTCCCTTCCCACATGAGCTGGTTTGTGGGGTAACGCAAAGTAAGATGATCTATTTATGCTTTACTCTCCCATACAGTGACTGCATAGTGCCTCAATAATTTGTGAAAGGTCAGGGAGGTTGCTTAAGTTTTTTTTTTTTTTAATTCCTAAGAATAAAATGAGACAACACAAGGGCAAAGACATTACATTTCAAGCGTGTAAGGTTGCTTTGGAAACTTTAAAGAGACTCAGTCTGCAGAAGCTAAAATGTGGGGGAGACTCGGCCTCGCTGGTATTTCCTAAATCATTCAGGATGATTCAGAAGAATGGTTGTTACTGGAAGAGAAGGTGTTTAGTGCTACCAGATTTGGTTTATTTTAGAAATAGGTGGTTGCCTTCTGGAATTTTATTTCACTGTGTTTTTAAATACATTAATAACTATTCAATGCCATTATTAATGGTTTCCTTCTATCAGGGGTGTTAGGTTATAGGTGTTAGTTATAGATGACTTTATAAAGTTTTCACAAAGAAGAAGGTGGTACTGTTGAATGTCAGGGCAGCCCCTTTGGGTGTCTAGTGACCCTGAGCCTGGCAGAATTGAGGGAGCATCCAGCAATGCTTTTCCCAGGATCTGTCTCCCTTAGCATCCCTCATCTCATATTCTTGCTGCCTGCAATGTTTCTGCACTATTCGCCAAACCTCTAGTCCCACAGGAAGGTAGAATTCCTTACTCTAATCTCTTCTGGTGAACGGATTCTAGATATGGGGAAAATGCTGTGGGACAGCATTGTTGTGTAGAGGCAAGGCTGGGGGCAGGGCGGGGAGGGGGCGCTTGCAAATCACAGTATGCTTGAGCTCAAAGGAGCTTGAAAGGCCCCTAGGGGCCTACTGACTTGCCCTTGGTCACACAGCAAGTCATCGCCTGAACAAGGGCTACAATCCAGGCCATCCTGAGCCGGAAGAATTATAATTTATCCAGGATCATTTCCCCTGAGAGGTTCCTACCCAGTCACTATTATAAATCTATATTTGAATTCTCTGCATAGCACGTGACTAATGTCAGATTTTTTTTTTAATTTGTTGACTGTCTCTCCAATTAAAATGCAGGCTCCTTTAGAGCAGAGAATTTGCTCATTTTTACCTCTGTATCCCCAATACCTCTATATCTGAGTCCCTAAGTGCCAGACATGTAGTGGGTGCTCAGTAAATAATGAAAACTGAATACAGGATTTTAAATGTGCAATTAAAATTCATTTAATCCTTAGACCAACCTTCTGGTGGGAATTAGGATTTTGTTCTTCATTTTATCGATGCATAAATGGAGGCCCACTTAGCTGGTCCACGGTGATGCTGAAGCCGGCACTCAGATTTCCTAATTCCCAAATCCTTTATTTGTTCACTATACCATGCTTCTTCTGACCTGGGAAACATGTTCGCATTCTGAATGCACCTATGCCTTCTTTCTTCTAATCCAGCTCCCTACCAGTGGCCTCTTCTTTGGGAGGCAGGATGCTGATAGGTCAGAAGCTTTGAGTCACATAGACTGGGGTCCAAATTCTGCCTCCCTTGCTTTGTGATCCTGAAAAAGTTATTTTACTTCTTTGTCTCATTTTCTTTTCTGTAAGATGAGAGTTAGAATATATATCTCATAAGAGAAATAGTCTTCCAGAATATGAGTAGGTTGCATGATTTGTCCCAGATGATCTTTTGTCTCTTACTTCCAGTATCCCTCTTGTTTTCTTACCTCTCTTCCTTCTTCTGAGGGCACTTGTTTGAATTGCCATTCTTATATGCTGATAAGGGAAGGCATAACAACCAGGTGGAGTTGTGTCCTCCGACTTTACCAGGGTTTAGCTCTTGAAAATGCAGTGAACTGAGGCTGGGTTCTGGTCCGGGATTGGCAACAGCTGTCTGGGACAAAAGAGGAGAACATAGTGGGAGAGCTGATACTGGGGTGTGGTACCAGAGAGCAGTGCTGGTTTCATCACAGATACATTCAAGACTGATATTAGGCCCCATATTATGACGGCATGTACACCACATGAACCCTGGTAAATGGTGATGGCTGTTCTTTGGGGTAGGCGAAGTTGCTCAGGCTGTCTGCAAGCCTTTCTCTTCCTGGAGCAAAGCAGTTCAGTCTCTGCTCTGATCTCTAGGGAGAAGTCAGAAGGAATTCTGGAGAGGCATTGAGAAGTCTCGGGACCTCTGCCCTTGTTCATTTAGATCTATTCAGCCCTCATTCCTGCCATCTGAACTTCTTAGCTTTGGGCTCACCTTTAAAACTTGTACCTTTTGCTCCAGGCATGAAACTAAGAAGGCCTTTGCACTTGCCCTTAGGTTTTTCTGAAATCCCCCACTCCTCTTCCCTTATCGGAGCCACGTTTTTAATAGAGAGATTAATTGTTTCAGTTCATGAACTTGGCTCAAATTCTGTCACTGGTGTGGATTTGAGCAGTCACTTAGAACCTCTCAGGGCCTTGGAATTTTTTTGGGATTGTGACTGTCTTTCTTTCATGGTGTAACAGGATAAGAATTCTTAAGGTTATATGCTTGGCATAAAGCTTTCCTGGGCTCCCTCCTCAGTACTTCTTATAGACTCAGAGAGTATACTGTGCTTTGGGCAGCTGTCTCTGTCTCTTCATCCAAATGGTCAGCAATATGAGGGAGGATTGTTTACCTTACTGAGGCCTGCTACTTGCAGACACCAGATCGGTATCGAGATGTCACGTCATAAAAGAACGAAAGGTTTAAAGACATGATTTTAGGTCCCTGAAACATGTTCCTGTTCACTGGGGAGAATTTTTTGTCAGAACTATTTCCTAACCAAAGGCTTCTTCACTAAAACAGCAGAGTTTACGGGGCACACAGCCCTGAGGCCTGAGATCAGCTGTGCAGGAAGAGGAGTGTCTGGTCATGAGAACTGGCCACATTCATGTACCTTGCAGCCCTCTGTCTTAAGGCTGGAAGGCTTTTGTGGAAGAGGGGTTCAGCTTACTCTCTGATCCTCAGCAGCCATGGCCGTTAGCTGCTGGGCAGCCTATCAGTGCATCTACAGGCTTAGGATCTGCCTCACAGGATTCTGGCTGGGAAAGTGTTTTTGTTTGGTGTGGAGAGGGAAGAGTGTGGACAGATGGAGAAACGCTCTTGAAACCCTACTGCTTCCATCTTTGATGTTGCTTTTACATTTCATCTTTGATGTTGCTTTTACATTTCATTCCTAGCCATGCCCAGTCATAGAAGATTTCTTTTGTCTTTTTTTTTTCCAGAACCATGCCAAGTGGAAGTAAGGCTGCTGCTGGCCTATAACTCCAGTTCACGCATTCCAAAATACCCCTGGATTGAGGGCGGCGAGGTATTACCCCAGGTGGAAACCAGCATCGAGGGCACCATCCCGTTCAGCAAGTCTGTAAAAGTTTACATAATGCCCAAACCAGCAAGGCGCTGAGGCTCAAGTGGTCTTTATAGTCATGGCCTAGAAGACCCTTGAGCCAGAAGCCTGGAGGATTTCACCTGGAAATGGTGTATAGGCATAAGGGGAAACATGTGACCCTTATAGTCTCATCTGGTATCAAACACAGGATAAATTATTTTTCATTAAGAAAACAAAAACCTTCAAGTCTGTCCTCTCTCCCCTATCCTTCCCTGTAATAAAGTTGAAAAAACACCAAGCTGGTCCTTAAATTTGTGTGGCTATAGGTTCAACATTTACACCATATGCTTACATTCCTTGGGTGTGAAACAGAGATCCAGTTTTCCATACCACCTCCAAAGAGCTGCTTATTGGAGTCATAATCTTGTTTCTTAAAGCAGTAGTCTGTTTGTCAGGGCCAACTCCAAAGCAACTTTCACAGCTGTACTTTTTCACCATAGACAGTTCCCGAATGACCACACATCCATTATCTTGTTGAGAAGCTCCTTCCCTAACTCAGACAATAGCTGGGCCAAGGACCGAATGAAAAGCTGGAGAATGAATCATTTTCATCCCTGAGGGAAATTCTTGATCTTGCCTGCCATTATTGTTAGACCCAAAATAATAGAGAAAGGCCGCATTTTAGAAGAAGAACTAGGATTATGGGAAAGAAGGATCCAGTGTAAGAAATAAAACCACTTTCCACTACATCTCTGATGGCTTCAGAGTTGAGGCTGCGTGTGAGTTAAAGGTGTAGCTGGGGTGTAAGAACAGTAAATGCACCAGAGATGTTAACCTCTCTGTGATGAGGGCCCATGCTAAGTTCTTTACATGTTTTATAATCCTCACAACAGCCAGGTGAGACTTAGAGTTTAAATCACGGGTGGGAAAACTACAGCAAGTAATAAAGCTTATATTCTTTCAAATTTAAGTTGATTCCAAAGGTCAGGGGAGGTATATGGAAAAGAGCCTTCAAATCTTTAGCTCTCTGTTTCTTCATCTGTAAAATAGAGATAATTATAACTTAAGGGTTGTTGATGGGTTTAATTAAATAATGCTTGGTAGAATCTGAATTTACTTGATCATATTTAGTACTTGGAAATCTTATAACAACAATAGCAAGATCATACAGTTACTCAGAGATGGAACTAGAATTTGAAATCAAGCATGTTTGACTTTTGGTTTAATGCACTTAATGTGTGCCTGGCAGTGTTGTAAGCCCTTTATATGAGTTAACTCATTTAACCCTCGCGATCACCTTATGAAGTATATACTGTTACCTTCATTGGATAAACAAGGCAGTTGACATTCAGAGAATTAAGTAACTTGACCTAGGTCACACAACTAGTAAATGACAGCTGGGATTTGAACCCAGGCAGTCTGGGTCCAGGAGGTCATAAGAGAAGAAAGATCATCTCTAGAGAGCCTACTTTTCTAGTGTGCTTGCCTATTTTGTATATCTCAAGGATGTACTAACAGTAGGTTCTCATGTATCAACAATAGATGCTCTGAAAAAGTGCCTGCCTTGGAGATAAAACGAAGCTTGAAACCAGTCTGAATAATACCATGGCCCTGACACATGATGATTGCTGGGTTGGAGCATAGACAACATTAAGACTCATGGCTGCTGACTGTAGCTATAGAAAGCCTACTAAGAAAAGAGTATGTTGGGTCCTTTTCAGATAATACTTCTTATATAAAAATCCTTTTCAGGTTATCCTCCATTTTACAGGTGGGGAAACTGAGGCTCTGAAGTAATATTTTTCTCCTAAGGGACAAAGCCAGGGTTTGTTTGACTTTAGGTCTTAAAATACAAAATATATGTAGTACTTTTTCAACAAAGGTGGAGCTACCCTAAGGGGCAGATTTAGGCTTAGTTTCAGGATGTTTTATAAAGCTGCGTAAGAATTGGATGGGCTGCACTAGGAGATAAGGAATTCTCCATGCTGGATGTGCTCAAGCAGAGGTTGAACAAGCTCTTGACAGTTTGTTGCAAAGGAATTCAAGTATCGTATGACGGGTTGAGCTCACTTTTTAAATTCTTTTTACCCTGAATTCTCAGGTTTTGTGAAATATGAGGAGCTTGATTTTTTTTTTTTTTTTGCATTCTGGTTACATACTTTTTCACTGAAGTGAAAAAATGACCTTCTGTTACAAAGACCTGGAAGGGAACATAAAGATCACTCTGGTGTGGCACCTTCATTTTACAAGTGAAGGCGCAAGCCCAGAGATACTTAGTTTGTGCTGAAGCCAAGGCTGATGCCCAGGTCTCCTGATTTTTAGTACAATATGGTTTTCATAACAGGTGTCAGTTGGCCTTTGTCAGCAGTCCACCCAGTAGTCAAAGCCAGAAACCTGTGTGTCACTTTAGACTCCTTCCTCATCCTTCATATAAAAACAGCCATTAAGTCCTTTAGATTCTGCTTCCTTAAATGTTTTGTGATTCAGTCCTCTTCTCATTATACTCACTGTTAAAACCCTGATGCAGGCCACCAGCATCTCTCCTAAAATATGGCATTGCTGTCCTCATGATTTCCTTGCCTCAAATCTTGCCCTCTTCGGTCCATTCTTCACACTGCTGTCAGAGTAATCTTTCTAAAACCCGGATCTGATCACACCAACTCCTCTGTTTAAACCCCTTTAAGTGGATCACTTCTGGTCCCAGGATAAAGTCTAAGCTCCTATCCTTGAAGGCTGTTTATGCTCCTGCTGTCTGTCATCTCATCTCATACTACCTGTCCCAGACAATCTCTGTACTTCTCCAGCTGTGGAGAATTCCCTGCAGTTGTTTCCGGTGCTCACCATGCTCTCTCTTGCCTCAGACCTTTGGACCCGCTGACCCCTGGAATGTGCTCTTCAGTTTGTCTGCTGTGGTTCCTTTCTCCTCATTCTTCAGAACTGAGCTTCATTCTAGAACATATCTGTGTCTCCTGTGGGCTTAGTGCATTGCTTCTTTGTCCCCACCTATGCATTCTTCGAGCATAGTATTATTGCAGGTTCACAAAAAAAACCCCTAAAGAAGGTAGGCGGGGAAAAAGGAATCAAGAGGCTTAGAGAAAGGTAACAGAGACTGAAGAATCCGAGAGCACACATTCTCTGTCAGAAGGCAGTTGCTATTCAGCGCCACTCAGCTGTTTTTAAGTGTCAAATCTTCCAGAAAAGCCAGAAATCTGCATTTTTATGTAAAAAACACCCAATTAAAAAATCTTAGCTACTAAAGCAAATGTTAAAATTTAAAAATATGTTTCCAGGTAGATTTGTGCCAGTTTGCAACTTCTGCATCATTTGCTGTGTGTTTACATGTCTATTCTCACTAATCTGTAAGTACGTGGACAATAAAAATATCTGTGTTATATCCCCAGAACAGCTTCTGGCACATACCAGGCAAGGAAAGAATAAATGAGTATAAGAATCCACAGTAAACCTAGTACCATGGATGCCTGGAAAAGCCAGCCCTAAGATTCAAGTTTCTTAAAGGATTTTATATTTGGCTTTGACATGATTGACTTCAGCAAACAGTATTATGGGGAAAAAAGATACACACCTAGCACTTAGCAGACTTCGTGTCTTTTTGTCTTCAGAACCACTCAAGCAAGAATAACTGGGCAGTGAGGGCTGTGCAACCTACAAATTGAATCAAAAGGTTTAATAATTATACTTAATAATAAGTATAGTGTCACGTAGAAAAATAGCTTCTCTGGGTTTTGCACATTTCCAGCATGATGATGTACAACAGATTCAAAGTAGGGGCTATTTATTAGGTTCTATACAAGGTTTAATAAACTCAATTCCAGAAACTTCTGTCTCTAAGAAGTTTGTACTAAGTTCACTTTAATGTGGAGACAACTCACATAGGAACACTGATTACACCCACTGGCGCTGTCTTACCTCCCATTTGGTTAAAAAATTTCATTCCATCAATAGAAAACAATCTGAATTCTATTAAACATCCTTCCTAGCTATATGTGTGCCTGGCTTTATGAGCCTAGGGAACTGAGATCTAGAAAGATCTTGTCATCTGACAAATGACTGGTTGCAGAAAGGACACTGAGCAGGACTTTCCCAGACCGCTAGGCTGGGTGTTGGGTGAGTGAGGATCTCATGCCTACGGGCCTCCTGAGGAGGTGCGTGGTAGAAAAAGATCCAGACACAGCATTGGGTCTGTCATTTACTTGCTGGGTAAACTTGGAAAAATCCCTGTACTTTTCATTTTGATGGTCTTAGCTCATCTTTTCTTGCCAAGCCACATCTTAAGTTGATGCTCTATGGATTGGCTACCCTTGGGTCAATAGCCATCTGGGCCAATCAAGTAATAGGATCATGTGGAGTGAAAATCAGCTTTCTGGGGCTGCTGCTACAAGGGCTGGGGTGGAGCAGTTTTGTTTTTTCTTATGGCTGTGATAAATACCATATTTAGTGAATGTCTAGTTAAAGAGTTTCCAAATATTTGTTTGAATAAATGAACATCTCGTTCTTTAAGATTCAGCTTGTGTTACATCCTTAGTGGTGTCTTCTCTAATTTTCCTTCCATCCTGGTAGGATGTTAGTCCATCCTTTGTGCAACCTTTGGACCTTATAACTATTAAAATGTTGACACATTGAATCATTGTTGTCTGTTTATTTGTCCGTCTCTTCCATATAACTCCTGAGTGCAGGAACTATAACATTAATTCCTATACCCCGGGCCTAACAATAACTGGTCATAAGAAAATTAGTAAAAGACTCTCTAAATGGGCATGAATGAGAATTACTGAATAAATGAGAAAGAGTAGATGGTTCCTTTGGGCTCCAACATTCTACAAGTCTATGAAATAATAAGGTGCTGTATTAAGAACCATAAAATGAAACTAACTGGCTTTACACAGCAGCTCTATTAATAGAAAGATAATGACAACAATGGCTTCAATTTATTGAGTCCTTACTACATGCCAGGCAATGTGCTAAGACTTTCTATGAATTACCCCATTTAATACTTAAAATAACTCAGGGTACTAATATTATCCCTGTCTGACAGATGAGAACAGTGAGACTCTGAGGATTAAATAAGTGTCCAACCAGTGAGTGGCAGAAAGCCAGTTCAAAGTCAAGGCTATTTGATACCAAAGCCTGTACTTCTAACTATAGAGAGGGGACAAGTGAAAAATACAGTGATACTCATAATTTATTATTTTTCTGTCAGACCATTCTAAGACTTCACTAAAGCCACTTGGCATTTAACAGAACAAAGACTATCCATGCCAGTAGAGACTATTAAAGGGCATCAGGTACAGCCCCATAATTTTATAGTGGGACTCAGGCCCAGGAAGAATTGTCTGGAGAGGCTCAGGTTTAGTCAGTCTGCCTAGATCCTAAGTATCAGGGCATAGCTCTTTACTGTTAATGAAATATTCCCTAAATTAGTTGAAGGTTCTGCTCTGTGTCATCTGCACATGGACTTTTCCTAACTATATATATGAACTAGCCCATCATTCTTTGTCTTCTTATCTTGCTTTATTTTTCTTCATAAAGGAATCACATTATGTATTTATTCATTTACTTGTTTATTTTCCCCACTAGAATATAAGCCTCATGAGGACAAGATTTTTAATGATGTTTCTCTGGAGCCCATAGCAGTGCTTGACATATAAGATACTTGATAAATACTGGCCGAATTGATGACCAAACAATCCAAAGCATCAAATGCATGTGATTTTTAATGCACTGAAGTTCTTTGTACTTCAAAGCATAAGGCTTTATTTTTGCCTTTATTTTCTCATACTTCTGGCCTAATGTTTACCACATTTTAAAACTTTGGTAAACATCCATCTCCTCTCCTCATTTTTCAGTCCCCTCCCCCTTAGTCATCCATGCATCCCAAAGCTTATCAAAGGACCTGTCATGAGCAGCTGCTCAAAAATGCTTGGAGAGGCTGGTGTGGGGAGTGTAAGAGTGATAGTCGCAGGCACTGGTTGCTTAGTGATTTATTCTCTTAAGGTTCCATCAGCAGGTGGAATGGAAGACCCCTCCCACCCTGACACCTTGAGCAACCAAGGCATTATACTCCTTCACTGCTTGCTCTGTCTGGAGGACCCGCACATCAATGCCTTGTTTCTCAAGGTATTCCAGAGTTGATGGGGGCACCTGGGAAGGAGGAAAAAGATGAGTAAGTCAGGAGGAAAGGCCCCCGCCCCAGGGCTTCTTTTCTGCCCTGAGGCAAGTATACTGTACAGAACTAGATAGAGACAACTCACTCATAAGTCACTTGGAGTGTCACTGGTCAAAAATTTAGCAGTGAACCCCAAGGAGTCAAAAAGGCTTCTAAGAAGTTGACAGAAGTATGATCGTATGCTTGTGTATAATTCAGGTGAAATGCAAAAACCATGGATTTTGGAGTCAGCTTTGGATTTTAGTCCTTGCTAGTGGTATGACCTTGGGTGAATTAAATTCTCTGAGCCCTTGTTTCCATGTCTGGAAATGGGGATAATAAGACCTAGCTCACGGGGTTGGTATGAGAACCAGTTTAGCTAAGGTATGTAAAATGACTACTATGGTGCAGAGCCCAAACTACGTAAATTTTAAATGTTTGAGTCAGTCTACCCATCCTGAGTCTAAATTTTAACTTTGCTATGTACCAACCAAGAGACAGGCCTGCTATCTGAAGTCTCAACCCCAATTTCCTCTCCTGTAAAATGGGTTTAATAATATTTGTATCACAGGGTTGGTGTGAGGATGAAATTAACTAATGTATGTGTATACTGCAGCTCAGATGTCTTCTCAGAAAGGCCTCTCCTGACCACCCCATTCAGAAAAGCCTCTTATGAGTCACTATTTTCTTCATGGCATTTATTATGATCTGAAACTATCTACTTTTTAATTATTCAAGAGGGTAGATTGTTTATTCTATCTTGCTGTTCCCCATACCTAGAATAGTGTCTAACCCATAGAAAGTGTTGAATAAATATTTGTAAATTAATTTATATGAAAGATTCTCAGTAGTGGCAGCTATTATTAGATATTCTCAACTTTGGCTTGTCCTGAATATTTTTTTAAAGACATTTTGTTTAGACTTTCGGAAAATTTCTGAAATATTTTTTTAAATGCCCTATATTACTTTTCTATATCAAACATAATTGAAAAATTTTATAATAGCAGTTTTACAGATAGGGATTATTAATTAAGTTAAACTAAAATATATAAATAAAGGGCACCTTCATCAGTAAGGAACTGGATTTTAGGACATCTATATAAAGAATGAGGTAGATCTCTATATACTTATATGAAAGGCTGCCTGCCCATAATGTAATAATGTAAGTGAATACAGAGTTACAAAATATGATATGTATAGTATAATCCTATTAATGTAAAAATGGTCATAAGTGTATTCATGTGTATCTGTATGTGTAAGTGTATATATTTGCAGATGCATAGAAAATTGGATCAGTACACCTAAGTGTGGAGACTGGGGAGGGGAAATCTTTCACCGTTTTCTTCTACATTTCTGACTGACTCTTTTACAGTAAGCATGTATTATTTCTGTAAGTAAATTTTTTTTTTCCAGAAAAGGGAAAAACATAACTTGAATGCATCCAAGGAAATAAAAAGTACTATAAAAATCTGAAGAACCAAATGTATCTCGATAGTTGGAGAGCCTGAGAAATTCCAAGATTGAGGAATTTCTGAGAAATAGTTGCAACAATACAAGTCCATGGTTAGGTAGAGACTAGAGACTCCAACCCTGATGAGGACAGTAGTATGAAGTGATTATTTTATCCTGGGCCATCCAGTAGCTCATCAACAAAATGAGAGTGCATGATCTATAGAGAGGAACTCTCAAGAAAGACTTCTCTCTAATGTAAAGATCCAAAAGATCAGCAACTATCCTCATGAATGCTATGCTCACCCATACCTACCTTCAAGGCCTCACTCATCCCTCGGCCAATCACAAGAGTCTGCACACCCTTCTTGACAACTTCCTCCACATCTGCAGGCTGCACACCAGGAGAATGCTGGGTGTGGAAAGAAAAAGTATACCAGCCACCTGCTCTTTTAATCTTCCTTTGCAGTTGCATTCTTGTGGGATTCATTCATTCACCCATTCATACAACTGAAGAAATGTTTATTGAGGTTTACTCTGTGCCAAGCTTTGTTCTGGGCCCTGAGAATAACAGAAGTTACAATGCTGCCCTTAAGGAGCTCTAAGTCTAGTGAAAGAAGACTAAAATGAAATTTAAGTAGTTTTACAAGTACGACAAGGAAACAAGTTCAGTGTGTTTTAGAACATAGAGAAAGAGCACCAAATTCAGACCTGGAGTATGTGGAAGAGAGACTTCCATGACATGACCACTGTCTGTCCCATAAGCTGGATCCAGGCCAGAATGGAGGTTGCTTTCTGCAGCCCCCCCTTAGAAATTGTCTGATTATGTTCATTATGACATAAATCAGCAGCCCTCCCTTGCTATGTGCTGGTTCCTGGGACAGGTGGTTGTTCTGACCTGGTCAAGCATGTAAAGTAATTTCCTGTATCTGGTAGCATTCACTTACTAGTCCGCATAACTACTCCCCCCTCCCCGCCCCCATTTATCCTATATAATTCTCTGACGCCTGCCAAGTGGTACGTGATCCATTTTGTCTTGCAGCTGCCCACAACATGCCTCGTATGTACGTTTCCCTTTATAAACTCTATTAATGACCAGACTGGAGTGACCAGCCTCTTTCTTAAGTCTCTCTCTGCCTTATGCTTATGGAGGTAGATTATCAATCTCAGGGCTTTTTCCCTAGGACTGCACGTATAAAAGGAGGGTCAGAGTAGGCAGTCAGGGAAGGCATCCCACAGGAGGGGACATTTAAGCTGAGACCTAAAGGACAAACAGGAATTAGCCAAGTTAAAGAAAATCAGGGGAAAAGGCATTCCAAGTACAGGGAATTGCAGGTACAGAGGCTCAGAGGAAAGAGAAACCTAGTGAACTACAGGTAGTTCAGTATGACTGGAGTAAAATTGACAGGTGAGGGAGTAGAAAGAGATGAGGTAGGAGAATAAAGCACTTGGACCACATGCCAAAATTGGGTGAGACTGTGGAAAGATTTCATAAGAGCCCCCCACACTATTTCCTTTTTCTGAGCCCCTTTCTCACTCGCTCCAGGAAAAATTCTATTGATGCTTTAAAACCTACCTATCAAAGCTTTCCTAGATTCTTCTAGGGATATTTAAGGTAAAGTATTTAATGAACATTAATACAGCATTAAAGGATGGTGACTTCCGAACTGCTTCCACTTCAGCAAAGGGGATATGGGAGTTAGAGTTTGTGAATACCAGCCCAGCTACTAGGCTTTACCTATTATGTGTCTGCACAAGGATGACACTCTCAGTCAGCACTGAAGCTCAGAGAGACAAAGCTTTTCTTCCCTGATTTGTCTATCTCTATTCCTTCCTTCAGCCAACAAGCATTTACTGAGCACTTACTCTGCACTGCACCCTATGCTAAGCACTGGAGATACTGAGATGAACCAAATAGTCCTTGGAGAAGTTTTAGTCAGGTAAGCTTAGTAAATATATGGAAATAGTCACAAAAAGATGAGATAAAATAAGAGTCGAGGATCTCAGAAGTGATATAAATGGGAAGTTGTCAGGGAAAACATGCTTTTCTAACTGGCTCTTGAAATATTAGAAATACTAGAATAAGTAGGCCTTGATGCAGTGGTTGTGGAAGGGGTACCCTAATCTTATACTTAAAAGGTATAGGGTTTTTTGAAAAATAGCACAGATGACTTCACTGGCAAATTCTCTTCTAAACATTTAATGAAAATCCTCAACAAAACAGCAAATTCAAGGTTGGTTCAACATTAAAAATTCAATGTAGTTCACTACAGAGTAAAGATGAAAAAGCATGTAATGATCTCAGCTGATAAAGAAAAAGCATTTAACAAACTAAATGTATTTATGATTTTAAAAAAGTTCTCAGCAAACTAAACTAGAAGGGAAACTTCCTTAGATGAAGGACATCTAAGAAAAACCAATATTTGTACATCAAATATAATGTTGAAACATTAAACATTTCTCTCAGGGACTGGACATAATGGTACCAACCAGACATTTACTTCTTAGTTATCTCTTGGACATGTCCATTTCTCTCTTATCTCCACTGACATTACCCTGGTTTAAGCCGCTATCACTTCTTTGGACTATTGCAGTAACTTTCCAACTGGTCTCGTAAAACCAATTTAGCCTTTTCCAATATTCGTTCTTCAACTGTAACCAAAGGGATCTTTTAAAAACACAAATCCGGTCATGTCACTCCTCTGCTTAACAGCATTCAATGGCTTCTTATTGCCTTAGAACAAATGCCACACTCTTTAACATAATCTATAAATTCCCGTTGCCTCTCCAATCTCATTGCCTATCACTTTCCTCATGTTCCTTACTCTGGTAACATAGGCTTTCTATCAGTTCTTCAACCATAGCATGTTCTCTCTCACCACTGTGAAGAAGATAAAAAGAAAATCTACAGATTGTGAGACAATATTTGCACATCACACATCTGACAAAGGACTTGTGTCCAGAATATATAAAGAACTCTCAAAACACAACAATAAGAAAACAATATGATTTTTAAGAATGTGTTAAGTATTTAAATACTTTCCCAAAGAAGATATATGGATGGCCATGAAAAACATGAAAAGACACTCAATATCATAACTATGGACACACGTGTATATTAAAATTACAATGAGATACCAGATGCTGATGAGGATACAGACAAATTGGATCTCTCATTTTAGGTAGCTAGTAGAAATGTAAATGTAGCAGGAAAGTTGGCATTTTCTCATAACATTGAACATATGCGACTCAACAATCACACTCTTGGGTATGTATCCTAGAGAAATGAAAACTCATATTCATACAAGGACCTGTACATGAATGTTCACAGCAGCTTTATTTGTCATAGTCTCAAACTGAAAATAACCCAAATGTTCAACTGGTGAACAGATAAACAGACTATATTATAATCCAAACAATGGAATACTACTCAGCAATAAAAAAGAACAAATTATTGATACAACAACATGGATGAATCTTATGTATGATGCTAAGTGAAAAAAGCAAGTTTCAAAAGACTACATACTATATGATCCATTAATATGACAAGTAAATGTGATACATGTATTAGGTCAATTGGCAAAATATTAATAAGATCTGTATTTTAGGTAATTGTATCAATGTTAATTTCTTGATTGTGATCATTGTATTGTGATTATGTAAGAGAATACTCTTGTTTGGGGAAAATACAGGTATTTAGGAGTAAAGGGGTATAATATCTGCAATAGTTCAGAAAAAAATATCAGTGGAGAGGAGGATAAAGAAACTATGATAAAGTGTTAACATTTGGACCTGGGTAAAAATGAGAATTCTTTGTACTATTCTTGTAATTTTCTGTAAGTCTGAAATTATTACAAAATAAACAGGAAATTTAAAAGTAAATAAAATAAAAAATAAAAAAGCAGGAAGAGATCAAATACAGTCACACACTTCCTGATTGATTTAGCCAAGTAAACAAAACTTAACAGAAGCTAGGTGGCTACACAAAGCAGGAACAGATGCAGTATATCTTTGCTGGCTTTCTCTATGTCTCTTGATTCCCTGTGGGGTGTGCCACTGCTGCTGACATTCTTCACTTAGTGAGTGCTCTAGAGCCAACAAAGCCAGTCTCTCTCACTAGTACTCTTATAGTCAGACTTATCTCATTAGCACCTTCCTAAGGAACTTACACTAAGAATGTAGGAGCTTATGTTTTAGAGAATATCAGAGTGTTCTAATATTCATGTCAAAGAATGAACCAAAGTGATCAGCAGCAAGGGTACATCCTCATCCTGGGAGAAGATGCAGAGCTATGGCCCAGAAGTTTCTAAACAGTATCTCTGCCCTCAGCTTTGCCCATTCTCCACAAAGATCAGAAGAAATTGGGAGAGATTAGATTCTTTTTCTATAAAGTTATTTAGGTTCATAAATTTTTTCAAAGCAAAACAAAAGGGATATTTTTTCACTTGATTACAATAATCGGTTCTTAAAGAATGTAAGATGATTGGATTAGGCTCCATTTTTAGTTCCACAGCTCTGTGATCAATTCTAGATCCACTCTGAGCTGAACAGTGCTGATATGAAGAACCTAAAATTTTTTTCTGGGGCTATGACCAAGGTAAATATTTAAGAGTTACAAATCAGGGATAGAGAGCTTCACCTTCCTAATTAAATGCATTTACCTGAATTGCTGAATGATTCCTTAATTTAACAAAGAATGGCAACTATTGTGAGGATCTCTAGACTCTTAAGAGCTCACATTCTAGTATAAGGAAATAAGACCAGAGCTCGAAAACAAGTGAAAGGTCCTAAGAGAGTGCAAAATCATAATCACCTGGAGATTCAGAGATTGGACACAGCAGCAGCCCATCAGGGTTGCCAATCAACAGAACTCAAGTGACGAATCTGGCTGCTGCATGCCATACTGCAGGCCCAGGGTGTCACAATACAGAGCAATGAAAGATAACTGCAATAGCCTGTGGATGCAGGCATTTGGTGGGTGATTATTCACAGCTTTGTGCAGAGGCCTGTTATTGAGGCATCCTCAACCTGCCACAGCTCCTCCTCTGCTTCTTCCAGTCCCTGGAAGCACACCAGTAAGGCTCTCTTCCCTACTGTCCAATTCTGTTCCTCTTCTTTAAGAGGCTTTACATTACATGATTTTGTAAAAGCTTATTGTTTTTTCTTGGGGGAAAGCTATTGTGGGAAAATGTTCAGCTAATCCCCACGATGCTGGTTAAATAACAGTGGCATACTATATGGCTTGGACATTTCCCCCTTTTTTATGTCAAATTTGAAAAGGAAACATTCCTAAATTACACTTTCAAGGAAGCACTTCCTTCTGCCAAAATGAAGTGAGGATAAGTGGTTAGTAGCAATGCTGTTATCTTGTTGTTGCTGATAAAAGTATATTCTGTGAATGAAGGTTAAAGGATCTCTGTAATCTGTCCCTGTGAAGAATTCTTACCAAAAAAATGATCGATCATGATTTAAAAATCAGATAAATCTAAATCATGGACTATTCTATAAAACAACTGGCCCAGACACTTCAAAACTATCTATGTCATAAAAGAGAAAAAAATGAGGAGGTTTTAGATGAAGAGACTAAAACAACATTGTCCCGAGCACTAGAACCTCTAGTCTGGTTGACTGTACAACTCTCTGAGAATTATGTTCCACTTTATACTTACTGCCTGTATTATATATAAAAATAAAACCACAATACCAACAAGAGTTATGGGGGATATTATAGGGATTATGAGAAAATTTGTAGACTGCATATTAGATAATACTGTATCGATAACATTCTTGCTTGTGATAATGGTATTATAGCTATGTAGGAGAGTGTTAATGTTCTTAGGAGAGAAGTCCTGAAATATATCTACCATTTACTCTCAAATGATTGAGGGGAGTGTGTGTGTGTGTGTGTGTGTGTGGGCACATGTGTGCATATACGTTTAAAGAGAAAAATATGGTAAAATGTTAACAACTTGGGAATTTAGATAGAGGGTGTGTATTGTACTGTTCATACAGCTATTTTGTAAGTTTAGCATTAGAAAACTATGGGCTTCATAGTAAGACTCAAGTTCAAACTTGGTTCCAAAAAATATTTGTGTGACCCTGGAAAAGCTATATTTGACCAGTTACGCAGTAGTTTAAATGATGGGTAGAGATTTGGGAAGTGATAGTAATTATTATTTCCAAGGACACTTGTTGAAGACAATAAATTTGCTTCATATTTCTATTTTATAATCACTATAAAATCTGCCCCTCTCCCCTCTTAAACTAACAAAAAAAAAGAATCATGTTAACCTACCTCAGAGAGAATGTCACAAAATATTTTTTAAAATTTGTTTAATGACCCTTATAATGAAAAATCCAATGTGGCAAAAATTTATTGAACTACTTTGAGCTCTGTGCTAAATGTACAGTTCTTGCCCTTAGGGAGTTCACCACTTAGTGAGGGAAATAGATACACACTCTGTATAATAGGTACACACTAAGTGCTAAAATAGAGGCAGGAAGTATTACAGAAATACTGAGAAGAGAGTAAGCAGCTCAGTCACACAAGGATTCTGAGGAAGTGCTTCATAAAGGAGATAATGCAAAAGCTAGGAATTGAAAGATATATAGTATTTCGACATGTACAAAGGTAGCAGGTCATCCCAAGTAAGGGAAATTGTTTTAGCAAAGACACAAAAGGTACAGAATGAAAGATCATGGTAGTTTTGGAAGGCAATAAGTATTTGGTATGGGATAGCTAGGTCCTCAGATGTGTGTTATGAACTATGGGAGGAAAGATTGAAAGAAGAATTTAGAACTGTATCATAAAAAACAGGCCTTGAACACTATCCTGTTTAATTGAGGTCTTTAAAAAGCCATCGAGGTTTTCTAAGCAGAACAGAGACATGACCAACTTTATTTTTTAGGAATTATAACAGAAGATAGACCTGAAAAGGTAGAAGACCAGGTAGGAAACTGATGCCATAGTCTGGGTGAGAAAACTGAGGCAGGAGGACGGAGTAAATTTGAAAGAACTTGCTGAGGCCAAATCAGATGTACACAAATGGAGAAATAAAAATTGTTGCTGTTTCTCTTTTAAGTGGCTGTGACTATATGGATAGTGATACTATTAATGGAGATAGGGAACATAAGAAAGTACCTGGATGTGCAGGGGGTGGGGAGGTAGGAAAAAGGCAATGAAATCAGCTTTGGATATGTTAAGTTTAAGCTGCCCAAGGAATAATTCATATGTAGATGTCCAACATGCAACTGACCATTTCGATAGTTTGGATGGTTGTTCAGCAAATATTCACTCCTTTTGCCCTCCTACTGTGGACGGAATATATTTCCATGCCTCACTGATGTTGGTAAACCTGGGGTGAGCAAAGCCTTGAAATGTACTTTCTCAGTGAGGCTTATGCTTGTGAGCTTCATGAGCTCACAATGATATCACCATGAGAAGAACAGGTAATGGCTAGCTCGGTGGTCCAAGGAGGATTAGAGACATACAGAGTAGAGCCCACCTAGCCAACTTGCCAACTGCAGCTTGAAGTAGAGCTGCTCCAGATGGATCTACAAAGCATGATAATAAATGCTTATTAGTGTTCATCACTAAGTTTTGAGGTGGTTTCCTAAAAAGAATAGCTGAACAATACTACTATATATTTGGAGCATAAAAAATAACTAGAGATAATATCTCCATCAGTTGATGGCATAAACAAATGTAGTGGTCCCAAGTAATAAGAACTCCCCTAAACACTGTCAGACACTTATTTCCCTCAAAGATTGACTATCAAGCAGCATTTGATCTAAAAATCAGTGTTTCATGTCTAAGACTCTTTTTAAAGAAGCAATTTGATCATTTTTATATTAACCAGAGGAGCAATTTGGTTACTTCTACAGTAACATGGGGAGAAACTAAGTCTTGAGCATTGTTATGTGCTAGGCATTGTGCTAGGTAACTAAGGAAGAGAAGAAAATTAATCAAGTATCTACTATGTGATAGGCACTGTGATAGATGCTTTACAAAGATGAACACATTTAGTATTTAAAGCAACTCCTTGAAGTACATTATTTTCCAGATCTCAACCCCTAGAGATTCTGATTCAATAGGTGGGGGAAGCGAGATAGAGAAAGAAAACATACATTTTAAACAAGGTCTCTAGGTGATTCTGATGTAACAGATCCATGAATCACACACAGAAATACTGATTGAAAGGAAAGAATAAATTTGCATAAGCAAGGCAAGTAGCATACATTTTAAAAATTGATTCTTCCCAAACCATGTATTACTTTTACATCAACTCATGATAAACAGATATTATTATTCTCCTTTCATTAAACTGAGGCACAGAGAGGCTAAATAACTTGTTTAAGGTTACCCAGCTAAAATGTGATAGTGCCCAGACCTATGGATCTAAAAGTCTACTAACCATTTCTCTCTAGATGCCTTAATATAAGTTCAATGTATTCCAAAAGGGTGAATCATTGTCTCAACTAACCTCTGCCCTACACACAAACACATCTGTTTTTCCTCTGAACTACCCAATCTCAATGAATGGTACCACATGTATCCATTTATCCATGCTAGAATTCTCTCACCTGCTAAATCTAACAAATGGCCTTACCCTTCAATTTCACCTCCTTAATAGTTTATAAATTTGTTGTTTCATTTTCATCCACGTTAATACTAACTTAACAATAACAGCTCCATTTACTGAGTGCCTGCACCATATCCAGCACAGTGCATTAATCTTTAGGACAACTCTTATGAGGCAGATAAATTATCTCCATTTTGTAGATGAGGACTCTGAGGCTTAATAGCTTTGATCCTATGCCCTTCTGCCTCCACACAGATGAGCTATATAGATCAACACCTCAGCTTTTCCTCTTAGCTTTCCCAGTTCTAATCTCTCCAACTAGTTCTAGATTACTTCCTCTTACATATCTTGCTGACAAATGAAACTTAATAAGATAAAAACTAAATTTATAGCAAACCTTTCTGATTTTTCCTATAATCATCAATGACACTTAACAATTTTGTAAGTTTTAATCTTAAAATTTGTAAGAGGAATCATGATGTAGTAGAAAGGAATGGGAAAGTAAATGGGAATGTGACCTGGGTGCACTACTTGATTTCACATTTTGATTTCACATTTTTCTAGCTCTGTGCCTAAGTTAATACTTCTTTGTGGTTAAATTTCCTTAAATAATGAGGTTAATGGTAATATCAATCATAGTTTTTTATGGGAAAAATATAATATACACTGATATCAATTTTTGAGGAGAAAAATTTCTTCAGCATGGCATACTCATAAATTATAAATTAGTACTCCAATTTATCTTAAACCCATAGTACTGGATAATCTTTGTCAGACACATCAGTCTCCTACATAAGTATCTAAGGTGGCTATACCTTGTCCACTGCATAAAATGTAAACTAAGCTCTGCAGATACTGTCAACCATACTCTTGTACCTCTCTAGCTTTGCTCTACGAAACAATCCAATGAGGTCATTTGGTTCACAAGCATTTGGGTACTTATTCCTCAGCCTTCTCATTATGTTCCTTCTGCATCTCAATGCCCTCCCAATTTCTTTTACCAATCTAGATATATTCCTTCCTTTTAGATCCAGGTTGGTAGCCAATAAGCAACTAGGTGTCTGGATCAAAACAATGAGTACATGTGGTTAAACATCAAGGCATGAACAGAGAGTGTGTTTTGGGGCTCTCTTTCTATGTGGGGCCTGATTATGTGGGTATGACTCCTTTCTATGCAGAACAATGTGGTAGATTATTAAACCTGAAAATTTTCCTTTAATAAAATGCTTACGAATGCTGAATAAAAAATAAATGTCCCTTGAAATGCAAAGCTGAACTTGCAGAAAGAAGAGAGACATTCTCAGAGGCCAAAAGTGAAGAGAGAGTTGAAAATCAGAATGGTGAACTCATACTAAAGTAACTCTGGGGCATTTGCCATTCTCATAGTATTTTATGAGACACTCTGAGACTAGGAGATAAGAGCAATGTGGAACACTGGAATAGTTTACAACCCTCCAAATTGTGCAAAGTATCCTTTTTAAACCCATATTCAGTAAAAGGGTTGACAAAAAAAATCCAACCACTGGAAAAGGGAAAAGACAAGGAAACCTGTCTGCCTCAGCCTAGGCTGTGCTGGTTGTGAGGATAAAAAAATCTCCCCTGAGAATTTATAATCACAAACCTGCTTGCACATCAGTTTGGGGTTCAAATGTACACTATCAGGTTGATCTGGGAAGTTCTCAGACAAGAAATTAACTAGTAATCCCAGATTGAGAGTAATATAGGATGCTAAGAAGAAACAAATGTAAATCTTTGTCAGGATAAATGTCAAGGATATAACTAGACCATTCAGGATTCCCACTGATACAGTGCTGGAAACATTATTGTCAACATAGAATACTAAGAAAAATGAGAAAAATTAAGACCTTTACATACAAATGAAAACTGAGAGAGTTCACCAAAAGATCCTCGCTAAAGGAACTTGTAAAAGATTAATTAAAAAAAATTGATCCCAAAAGATCTACATTGAGAGAAGGAATGATAAACAAGAAGACTGGTATACATGTAACATTGATTGTAATAATTAAAAAATAAAATGTTGTAAAAAAATAAATAGTATAAGAAAATAATCTACTTTTGAAGAAAGTAAATTTTTGGATAACAACATGTAAGATAAAAGGGAAATGATGAAAGGGAAGTATTTTGAGGTAAAGATAAAAATTAATTTTAGACTTTGTTAAGATAGTAGGATGAACTACACAAAATTGTTGATATTCAGCTCTTACCTACATAATATTAACCAACAAAAATGTCAGTTTCATATGGTTAAACATAATATATTACAATTTTAAAGATGACCACTAAACAAATAGAAATACAGCAGGTCCTCAAATAACATTTCATTCAATGTCATTTTGTTAGGTTGATGAGATACCGTAGGAATTTAACTCTTGTTTATAGCAATTAGCCTATGATAAAACTGGTTTGCTATATGTCGTTTGACTTTAAGTCACAGAACTTATTGACAACATTAAGTGAGGACTTACTGTACAATGTATACCTTCTAAAAAGGAGAAACAAAAGTATAATAAGACCTAAATACAAAAATAACAGCAACGTAGTGGGCAATAGATGATACCATTAATATAAAATTTTGAATATGAAGAACAATACAAAATACTGCTTTGGATACA
>NW_006494614.1:48612520-48627913 GCF_000325575.1 Pteropus alecto | reverse complement strand
TATTTCTAAGATTTTTAAAATTGAAAAAGTATCTAGGTCTATTATTCTTTATAATTTGTAATAAAATAAACTTACATATAATAATTTTTAAAGCCATAAAACTGCAATGACCAAAATAACCTTAAGAGGTAGTGTTTTACAGTTTCTGTGATATAAATACTCCCACCATGCAGATTTCAAAATACATGTTTTTAATATACCAATGTGACATCACTGAATGCAGTTATTAAGAGATGTACAGTAGAGTAGTAGCACATAGTATTTTCACTTCACAAGTAACAACAGATGTAAATAACTTCAAGAGCACAGAATGTAGTAAAATAATTAGGAAGTAATGAATTTTAAGTATGTATTGCCTATGTTTTGAGAGCTTGTTTGAAGGCTCTAGCAGGGGAGCGCAGCTACTCGTATACCCTTGACTAAAGAACGGTCCTCTCCTCTATCCCGGAAGGTTGTCCTCTTCGACAGAGCGTGCAGCTTTGGGAGGGACGCACAAGGAGCGGTGAGGGAGGAAGGGGACCCCTGCCTAACCAGCCAGATCAGCCGAATTAACCCTGGCGATCAATGGGGTGAAAGATGTCGCAGCCAGATCACCCTCACATCCAGTATTACTAATGTTTTAAATGATTTATTTAAGTAGATTTAATAACAGCTGTGTCTAAAAACTGGCTTACAAAATTCCTGAAAATTTAAGAATCAGTTCTCATGAGCCAGTGAAAGCCACATCTAGCACACCACTGCATGAATATGAATCTGAAATAGTTACTTCTGAGTGACATCAGTAAAAAGGTTTATTAAAAACCTTTAAAAATTGTCTCCTCCATAAAAGCAATGAGAACACTGGCAAAAATAGAATTAACTTTTTCTGTACATTGCAAATTAATAAAGTTTTCCAGCAATTTGGGGTGTGTTTGTTAAAGAAAATTGGCTGAAACTGAGCTTTGTGCAGTTTTAGCTTGCCTTATTCCAATCTATCCCATCCCCAGTCTGTGGTAGCCTTGAAAAGCAACAACATACAATCACAATGAAAAGGACCAGCCTGGTGGTCACATAAGGTGGAATAATGGATTAAAGTTCTTTCAAATTCCCAATCCCAGAGAACTGTCATTATTTGACCTATCTGCTGGTTTCCTGAAAGACCTCACTCATAGGCTGTCCTTATCTGATATGACTTGGAGTTTGCCAGCGCAAACCACATTTTCCTCCAGAGAAGTTTGTCAAAAACAGTTGGAGACAGTTTAACGACACAGCTGCCTAAAGCAGTAGATAACAGGACAAATAAGAGGTTAACCAAAAAACGCAAAAAGGAAAACTGAGAAATGAAATGTCCACAGGGGGTTTTGAACAGATCTGATATGAACCTTGGTATTGAAAAGGCCAATCAAATATATAAGGTTGTGTACATGCTCAGGAATAATATATGAGAGCCATAAGGTCAGGACTCTGGCTAAACCTGAGACTCTGCATAAGCAAGAAAGCAGCAGTTTTAACCCATTTCCCATTTGCCCTGAGAAAATTCGCTGGTACTTGCAGCTGCAGGGTTTACCCTGAGATAACTCACGGATTACAGTCCTAACCTTACCCCCAAAGTTTGCCACAAAATATCTTGCTTTTATTATTATTTTTGAATCACTCTAGTATATCGATAGCTTTTAGAAACAAATGACATCATTCTATGTATAGCATTCTGTTTTTACTAGTAGTATTTCCATTTACAAAATATAATAATTCTTGATTGCTGAAAATGTCAAATCCTATAAAATGTAGCATTCCTACAAGTGATGTTAACATTGTTCTTGAACAGTTGTTAGAGTCATTTGATGAATCCAATTTATGTATACATTTCTGTTACATTAAGATTAGAGATAAGTTCTGTTTAGAAATAACTCCAAGAACAGTCTTTATATTTTATTTTCACTCTGAAAACCAGTCAGATTTGGTTCAAAGAGCATGTTTATGTAAAATTAAGTTAATGCTGGCAGTGAGCTGCATTTTTTTTCTAAATAGGAAATGGGTTAAACTGTCTAGCTGAGTGTTGACTGCATACCCCAAATTGCAAAAAAAAAAAAAAAAAGAAAAAGAAAAGAACACCTATTTTCTAGGAATGTAAAGAAACCTCTCTCCAATCATTGTTTCAGAAACCATACTGAAAGAACTAAAGGAAAGTATGAGAACTGTATCTTACCAAATAGATAAATAATAAAGAGAAAAAATTTAAAAAGCCAAATAGAAATGCTGGAGTTGAAAAGTACAATAACTAAAACGAAAAAAAAATTTTTTTAAGTGAGGCAACCCTTGGTTGACCTCACAGATTCCAAGGACCTTGTCAGCTTATTTTCCCTTATTTTTTAATTTTTTTATTTTTTACGCCTACAGCACCTGGTCTTCCCAGGTGGTCTCCCATCCGAGTACTAACCAGGCCTGACCCTGCTTAGCTTTAAAACGAAAATTTCACTGAATGGTCTCAACAGCAAGTAAGAATCAGCAAAACTGAAAAATCAGTCAATTGAGATGATCCAATCTGAGAAAAAGGAAAAAAAAGACAAACAGAGCTTCAGAGACCTGTGGGACACCATAAAATATAGCATTATACTCATAATTGGGGTCACGGGAGAGGAGAGATAGAAGGGGCAGGAAAAATGTTTGAAGGAGTAATGGTTGAAAACTCCCCAAATCTGAGGAAAAACAACAATCTATATGTCCATAAAGCTCAAAATATTCCAAGTAGGATAAACTCAAAGAGATTAACACTTAGACATATCATCGTCCAACTGCCCAAAGCTAAAGACAAAGAACTTCGAAAGCTGTGAGAAGCAACTTGCCCAGTCCAAGACACCTTTAATAAAACAGTTGATTTCTAATTATTAACCAATGAAGCCAAAAAACAGTGAGATGACATATTCAAAATGCAGAAAGAAAAAAAAAAAGCCTGTCAATCAAGAATTCTCTATCCAGTAAAACTATCCTTCAAAACTGAAGGATCAACTACCACCACTACAGCGTGAAGAGCTCCACAACCTGCTCTTAAGTGAAAATTATTAAATAACAAAAGAAAAACAAACAAACCCAGAAGATAAAACTATTCCAAGCCTTTGGAAATGGTCCTATGAGCAAACAGCAAATGAGGAAACATCTATTCAAGAAAATCTATAAAAATTTGGTAGGAAAGGTGAGATTCTGCGGTATTTAAAGAAAGATCCCAGTTCTGTGAGGTGGAGACTCCACTTCAGAGTGTTGAAGCGAAGGACATAGGGCTATATCTCCTTTCAGCTCCCTGCTGGAAGGGCTTCTTCCTGGGAGGGACAGGACTTCAGTGTTTCATGTCCTGCCCCCAGGCTTTCTGTTGCTGAGGCCAAGTCTCAGTGAGTGTGGTTGAGAGGTAAGGGTTCCCTTCTTTCACCTAACTTCCACTCATGGAAAGGAGAATGGCACACTGAGAATACTGGAGGAAGTGCATTATAAGAGAAATGCAAATTCAAACCACAATGAGATAATATTTCACATCCACTAGAGAGGTATAATAAAAACAAAACAATAGTAAGTGTTGGTGAGGAGAGATTTAGAAAAACTGGAAACGTCACATATTCCTAAAATCTAAAATGTAAAATGGTGAAGCTACTTTGGAAAACAGTCTGGTTAAACATAGAGTTACCATATAACCCAGCATTTCCAATCCTAAGTACATACCTAAGAGAATTAAATAATTCTATTTATATGAAATGTCTAGAATAGGCACAACTAATAGCAACAGAAAGTAGGTTAGTAGTTGCCAGGAGCTGGGGCTGGGGTGCGGTGTGGAGAATGGGCAGCTACTGCTAATAGTTATAGAGTTTCCTTTTAGAGTGATAGTGTGTTCTGGTGTTAGTGGTATCTATTGCAAAAGTTTATGACAATAAAAAGTCTCTTGAATTGCATATTTTAAAAAGGCAACTTTAGCTTTTCCCATAAGCAGCCTGAGGTGACTTCTGAAAATGGTTCACTATTCACTTGACTCAGAAAACCCCACAAAATCATGCAAATCAAGAGGTTCAAATCTTGGTATTCACTTTAAAAGCATTCATGAAACTATCCAGGCCATCAACTGTATGCATATCTGAAAAGCCACAAAGTATCTGAAGGATGTCACTTTACAGAAGCAATGTGTGCCATTCCGTCATTACAATGGTGGTGTCGGTAGATGTGCCCAGGCCAAACATTGCAGCTGAACAAGGGGGTTGTTAGCCAAAAAAGAGTGCTGAATTTTTGCTACATTTGCTTAAAAGTGCGTAGAGTAACATGAACTTAAGGGTTTAGATTTAGAGTCTCTGGTCATTGAGCACATCCAGGTGAACAAAGCTCCCAAGATGCAGCACAGAATTTATAGAGCTCATGGGCGGATAAATGCCTACATGAGTTCTCTCTGCCACACTGAGATGACCCTTACTGAAAAAAAGCATATTGTTCCTAAACCAGAAGAGGAGTTTGCACAGAAGAAAAAGATATCCCAGAAGAAACTGAAGAAACAAAAACTTATGGCTCAGGAGTAAATTTAGCATCAAATAAATGCTAATAAAAAAAAATTGGCGACTTTAGTGGTATGTGAATTATATCTCAAAAGAGAGAGAGACAGAGAGTTACTTTTCACTTGGTCCATTATAGCTTAGGAGTTTGGAAATCACTTGGTTAGCCTTAGTCAACCAAACACTAATAGCTTACCTCAGTTCCTGTTTCTCTCCAATCCCAAGCGCGACTTCCCCCTGGCCACACTTTGCAATCCTTGTAGGTTTTAGTAGAGCCTTGTACTTTCATTTGCCCCCATGAAAGGGAAGCAATTTCAGGGGAAGACATAAGGAACTTAGCTGAAATCTGAAATTAAAAGAAAATATACTAAATCAGTTATAAAGTAAGGTTTGAACAGCTCCAAAATACAAGAGCTATACTATATATAAAATATATTGTTAAATATTATATACAAAATAGTAACCCCTGGTCCTCTGTGAGTTATGGAGCATCTTTCTCATTTATGTAGTCATCACTTCTTCTTTGGAGGTCTAAAAAGTAAAATGTTATTCTTGGGATCCTGAATCATCTAACCAAAAAACTATTCTCAATTACTTCTCAGAATCTGGAGGGAATTCTCAGGATATTTTTTTGGAGATAATATTAAAAGGTGGTTATTGACTTCAGCATGATGGAATGAGGAGGCTGACATATCCTTTCCCCAAAAAATGACTATAAAACTGGATAAAACTTTCAAAAATAACCACTTGGCACTCTAGAAATAATAGGAAAGGCATAGTATAAACTGAAAGTGTTTGTTCATGAAAACCACTGAACTTCAGATAAGGACAGTGAAGTATTTTGTTGTTCTGGCCTGGGACTACTCTCATGCCCCCACATGGGTTCTGTTGGCACAGAGATTCAACTTGGTTGGAACAGGGCATGAAAACCAACAGTCTTGCTGCACAGCGAGAAGAGGCTCACTTGATTTGGAGCATTATGGTATAAACTGTGATCTTAGTGGCAAGTGAATATGGCAAGGAAGCTACCACTCAGCTTCCTTGATACTGTGAGCTTATTTGAGGCAAGCAATGGATTGGCAGAGTAGGCAGAGATTTAACAGAAATTTCCCAGAGGTGACACAGCCATAATGGGTTTGATAAGCTCTCCATATGTCCAGAGTGGACCAAAAGCTATAACCATATGCATCAAAGATAGGAGTGGGCCTAAGTCATGAAAACATTCTGGGCCAGTGGCGCCTAGAGCATGCAAAGTGGAGAAATGAGAAGGCTCAAGAGGAAGCCAGGGAAGACATGAAAACAGCCTGAAAAATGAATGCAATCCCCAGTCCACACTGATCCATCAGTAGAGAGTGAAAATCTTACTGGGTTGAGGTATGTGAACACAATCTTTGATTAATCTTTAGTTGAACACTAAGCTATATAGCACCGAGAAGACATGTAGGAAGCCAACCTTAAAAATAAAAAGAAAAAAAAACTGAATACAGATTTCAGTGTCCACACATTGCACAGGAGACAGAATTTACAGAAGTAGTCTACACAAGTGACTAAATACAAACAATAATACTAAAAACATTTTGAGGAAAAATCAGAATCCAGACTTCTTATAATATATTATCTAAAATGTCCAGTTTTCACAAAAAATTATGAGAAATGCAGAGAAACAAAAAGTGTGACTGACACTCATCAAATGAAACTAAGTGTTCCCATATGTTGGATTTAGCAAAGACTTCAAAGAAGCTATTATAATAAATTCAAAGAACTAAAGAAAGCCATGTACAAAGAATTAAACAAAATTATGATGACAATGATTCAATGAATACAGAATCTCAATAGGCAGACATTTCAAAAAAGAATCAAATGGAAATTCTGGCATTGAAAAATACAATAACTAAAAGGGGTTTATATCAGTCAGAGTTCTTCAGAAATACAGAACGAGTAGATTATACATATTAAGAGATTTATTTCAAGGAAGTGGCACATGCAGTTGTGGGGGTTGGCTAGTCCACAGTTGTAGGGCAGGCTGGCAGGTTGCTAACTCTTGGGCAGAATTTGTCATTGCATTATTGATGTGTTATTTCTTCTTCCTCAAGGAAACCTGTTTTGCTTTTAAGGACTTCAACTGATGGGATGAAGCCTTTACCAAAAACATCAAGGATAATCTCCTTTATTTAAAAGTCAACTGATTGTAAATGTTAACTGCATCTACAAAACACCTTCACAGCAACACCTAGCTTAGCATTTGATTGAATAACTGGATACTATAGCTCAGACAAGATGACATATAAAATTAACCATCACAGTCCACCCCTTGTCAATTTGGCACCTATATACATTTCCTTAAATTGTATTTAATCTCCAAGTAAATAACAAAGTGGTACTTCTGCCTAACATTAATAACTAATTCATTTTTGCAGCTTTAACTTCTGAATACCGATTTTTAAAATGTATTATATAGCAAAGGATATAAGCACAATTTTAGGTGCTATGGGGGGAAGATAAAATATATAAAATACAATTCCTGTTCTTGAGGAGCTAATATTATACTAGAGAAGACATATATAAATAACCATAATGTAATTTTTAAAAGGTAACTTTTAAAAATATGAGGTGGTTTTTTAAAAGAATTAAGTAAAATAATTATTGTGTGTTGAGAAAGAGAGCTTCCATAACAAAATACCATAGATTAGGTAGCTTAAACAACAGAAATTTATTTTCTTTCAGTCTGGAGCTGGAAGTCCAAGATATATGGGCCAGCAGGGTTGGTTTTTGATGAGACCTCTCTTCCTGGTTTGCAGATGGAGTCCTTGCTTTGTCCTCACATGGCCTTTTCTCTGTGCATAAGTGCTGTGCATGAACTTTCTTGGTTTCTTTTCCTTTTTCTAAGGATACCAGTCCTAAAGGATTAGGGCCCCACTCTCATGGCCTAATTTAACTTTACTTACCTCCATTTCTCCTTAAAGGCCCCATCTCCAAATATAGTCACATTGGAGGACAGAGCTTCAACACATGAATTTTGAGACACGATCCAGTTCATAGTAGCTATCCTATGACAGTATTACTGATTACTGTATGACAGTCCTGATTACTGTAGCTTTGTAGTACTTTTGAAACCAGGAAATATGAGGCCTTGAACTTGGTTCATCTTTTAAAAGATTATTTAAGATATTCCGAGTCCCTTGAATTTCCATATTAATACTAGGATCAATTTGTTAATTTCTACAAAAAGCCAACTGCGATTTTGACGGAGATTGCACTGAATCTACAGATCAATTTGAGGATTGCCATTTTTTCAAAAGTAAGTTATCTAAACCATGAATATGGGATGTCTTCCCATTTAGATGTCTTTAATTTCCTTTAATGATATTTTTTAATTTTTAAGACTTATGCTTAAAAAATGTATTCTTAAGAATTTTAATTCTTTTTGATTCTATTGTAAATAGAATTATTTCATTTTGGATTTATTGCTAGTGTATAGAAATACACTTGATTTTTGAGTATTTATCTTTAATCCTGCAAACTTGCTGAACTTGTTTATTAGTTCTAACAGTTTTTGTGGATTCCTTAGAATTTTCTATGTACAAAATCATGCTATGTATAACAGAAGATGTTTCATTTCTTCCATGACAGAAGAGACGGTGGTACAATGTGTGTGTGTCATTTAATTTCTTTTTAGGAACAGACTTAATGAAGGTGTAATCTAAATCTTGCTTTGTAATTAAACATCTCTTACCTTTTGGGTGAATATAACTTTTTAATGCTCAAAGACTTTGTTTCCATTCCAATCTGGATTAACAATGCAGAAACTCTAACCTTGTCAGTCCCCGTTTGAAAAATTGTGAGCACAGGAGGAAACTACAGTATAAAGCTTTATATTTTGTTTGTTTGTTTGTTTTACAACGTTATTTTACAGCTTCATGGGAGAGCAGGAGGTGAGGGGCTGGAAAATCTGAAAGCAAAGAAATAGAAAAAGGGAGGGGTGGAGTGTAAGATTCACATAATGCTGTAATTAAATCTTTCTTTTGGTTTGAAAGTTCTTTCCATCAAAATTCCTTCACAAAGATATGATTATACTTAATATTATGTACCTGCCTTTTATTTAAAGTCAATTAAATAACAATCTTATGGAGGTTTTTTTGTATCTTTTCTGCAAAGTTGTTGTTAAAGATGTGTTCTGGGTCAGCTTTTTCTTAAACTGAGGCTTCAGCATCCCAGGTCTAGAGATATATACTTGGGAGTTTGAGAGTTCTACCAATATATTTTAGTTTAGTGTTTCTTTTCAGTGTTGCTTAAAAACAATATTTTACCACATATTAAACTAAAACTTCCCTTTTGCAATGAAAACTCACAACCACAGACATTTTCCTAAAGACTTTATTTTTCTTTTTTTTATTGTGGTAAAATATACATAACATAAAATTTACCATTTTAACTATTTTTAAGTGCATAGTTTAATGGCCTGAAGTACATTCACATTGTTGTATAGACTTTAATTTCTTACATCAGTATTCCTCAAACTGGAATATTCAAAATATTTGATAAGTTTCACAAGAACATTTTCCCCCCCAAAAGCATTTGTATACTATTCAAGTGTTACCTAGAATACTAATTCCCCTTACAACTGCATTTTTCTCTTGATAAATGAGTATTCTTTCTTTAGATAATGAGAATGACATAGACCACTATGGTTTTTCCTTTTTTACCTAAAAACGCAGAACAAAATTCAATGTTTAATTGTAGTAAGCATTTTCTCTGTTCCCAATATAATTATTTGCCTATAAATTTCTTTATTTTCCTTAATCATAAATTGTCCTATTTTACATGGTTGATAGTGTACCTTGCTTCAAATTCTTTTTAGGAAGTAGGTGCTATGTAAGTTTAATAGTACTGATGTACTAATGCACACTGATAATTTTGGCTCGAAGTGGTAAACTGTACAAATTATAGCTAAATTTAATCTAAATTTGAGGAATGCCTTTTTTTCAATAGCAACTAGTATTTTTAAAGTACTTACAATGTGCCAGAACATTGTGCTAATCAATTTACTATGAAATATCTAGGAAAACCCTGTGATGTAGGTACTATTATCACCCCTACTTTACAGAGGTTCACAGAAATGAAGAATCTTTCACCAAGTCATGAAGCGGTTCATTTAGGACTCAAGTCTGGCTTAATCTAAAGCTCAGGCTCCTAACCGTAATGTACATTGCATCCCAAGCTGCACATTCCATTTTGCATCCCTGGAGGTTTTCTGAGATTCTTTGTGGGAGAATGCTCACTGCTGCCCCCAACGAAGCGGAACCCTGCTTCCTATTAAACTCTTTGCTCTTTCACCATGTCTCCTATTACGCTCGCTGTCTTAATTACTTGAGTCTTAGCCACACCCTTAGACTCTGGTCCCCCACAGAACTTTGTCCCCTCTGACACTAGTACCACAACAGAGCTCCTCTCTCTCATATCCTGGCAACCACAGCAGAGTTGTCCTCTCACACCTTGGTCTTCCTGCAGAGGCCGGTCCCTTTAGACTGTGATCTTCTGGCAGGGCCCCAACTCCTCAGACTGGTGATACCCGCAGAGCCCTGTTCCCTCAGGCCCTCTTATCCCAGAACTCTCAGATCCTGCTCTTCCCAAAGCAAAGCCGAGAATCCCGTACCCCAGCAGAGAGCAACACCCTTCAGCAAACTTCCGCAGAGACTTCTCACGAAGGTCCCACCCTAACCTCTTATTAAGGGCATCTACCTTTCCCGTTTCCAACCTTCTCCCAGATCGTGCTTTCCCCGTCCCCCTAATTCTTATTTTTCCTGCTTCTGATTATTCTCAACTTCCACCACTATCTTGTGGCCAGTTTTAGTTCCCGCAGTCCCCTCAAAACTCACCCAAAGCCCTCTTTCCACCGAGTTGCGACCCGTGGCTCCGTGCTTTACCTCTCACCTTGGTTAGGGCAGGTCCTCTGGGCTAAACGCTCCCCCCAGTCGCCCCGCCCGGCGTGAGCCGGTCCGCCAGTCGCCCGAGGCTCCGCCCTCTCCGAGTCTATTGGTCCCCGTTCCTAAAAAGTCCCGCCTCTACAGCTTCCAGCCCGCCTCCCAGCCCAGCTTCCCTTGTTTTCATTCCCCCTGTCACACGAGGCTTTGGCGAACCCGAAGTGGGAGGGACGAAGTAGAGGGAGGGAAGGGGGAGGAAAGAGGGAGGAAAGCGAAAGGCAAGGAGCGCCTCTCTTTCCCCGGTCTGACTCGGTTCTCTACTGCTCCCGGCCGCCGTTGTATTGTGGGATCGCGACGCGGTGCCTGAGACGCTCGGATCCGCAGGGGAGTCCACTCGCTAGCGCCTCCTGTCTTCTGTAAGGCTGCCCTGCCATTCCTCGGCACCCCAGCTCCCCCTCCACCCCCCATCGCCTCCTCCTCCATCCTCCAGTTCAAAATGGCGGCGGCGGCGGCAGCGGCGGCGGCGATGGCTCCTCCGGGCTGCCCGGGTTCGTGCCCCAACTTCGCCGTGGTGTGCTCCTTCTTGGAGCGCTACGGGCCGCTGCTCGATCTGCCTGAGTTGCCGTTCCCCGAACTGGAGCGGGTGCTGCAGGCGCCGCCGCCGGACGTCGGCAACGGAGAAGGTAAGCGAGGGGCCCGAACGCCCGGCGGGAAGCGGCCCTGGCACGCTTCTTCTCTCTGCTCTTTACGGGCGCCCCGGGCCTCCGCGGTTCTGTCCTCCCCGTGGGGTGCAGTTCCGCCCGGCCTGTCTTCTCTGCCCAGCCCCCGGGGTCTTGGGCAGTGAGGAGGCGGGGCGGAGGCCCCCTAGGGCCACTCGGCTGGGCGCCGAGCGGAGGTGGGGGCGTCGCAGGCTAGGTTTGGGCTGGGTGCGGGGAGGGGTCATTGTGCTGATCGGCTGCCCCCGGGACTGCTACCCCGCGGCGGAGGCCGGTCCCCCACCCCTTCTCCCCCTTGGTGGCGGGGGAAGGGGAGCGCAGGTTCCGGCCAGCTTTGCGCTTTTCTCCTCCTCTCCCTAGCTCCCTCCCCTCCTCCCACCATCCTCCCGACCATCTCGGGGAAGGCTGGGCTCATCTTCTAGGGGCGCCCCTTTCTCTCGCTCCACCTGGGTGGGCGGGGGCCAGCGGACACTTCAGCTCTCCCTCCCTCTAGTGGGAAGTCCCCCGAGAGAGTCGGCTCTCGTCCCTCTTCGCTTCCACTCGAGGGCCGGTTTAACCCCCAAAACTCCTTCCTCCGGGTAGGGAGGTTTGCTCCTCCCCCGTAGGAGGGGGTCCTCCTCCATTCTCGCTTTAGGGGACGAAGTCGGTTCAGCTTCTCCACTTTGGAGGATAGAGGGTTAATTTCTCCTCCCCCATAGTTTTCCTCTCCCTTTCCCCCACCTTCCCCCGAATAATAGAAAAGCATCTCCCCACTTTTCCAGTCCCTTCCCCCTTCATCTTGGCAGCAAGGCTTAGGGGAAGAAGAAGTCGCCCTTCCATTTGCTGGGTGGGGTGGAGTGGTTAGTATGTAGCCTGGAGGAGGGGCTCAGATGGAGGGGGAAACAGTTGAAGAGGTGCTTGTTGCTCATGTTTCTCTCTCTGGTGCCGCTGGTCTATTATTGGTGTTCGCAAGTGGTGCTCCTTCCACATAAGGCCACCGCGCGGGTGCAGGGCGCATGCTCTGCCCGGCCCCATTGAAACTTCCTGCTGCTGCTGCTGGTGGTTCTTTCGCTAGAGCATCTCAGCGCTGCGCCTGCTGCCTCCAGCTTCCAGCCCTCACACTGAGCGCATACACTCATTCACCTCCTATTTATTTCCGATCCATGTCTTTCCTTTTCTGGCGCATTTCTTCCCTCAGAGAAGGGTTTTTTTATTGTACTATGAGCATTGCCTTTATCTGGGAACAGCCCTTGGCTGGAGAAGAAACATTTTCCAAATAGGTCTTCCCCACCCCCATTTTTTTGTCCGTATTAGATGGCCAAAGTGGACTGGGTATTCTACAATACAGCTGTTTCCTTTCCAAGAAAAGTGTCACTTTAATTTTCCATGGAAATAAAGTTTCTGTTAACAATATATTTACTTTGCTAGGAAGGGCACAAGTGTGAAGTTCTTCCAAATATTACGTATAGAGAAAATGATCTTATAGTTACCAGAGACACAAATTAATACAGTAGTTATGGTACAGGCCTATATCTCTTTCATCTGCCCAAATCTCCTCTACCCTTTACAAACTCGCATATAAAATGCTAATTTTATGTATAGTATGAAATAGGAGGGTGATTAGTTAAATTATATAAAGACTTCCTGCAGAATTTCTTTAGACATTAAGCACCTCAATATAATTTCATTATCAAATTGTATTTACATTCAATTTTTAAGGAAATAGTCATCACGAAGTAGAGTGCCTTAGTAGGTTTCTTTTAGGATACTTTGGGAAACGATAGTAATCTATTAGAAATGTGGGCATTTGGGGAAGGGGATTGCTGATAAATTGCTTTTGGAATTTACTTGGATCAAATTGAAAGGCAGGCCTAGACTTTTATTTGATGACATTGTATTTTGGGTGGTATACAAGATTTCTTGCCCATTCCTTTTAAGTATTTTGACCACTGCATTTGGCTTGTATTAGTAACAGAAGAAAAAATATCTGTCAGTTTAATACACCGTGTTATCTTCCTATCTAGAATTGAACAGTGGGCCACCAGCTAAGTAAAAAATGGAAAATAATGTGGGCTGAGAGATTATACTGGTGGGCTCAGCCACTGCATTACTATTGGTATAGTTGCAACTATAATAATAGATCTTATCATAAGATGCTTTTTAACGTACATATATATTCTGAGTTGCCAGTTTAATACTTTTTACCTAGTCATTTATCGTGATAGGTATATCAACATTATGACATCCTTTGGAGGAGGCTGTAGTTCTCTGTATTGCCCTGGTTTAAGTACTTTATGATCTTTCTCCTAAAAATTTGTTTCTAAGTTTTAATTTGATATTGTGGCTTCACCTTAGAATTCTTCCTTCGTCCCCACAGAGTTAGTTCTTACATTTGGTTTTATAAACTACTTGTTCAGTTTTAATGATATAATAATAGCTACCATTTATTGAGTATATACTTTGTGCAGACATCTCATTCCCTACAACTATTATTTGAAGTTGCTACTATTATTCCTATTTGGCAGGCATGGAAGGTAAGATTTAAGAGATTGATTCAGCTGCTCAGTGCCCAAGATTATATATGTAGTTATTGGTAAAATCTGATTTCCAGCCCAAGTCTGTCTGAATCCAAGCCACAAAATTATATAATACCTTGCCATAGGGCCATGTTTCCCAAACTTCACCAAGGCACCCCAGGGTATTGCCACCAACTCACAGAGGTGCTGTCTGGTAGTTTACATTTTCAAAGGAGATAGAGCAATACTTGACGTCTGTTGGTTGCCAGGTGAACTATTAGCTTAAGAGAGTTCGTGGTTTCAAAATTAGATTGTGCTGTATTTCTTTCGATGACATATCTTTGTGAGTTTTGGGGTATTGCTATGATAAAATGCAAATACTGCATGAAAATCATCATGGAACAGGAAATAAGGATAGCAGTGTCCAGTCTGATTCCAAGATTTGAGTTGTGCAGTGCCCACATACGTTCTGTAAGTAGTAATTGTGTTGAGAGGGAAATGTTTCTTTCAGCTGAGGTTTATTTTTCAAATGGCTGCTAACAACTTCATAAGTGGAACTGCTATTATTTGTTGGCCTAGGACTGCTATGAAACATTACTGAAATATTGAGGGTACCATGAACCTAGAATGCTTGGGAATCTGTGCTGTAGAGACTATCATTGCGTTTTAGAGCTAGAAAGAAAGGACTTTTGCACCTATTTCGCCTTTATTTTACAGAGAAGAAAACCAAGGTGCAGAGATCGATTTCAAGTATATACTGCTAGCTAACCATTGGTGTTATTCAGGCTGTTATTTGAAAAGTCCACTTATATGCTGAAATTATCAGCCAAAAAAATCTAGATTTCTTGTTGATACTAGTTAGACTAGGAAAAGGGTTTGCCATCTGAAGGTGCTGTTATCCCCGCTCTCTCACAGTCTACGTTAGCCCTCCTGATTCTGTGCTCTGTCTGGACTTCCCCAGCTAGCTTCCTCCTGACTGGAGGTGGATGATCAGGAGTATTGATATAAGTAAAAGTGAACATTGACTTTGTAGGATTACGAACTCCCAAGGCTCTGAAGCATCTTTCCCCTTCTGCAGAGGACATTCTTTTTCAAGAGGAAAATATACTTTTTTATTCTTTAAGGATAGTCTTTGTATGGTATTGGTTGAGACAGTACGTATATCTAATAACAGTCTATTAAAGTGTGTATGTGTTATGATTCTCATAGTTTATGCTGTGGTTGCCTGAGTTGTTTATATGGTATTAAAGAATTTGAATCATTTCAAATGTTTTTGAAAAAGTGTTTTTTTTCTTTGATTTTTCTTAAGATTTTATTTTTTAGAGTTTTAGGTTTTGTTTTTTAGATTTATTATAGGTTTTTACATTATATATAGGTTTTAGGTTTTGTTTTCTACATTTATTAATGATTTGAGGTTTAACTCTTAACAGTCAAAATGTCAGATATAAAAGTATATACGTTTTATAGTTAATTGGAGTCATGCCTGTAACTTAATATGTTCTCTCTTACTGCTGCTTATTGAATTGTGTGACAGTAGTTTTTAGGTGCATTAGATAAAGTAGTGTGGTAACTTTGCCATAACTGGAGCCACCATCTGTTGCTTTAAGCAAAAGATCTTACCAGATGCATGTGCTGAGAGTTGCCTGGGTCTGCAGTGGTAAACCATTAGTGGTAGTAACATTGTTAGAACCAGAGCATGGTTTGGTGGAAAATGTTTGGGCTCTTCCACCTTTGATAAAAGAAATATTCTTTAAACATTTGT
>NW_006494614.1:48606143-48612421 GCF_000325575.1 Pteropus alecto | reverse complement strand
GGGAAAGAGAAATGTATTTCTTCTCCATCCTTTTTGGTATATTGCAGGGTCGAGGTAACCAAAAATCATGGAGGTTTGGAGGGAGGTTGCTGGCATTGTCCCAGGATTGGAGATAACAGGAACAGAAGAATTTTTCTGTCTAAATTGGGCCTGTTAATGCAAACTGACTAACTTGTTTTTTAATTACTAAGCAGTTTGCCTTGAAGTCTATCTATGTTAAATTTTCAGCTAGTAAGAAAGGTAAGCATTTACTAGCTACTTCATTTACTCAGTATATGTATTGAGTATCTGCTATATGCCAAGTACAGTAAACATTGTGGGGATAATTTTTAGAAACATTAAACATGGGCGCTTTTAAGGATTTTCTCATCTAGTGAGAAGTAGCTAAGTTGAGAGCTTGAGTTATTACCAAAGATCAATTTTTTTTTTCCTTTGAGATTTTATCAAGAGAAGGAGTAGTCTATGAATTCTAGTCTATAAATTAATAAACAAATAATTTCTGTGGCAGTTTTATGTTGAGATGTACAGTCACATGCAATGTGGAAAAGTAAGAGCAATTCAGACCCTAACCTGAATCATATTCAAGGAAGATATTTATGAGTTTCTTAAGAAAATTTCTTTGGCTCTCAACCTGATGGATATAGTGTTTATATATTATACCTGGATATTTTTCACTTTGTTCATTTTTGATTTTACTGTGTGGTAGATCTCATTACAAAAGTATCAGAGTGTTTTATTTTGTTTTTATGTTAGAATTTTTATAGTAGCAAATATTGCTTGAGTGAGTAATCTGGAGCTTCATTAAAAAAAAGGTTTGTTCTTTTAGCAAATGTCGGTTGATTACCTACTGTGTGCCAGGCATTAATGCAGATACATTAATGAGCAAGATAAATCATACCCTTGCCCTTATGGAGTTCACAGTTTAGCAGAAAAGATAGATAATAAAGGGAAAAATAATTTTAAAAATTATTATATGAACGAGTATAATGTGTACTTTGTGATGGTATATATTTTAGTGAACTTTATTTTGTAATGTTTAGCTTTGTATTCTATGCATTTGCCTTTTTTCCTGTATTTGTACATGTTTATCTTAATCATTTTTCTGGATGGTAGGATTATAGGTAGTTATTATATTTTTTCACATTTCATTTTCTATACTAATTATATTTTTATTTGGTAATTGCCAAAAACAATTCATGTAAAAGTAGTTTTCTACCAAGAAGCGAAATGGGGGAAGGCGGTCAAAAGGTACACACTTTTAGTTATAAAATAAGTCAGGAGGATGTAATGTACAGTATGGTGACTATAGTTAATAATACTGTTTTGTATATTTGAAAGTTGTCATCACAAGAAAAAAATTTGTAACTATATGTAGTAATGGATGTTAACTAGACTTATGATCATTTTACAGTATATACAAATATTGAATCATGTCGTATATGTGAAAATAATGTCAATTATATGTCAATTATATCAGAAAATAGAAGTTTTCTGAGAGGCTTTATAAAAGAAAAATTGAATTGCTGCTTATATTTACTTTTAATCCTGAATTACCTCTCACAATGACTATTACCTTTATCCATGAAGTCACCCAGATCAGTAACTAAGGAGCCATTGTAGACCTTAACCTCTGACATACTTTATACTTTGTTTCAAGTCTTCAGTCTCTTCATCCTCTTTTATATTCAATCCCACTTTTCTATCCTCATTGCTACTCTGTTTTAGTCTTGCTGAGCTTCTTGCAGATCTCTGAAGGTATGAAAGGTTGCTTTACATCTTTATGCCTTTTCCTCATCTTCCTACCTGAGTTGAGTATTCTCTCCCTATCTTTTTTCCCTTGCCTACTCATTGTACTCCTAGCCATCATGAATCTGCTCTTTAATCACCAAGTGCTCTGTGAAAGTTTTCCTGCTTTCTCTGTCTCTCAAGTTAAGTTAACCAGTTCTGCCTCCTCATCCCATATGTGCTGCCCTGTATAGATTTTATATCACAGTACTCATAACACTTTTTGTGCTTATAGTCTAGCCTATGAGACTGTAAGCTCCTTGAGGGCAGGGATAAATGTTTGTGAGATAAATAGTTTTTTCACAGTTTATTATAGGAAAACTTCTAAAACGTCTTATTAGAATTAAATCGTATAAACTTTTAAATACACATTTGCCCAGTGTATGAGAATGACACGCTTTCCACTGATGATTGGAAGTAATTGACACGTTGGTTAGTGCTAGCTAGCACTTGAATTAACAGATTTTGTCTCATTTCATTAGATGTACTATTTGTGTCCCATTTCATTAGATGTAATATTGTATTTAAAATGGATGCATGTAATTGGAAGTTAAATCTTAGTCTGTGATAACAATGCAGGAGTGGGCAAACTACTGTTTGTGGGCTAAATCTAGCTCATTGACTTTTTTAAATAAAGTTTTATTGGTGCAGTCATGTTAATTTGTTTACATATTGTCTGCGGTTGCTTTCACACTGAAGTGACAGAGTTGAGTGGTTGTGACAAAGAACATATATCCTGTAAAATCTATCTGGCCCTCTACAGAAAAGTAAATTAACTGATTTATGATTTATCTGGCCCTCTAAAGAAAAGTAAATTAACTGATCTCTATTCTAGTGAAGAAAGATACTTATCAGATGATCGATTATCTTTGTGTTTGAGAACACTTTTAGGATCCGAATATAAGTGCCTAGAGTGTCTTTTGAATGAAAATAATAGAGCAGTAGTTTCCTCAATATTTATCTAATTTTACACACAACTCTTTTACTATTACTCCTCTTTCTTAGATTAGGTGAATCCAAAAGCTTTTCTGTTGACAGGGTGATGACATTTTGTTGAACTAATTTCTTTCACTCAAGGATAGCCATGGCTTCTAATGCCTAACTGTCATAAGGCAAGGCTGGGATGGGGGCCAAGTGAGATAGTAATTGGCCGTAAGGGTAAGAGTTCTTGTAATATTACTGTTACACTGGCCTCAAAGTTTCGTCCAAGTGGACTGATTTATGATCTGATTTGGTGATCATCAGGTCTTGGTGAAGATAAGGTTGGGTGAATGGTGATGCTGTGTACTCAGATTGGAAAGGATGATTTTAATTGAAGATAGAACTTAAAAGATTTATTTAGGTTATGGGGACAGGATTGGGAAGAACATACTAGAGAATGGCCTACTTACATGTGGGCAGTGTTATGTGTCTTGAGCATCAGTCGTTGTTTTATAGGGAAAGTTCAGTGTTGGTTACCAAGCTTTGGCACCTGGAATGCTGGATATCAGGGAATTTACTTTGATACTTCTGCTTCTTTTGTCATCATCACAATTGGCTTTGCAAATAAATATAATTGCCATTTCCTCAATGTTTAAATGTTAAAAGCCTTTTAAGGGGGAAACAAAAAAGATAATGAATTATTCCAAATTATAACTTGCTTTTGGTGTTTGGAGTTTTGACTATAGCCAGACTATAACACTTTAAAGAACTTTTTCTAATCAGAAATATAATGGAGCTTAATTAACATTAAAGTCTTGCCAAGCTTTACTTTATTAGAACCATAAAGGAGTGATCTCTAGTAGTGCAGACTTGGGCCAGCATCTGAATCCAGACATTCCATAACATTCTCATTTTTTTGTCCTGTTAATTTTGACTGTGATCAACTGGTTTGTCCTTGTCTTTTTATCTTCATGGCCTTTTCATTTTATAGCCTATTTCTCTCTATGCTTATCTGGTTTGATTCACCATGATAACTAATCTCATCCTTTTTTTTTTTTTCCTATTTTCCCATATTTTGGACTTTCTTTTTCAAACCTTATCTTATCCATTCTCATCTTTAATAGAAACAAATAAGTTATAAAAATGCAAAAATGAGGGCCCTCAGAGTATACATGCTTTATCATAATTTTATTGGTTAAATGCCTTTAGTAATAATGCTATAATTATTAGAGCTTACTATTGAGCCAGGCTCTATAATAAGGTCTTCTACCAAGATTATTTAATTCTCACAACTCCTCTATTACTGTTGCTATTTTTACTTTATAAAGAAACTGAGCTTTAGAAATAAAGTAACTTGCGTGAAGTCACATAGCATTAAAGAATTGGAGGAAAATTTGATTGTATAAAGATAGTTTATAATGCTGTGGGAATTTAAAACGGAGTAAATCTGGGTTCAAGAGTTCTAGTTCTTAACCACCATACTGTCCCCTCAACTGTGATCTTTTTAGGATTGTAATGTGATCCTTAGTACCATGGTCTTGGTCTGAACACTGAACAATGAACTGAATACTTAGGCTTGTAAGTCAGATTATAGCAGGCTTTTTGCTTGTTTATACTTTTTTACTTTTAAAAGTTCTAATTGTATTAGTATGAGCATTATTATAAAAGGTATGCTATTTTAATGGAATACTGAAATATATTAAAAGAAACATAAGTTCCTAGGTACGAGTGAATGCCTTGAACATGAATCTTTACCTGTTCATCATTGCTGAAGACAACGCTAGTCTTCCTCAGACTTGCAAATAATTTTCTTCTTGAATCTTTTTAAGAAGACTTCCATCTCCTCTCATTATAAAGCTTTGTACGGTGTATAATCAAAAGCCTCCAGTGTTTGTTCCCTACTTATATAACTTCCATTTACCCTAATTAAAGAAGTGGTCTTATTTTTTTCCTCCTAGCTCAGTGTTCTGCCTTTATTATAGTCAGGCAATTTAATTAACTGTTTCTGGCTATACATTAGAATCATCTTAGGGAATCCCTTTAAAAAATACTGATCCTGGGTCCTAACCACACCCCATAAAATAAGAATCTTTGGAGATTGGGGCCTTGGCATCAGTGATTCTAATGTGTAGAAATGACTGCTGTCACCTGTTTGTCCTGGTTCTTCAAATTTTGTCTCGTCTATTTTGTCTTTGTATTAGTATAGCCACTCTAGCTGTCTTTTGGTTACTGCTTTTTATGATACATCTTTTTCCCATCTTTTTAAAACTCCTTGTGTCTTTGATTCTAAAGTGTGTCTTTTATAGATAACATATATTTGTATCAATTTTACATGGTCACGTTTACATGATTCTAGTTATGCAAACAATCATAAAGAAGTATAAATGCTGTACTAGAGGAAGTCCTTTGGGAATATAAAAGGGCAAGTACATAACTTTTGCCCGGGACTATCATAGCATTACTACAGTCATTATGGAAATTTGAACCTTTGAATAGGAGATAGAAAAGCATTCCATGTAGGGGACAGCTTGGGAAAAGGCATAGAAGTGTGAAACAATATGGTGTGTACAGGAAATTGCAACCTAACTTTAGGCAGTGTCCATAAAGAATTCATTTTGCATTCTTTTACTTTGTGACTAGCATAGTATTTAGCCTATCATAATGCTCAAATGTTAGTTAAATGAATAAATATCACATTTCAAATTAGTAATGGATATTTGATGTATTTTTATCTTTTCTTTTCATCCTTGCTAGAGATTTGTCAAGTTATAACTCTTTTTCCTTTTAAGATATTGCTTATAAAGATATATACTACTGAATCCCCCTCCTTTCACTTGTTTTTCTTCTTTCCTTCTTTCCTTCCTTCCTTCCTTCCTTCCTTCCTTCCTCTCTCCCTTCCTCCCTCCCTCCCTCCTTCCTCCCTCTCTCCATCTTTCCCTCCCTTCCTTAGGTGTTTCCTCCCAGGTCCTCTCCATCTTAGGCTATAATAGTACCTTAGAAGCCTGAGATGAAAAATCTTTGTGTTATCTCTCAATTCCTTTCTTGGATTATATGGTTATACCATGTTTTAAGTGCATGCCAAAGCATATGTGTTAACCTCTGTCTTCTAAGCTTATTACTTTTTATAGGAATCCTCAGAATATAGTTTTAAAACGTTTTTCTTTTATCTTTCCCAAGACATCTCAGAGAAAAGTCATTATTGCTACTCTGCTATTTACCTTTAAAAAAAAAAATTCCCAGTCCACTTTCTCTGAGTTGTTTTATGTCATCTCCACCAGGGGTGACCTGAAATTCTTATTTCTAAAACTAAAATTTTTCGAATTGTTGGAAAAGCATTGGGCAGCTTCAGGGTAGGGAAATCAGCTAGAGGTTGTTATAATATTGGTGAGAGATCAATTGAGGCAGTGGCTGTGGAGAGTGAAAAGAAGGGCTGGGTCTGAGAAAGATTTTGTAGGTAGACTTGACAAGCACTTAGTGAATATAGGATTGATGTGAAGGATCCTTAAGAAGATTCCCAGGTATGATTCTCAGGTTTCTGGCTTAGAGAGTGTGTGGTTAATAGTTCCATTTAT
>NW_006494614.1:48573243-48606095 GCF_000325575.1 Pteropus alecto | reverse complement strand
TCCCTATTTTAAAGAATTCAGAATTCTGATAAACATATAACCACTATTTGAAGAACTAGCTGTGTACATTTTATAGCTTACTAAAAGCTTACTCTGAATAAACAGATTATGGCATTATATCTTTTTTTACAGCTCTTTTGGTTTTGGGGGATTATTTAAGTTGCTATACCTATATATGCTATACATATTTAACATTTTGTTAAAGACAGTTTTTTAGAGTGCATTATTTATATACTTAATATAGTTAAAATTAACCTTATTATTTCGGTATTGGTGTTCAGTTGTATTCTCTTATAGGTAAAGCTTCTTTAACTGAGATATTCTGTCATTTCATTTGCAAAAAAAAAATTATTGTAATTTTAGAGATTATGTTCTGCTGGGTAAAGATTTGGTAATTGTTGGACATCCTTTCTGTTTCCTCTCCCCGCAGAGAAAGAAGTGGAACTTCAAATAAATTGAAATGTCATTCTAAATTGAAAAATAGATATGTAAAATATATTGTATGGATTGAGTCCATTATATAAATGGGAAGTACATGAGTAGATGTGTCATTTGTGTGGCTTGAAAGATTCTCTAGCAGAAGTATTAGAGTTGAATTCCATATTAGAAGTAACCGTTTCTCCAACTGTTATACATTCTATTACACCCCATGTGGTAACTCAAACCTGTAATGTTACTTGAGTTGTACTTAAAGTCTAGTCTCTTAATTAGTGAAAGATAGCTCCATCATCTTGAAAAGACAAAATGTTACCACTTAAATCATGTATATTTCTTAAGCCAGAATTATCGATAATGTAAACAGTCTATAAGGAAATTAATATTGAGAGATTTTCTCCATCTTCTCTAAGGTTGATACTAGAGCACAGCAAGTTGATTTAATAACTATAATGTACACAAGCAATGCAGTCTTAACAGGCTCCCTCCCTGACTCTGCCTCTCAGTCCCATCCCAACCTGCCATGTTTTAATTAACTGGGATTTTCGTTCCATTTTGTCATTCATTTATTTTTATGTTTCTCAACAATTATTTAAATTAAACTATATGTTTTTGTAGTTTATTTGCTCACCACTGTTTCTGATTCCTACATTTTCCCCTCTTAGATCCATTCTTTTGCTGTAGAACATTCTTTTTCAAACAGGAGTTCTAAGTGGTGAACTTTGAGTTCTTGCATGTCTGGAAATATATTTTGCCCTCTGTTCTGATTGCTCATTTAGGTTGAATACAGTATTCCAGTGTTCAAATAACTCCCTCCTCCCAGAACTTTCATGATATTACTCTTTCATCTTCTAGCACCTACTGTTGCTGATGAGAAATCTGTCAGTCTGATTATTGTTCTTTTGTAAGTGAATTTCTTTTCCTTCCCGAAAGATTTTTTAATTTTTTTTTAAATCCCTGTAGCTCTGAAATTTTCTAAGATGTGCCTTTTTCTTTTAATATCCTTGCTTTTGCTTTTACTTTTTAAGACATTAAAATTATAGATTTATTTAAAGCCCTCTGTGTATTACTCCTGTTCTGATTCTCTTACGTTCATTCCCACGGCAACCACTCTCCTGAATTTGGGTGTTTATTATTCCCATGAACACTTTTATACTAAGAGTATATGTTTATGTCTCCATAAACAATACATAGTGGTATAGATTTACATGTTTTAAAACTTTATATGTAAATGGCATAATATTGTACTCATTCCTCTACAACTTCTTTTTTCCCCCCTCAACACTGTTTTTGAAATATATCCCTGTGCATGTTATTTTAGTTATTTACTTTAACTGCTGTATAGTATCCTGTTACATAAAAATACTGTAATTTTTTTAAAATTTGGATATTTAGGTTTGTTTTGTACTATTAAGAGTAATGCTGTTTTGAACTTCTAGTGGCTTTGCCTAGAGGTGGAATGCTGGGTGGAAGGGTATAGAAGTCTTTATTTTGGCCTTGGTATAGCCAGATTGCTCTTGACTTTATCAATTTATACACTGCCAGCAGTGTATGAGAGTTCCCGTTTAGCCCAATAGTCAACACTTGGTATTGTCAGGCTTTTAAGTTTTTGATAATATGACTGAATTAGTTTCTTATTGTTGCTAAGGTGGAGCATTATTTAATGTTTTTTGGTCATTCAGTTTTCCCTTCTGTGAATCCCCTTTTTGTAATTTTTCTTTGTGGTTGTCTGTTTATTGATTTGTAGCAGTTCTTTATTTTTGATATCCACCCTTTGTCATTTTTATTTGCAATGTAAATATTTCAATACTGCTTTTCTTTTCTTTTTTTCACTATTATAGTATCTCTTGTTGATCCAAACTTTAACATTTTAGTGTAGTATAATTGTCAAACTTTTTTTTATGATTACACTTTTTATATCTTGTTTGAGAAACGCTTTACGATTGTAAGGTCAGAAAGTACTCTATATGTTCTTCTAAAAGTTTTATAGTCTTAAACCTGGAATTTAATTTTGTATGATGTGTGAGGATTTTTCCCCCTCACTAGTTTGTAATGCCTTCTGTGTCATATACCAATTTCCATGTATGTGCGGATCTATTTCTAGGCTCTATTTGTTACATTGGTGTCTCCTTCACCACATGATTTCACTTACTGTAGCTTTAAAGTACATCCTTCCTTCTGATTAGGCAAGTTCTCCTACCCTGTTCTTTTTTGAAAAGCCATTGGTTATTTTCTGCCCTTCATAGTCTCATTTGAATTTTTGAATCAGCATGTCAGATTTCACAAAAATCCTTGGTTGGATTTTATTCTGACACAACCACTTGGAGCTAGCATCAGATTCCACGGGTTTAGGGCGCAGCCACCAGCGAGACGGCCCCCATTTCAGAAGTCAGCTGCAAGATCCCATGACCCACTTCAGGTTTGATAATTTGCTTGAATGACTCACAGAACTCAGAAAAGTGGTATACCTACAATTATGGTATTATTTTAAAGGATAAAATTTAGATCCAGCCAGATGAAGAGACATGGGGTAAAATATGAGAGAGCCTCAATGTAGAGCTTCCACCCTCTCGCTGTGGAATAAGGGTAGATCACCTTCCTGGGCACATCAATGTATTTGCTAGTCAGGAAGCTCCAATGAACTTCCGTGTAGCAGAATTTTGGTCATGTGATTGAACTCAATTCTCTGTCCCTTTCCCTTCCATGGAGGTGGGGCTGATATCACATGGTTCAGAGCCCCAAATATAATTACATGGTTGGTCTTTCTGGCACAACTAGTCCCTATTCTGAACCCTCGCTTTTCTGGGATAAATCCCAGTTGGTCATGGTATGTAATCTCTTCATTATGTCGCTGGATTAAATTTGCTTGTATTTTATTCAAGATTTTTATGCCCACATTTATAAAGGATACTCATCTATAGTTTTCTTTGGCTGTTTTTGGTATCTCAGTAATAATGGCCTCATGGAATGAGTTGGGAAATATTCTATCTTTTTCTATGTTTTGGAAGAGTATGAGGATCAGTATTAATTCTTCTATAATTGTTTGGTAGAATTCACCAGTGATACCATCTGGTCCTAAGATTTTCTTTGTGGAAAGTTTTTCTGATTACTGGGTATTCAGATTTTCTATTTTTTTCATAAGTTTTGGTAGTTTGTTTCTAGGAATTTGGCCATTTCATCTAGGTTATCTGATATGTTGGCATTGTTCATAGTATTCTCTTAATAATCTTTTTATTTCTGTAAGGTCATTAGTAATATTCCTGCTTTGATCTTTGACTTTGGTAATTTAAGTCTTCTCTCAATTTTTCTTCATAAGTCAAGGTAAAACTTTCAATTTTGTTTATTTTTTCGAATAACCAGCTTTTGGTTTCATTGAGTGTGATTTCATTAGGCAAATCCATAGACACAGAAAATAGATTAGTGGTTGGCAGGGGTTGAGGTGGGAGAATTGGAAGGGACAAGGTTTATTTCTGGACTGATGGAAATATTTTGTAATTAGATACTGGTGATGGTTGCACAATATTGTGAATATACTAAAAACCACTGAAATGTACACTTTAAAATGCTTAAAAATTTAGATTTTGTTATGTGAATTTTCAATAAAAAATTTTTTCAAGAGTTAATTGACTATGTATGGATCTATTTCTGGATCCCACATTCTGTTTCAGCTGTCTATCTTGAGGCTAATATCCCTCTGCCTTGACACAACTCTAGCTTCGTAATAAGTCTTAAAGTCAGATATTTTAAGTTCTCCAACTTTAATATTGTTTTCAAAGGTGTTTTAGCTATTCTAGGTCCTTTGCACTTCCATATGAATTTTAGAATAAGTTTATCAATTTTACAAAAATGTTTCCTGGAATTTTTATTGAGATTATGTTGAATCTACAGATGAATTTGGAGAAAAGTAATACCTTAAGATACTGAATCTTCTTATACGTGAACATGGTACATGGCTCTTTTTATTTAGGTTTTAGTCAGTTTTTCTTATCAGTGTTTCACAGTTTTCATTGTATAGGTCTTACACATCTCTTGTAACATTTATCCCTAACTATTTTATGTTCCTCCCTCTTTGCCTCTTTACCCAGGTAGTAGCTGAGACAATTAATTGTAAGGTTGATCTTTGTTTCTTACCTTATGTATCACTCTTTGTCACCTCCTATATAATGTCTTGAGTACCATTGTTTCATATATGTTGTGTCATTGTTTAGTTGTTTCAGGTAGGTAAGGTAAATACAGTCAGTTACTCCATATCTATTGGAAACACAAGCCCATTGAATTCTTTTTTCATTGTTATTTTAAGGGTTTTGGGCAGGTGGGTCAGGCCATCATCTTGATGTAATATATTTCCATCATTATACTTTAGGCAATTAAAGTTGGGGACTTTTTTATTGCCCAAATGTGTATTGAGTACCTACAGTGGGCTAAACTCTTCTGTAGGTTTTATGAATACATCTTTAATGGAACTTACATTTTAGTGCTCTCCAACATTACATGGTGATCATGTCTACTTACGTGAAATAGGAAATATTTTCCTAAGGGATTTACTGGCTTGAGTGAATCATAACCAATCACAAACCATTCAAAGTATGTTAAAATGCCTGTTTTAAATTTAAATAAATATACATTTATTTGTCAAAATATCACAAATGATATTGTATCATTACCTTTATTTGAAATTTTCCCAACTCAGTGTGGTAATTTCTTTTACCATTGCTGATCAGATATTCTCATTGATAATAAATAGTAATCTGGCTAAGTAAAACAGGATATTTTAATAAATTCAGTTTGGTGAACCAAATATTTTATAGTATCTGTGGTGAGAAATAATGGAAAGCAATGTGGTATAGATTTTTAAAAATGGTCTTTGATGTTAGCTGGGTTAGTATCTCAGCCTTGCCACTTGATATATGTGTGGCCCAGGCAAGGTTAAGGTATTAACTTCTGAACCTCTTCATAATGGGGACAATAATATTCACTTCTAAAGTTGTTTTAAAGACCTAATATTAGTTACCGTTTTCCTTTTTTGGAAATGTTAAAAGCCAGTATATGATATGCCTATTATTTCTTTTTAGGTGGTTCATGTATAAAAAATAGATCCATTTATAATTCTTTAAATTCATATTATCTACTCAAATACATAGGTCTTTAATTTTGTTTTAAAAATTAGGAATTTCATCTCTGGCCATGATGAAGTAATAAGGAGTCTTTACCCTTTTGTCGTAAACAGCTAGTAAGCTGGGCTAAAATATATGAACCATCCCATTTTAGATATTTTACCACAAGCAGGATTGTGATAACCGAGAGAGGAGAAATAAAGGAGATGAGCTCTATAACTACTATGGCTTCCTAACTGGAAACCGCACTCAATTGAGGCAAAGATTGGATTTTTGAAAAGGTTAAGCAGCTAGAGGTTGCATGGCCAGGTTCTGAAAAGAAAGGAACTCCGTAGACAAGAGAACTCTAGAAACCTGTATAGGGGCCACCTTGAGCTTTTGCTGAATACTTGAGTCTTTGCTGGTCATGAATGCATAAAGTGAAATCCATAAGGCCAAGTAGTGAATATCTGGGGAATGATTAGCAGAACATTTCCCGAGCTTACATAGGAGATATTTAACTCTGACCAGACAGAGTGAAGGGTCCTTTGAAACACTCAAGGCATTCAGTGGAGAACCCAGTGAGTTTCTCACATAGTAAAGAAATAATTCCTCAGAGAGATCAAATGGCTCTAACCACTGCCCAAACAAAGGCCAAATCTTTACAGGTCAATCTCAAACATTCAATAACAGTAGTATAACATTGATATTCTCCAGCATCTAAGCCGAAATTACTAGACATGCCAAGAAGCAGGTCCAGTGTAACCCATAACTAGGAAGAAAATCAGTCCAGAGAAGCAGATCGAGAAGTGACAGAAGTGATAGAGCTAGCAGCAAAGATGTTAAAATGGCTATTATAACTAGTAAATGTATTTAAAGAAAAATATGAACATAATGAGTAGACAAATAGAAGATATAAAAAAAAAACAAATGGAACTTCTAGAGGCGAGAAATAACAGTATCCAAAGTGAAAAGGTAACTGAAAGGAATTAACAGCAGATTGGACAATGTAGAACAGACCATTGAGCGTGAAGATACAGCAGTAGACTTTATCTTAAAATGAAGCAGAGAAAGAGAACTGAAAACAATCCATGAGTCATTGGCCTCTGGAACAATACCGAGTAGATTTAATAAATCGTATTATATTGTTATCCTAGAAGGAGAATGGAGCAAAAAATACTATAAGAAATCATGACTCAAAAGTTTCCAAATTTGATGCAAATGATAAACTCACTGATCTGGTAATCTCAACAAACCTAAAGCAGGACAAACACACACAAAATACCAAGACATAACCAATTCCTAAAAACTAGTGTTGAAGAGAGAACTTCGAAAGCAGCCAAAGAAAATGGCACATTATGTATAGAGAAACAATGAAGACTTCTTGTCAGAAACTATGCAAACTAGGAGATAATGAAGCATTTTAAAGTGCTGAATGAAAAGAGCTGTTAAAATATATATCCAGGAAAATATCCTTTGAAAATGTGGGTGAAATGAAAAACCTTTTCAGACAAATAAAACCGAGAATTTATGACATGTACAAGAGACATCTTCAGATGGAAGGAAAATGGACCAGATGAAAGCTAAGAGTGCAAAATCTGATAAATATGAGAGTAAATGTAAAATAGATTTTCTCTAAAATTAAAAGTCTTTTAAAAAGATAATGACTGTTTAAAACAAAAAAATACAATGTAAGTTTTACAACATACGTAGAAAGAAGTAAAGTGTATGACAGACATAAAGAATAAAAGCAAGATAGAAGATGAGTACAATGTGTTAAGGGTAAAAAATGTTCACACTTTATGTGAAGTGGAAGAATATTATTATATGGCGCACTGTGTTGAGTTAAAAATGCATATTGTAAAATGCAGAGCAACCACTAACTACTAAAATAAAGAAGTATACTTAATTAGCCAATAGTGGATATTAAATGAATGCTAAAGTATGCTCAGTTAATCCAAAAGAAGGCAGGAGAATATGGAAGAAAGGAATAAAGAAATGTTGAGATATATAGGAAAAAAATAGTAAGATTGTAGATTTAAATCCAGTTATATCAATAATTGCATTAAATATAACTGGTTTTAATCAGGGTTCGTCAATTTTTTTCTGTAAAGAACCACCTGTTGGGGGTGGCTCCATAGTGTAGTGGTTAGCATGTCTGCTTTACACGCAGAAGGTCCTGGGTTTGCACCCCTGGTGGAGCCATGGACCATACACCAGGTGCACCAGGCCCTGAGTGCTCCGGGGGTGCCCTGCCTTCAGAGATCCAGTTCTTAAGGGGAGATGGCAACATCTGTAGGTCAAGGGTGGAAGTGTGTGTGTAGGCAATTAAAGAGGGGGAAAGAAAAAACATGTTAAAGAATATTTGAAGCTTTGTGGTCTATACAGTATTTGTTGAAATTTTATCAACAAATCTGCCAGTTTTGCTAGTATAGCATGAAAGTAGCCATAGACATTAGATAAGTAAGTATCGCTGTGTCCCAATAAAATGTTATGTGTATAGACATTGAAATTTGAATTCCATATAATTGTCATGTGTTAAAAAGTACTCTTTTTCCTTTGATTCCCGCCTCCCACACTCGAACTCTTTAAAAATGTAAAATTCTTAGTGAGCGGGTTATACACAATGTGATGGGCTGCATTTGCCTGTGTATCATAGTTTGCTAACCCTTGCCATAAAGCTGCTCTCTCTGATATGGTCACCACTAGCTAGCTATATTTAAGTTAAAATTAATTAAAATTAAATAATAGAGATTGTCAGAGTAGATAAAAAAGCAAGACCCAACCATATGCTACAAAAATCCACTTTAAATATAAAGATATAAGTTAAAAATAAAAGAATAGAAAATTATATACTGTGCAAAACTTATCATAAGAAAGCTGAATAGCTATACTGATATCAGAAAATGAGGACTTCAGAACAAGGAATATTAGCAGGGGTTAATTTATTGGGAAGAATTAATACGTTTGATAGTGTTTTTACCCCCAAAGAGACCTTCAAAATATGTGAAGCAAAAGTCGACAGAACTGAAAAGTATATACAATCCAAAGTTGTAATTGAATTTTAACACACCTGTAGTACAGCTAGACAGATCAGCCAGAATGTGGGTGATATGAACAGCATTATCAACTAACTGGGTGTTGTTGACATTTCTGGAACGCTACCAAGCAACATAGAAAATACATTCTTTTAAATTGATTAACAGTACCTCAGATGTTGGTGAGGATATGAATGAACTGGAAACTCTTACACAGTAATGGTGAGAAGATTAAATGATGTGACTAATGGCAAAACGTTCGGGAGTTTCTTATTAAGTTAAATCAACACCTACCATACAACCCATCAGTTCCCACTAATCTACCCCATAGAAATCAAAACGTATGTCCATACAAAGACTTGGACACAAATGTTCATAGCAGCTGTACTTATAATAGCCCCAAACTGGAAGTAACCCAAACACTCATCAGGGAAGTAACCCAAATATATTCATACAATGGAATACTACTCACATTAAATGGGTGGACTGCTGGTAGATGTAGAACATGGGTGAATCTCAAAAATATTATGCCGAGCGAAAAAAGCCAGACAAAATTATTCCATTTATATGAAACTCTAGAAAAGACAAATATATAGGGATAAAAAGCAGATTAATGGTTGCTTGAGACTGGGAGTACGGTGATTGAGAAGAGAGTTCTAAGTCATAGTCTCTTCTGTTTTGTTGTTTTGCTTATCTACTCTGTTCTCTTTTCTTCTTAGGAAGCTTACTCATAAAAGCCAGTTTATGGTTGTCCACTTGTAAGTTGATAGCATGGGTATAGTTGATTGGGTGACATAATGCACATTTCCAAAATGGATATTCTATTTTACACATTTTCTTTAGTGGTTTAAGAAATTCGTTTACTGTGTTTTTATCTCTTTCCTTAAGTGTGAACAAGAAACGTGTGTTCTTATTTATTTTCCACTCAACCAGTAACTTGAGTTAGGAGAAGTTTGTGTTTATGAAAAAGTTTTTTTTTTTAAAGTCCACATCATTTATTGAACAAGTCTTTATTAAATATCTATGTGGCGGGCACTGTCCTAGGTGCTGAAGATACAGGCCTGTTTAGTGTGGGATAGAGGTGAGCAAGTAGGTGTTTATGTTACAGTAAGATGCATAAGTAGAATCATTTTGGGACACCCAGCAGGGGCACTTAATCCTAATAAGGTGAAAAGAATGATATAAAAGAATAATAAAAGAATGGAAAGAAGAATGACTTCCTAAGGTAGCAACAATCAAGCAACTCTGAGGATGAGTAGGGCTGGGTTGAGAATAGAGGGCACTGCACATACTAAGGTCTAGTGGCTATAAATGGCATGAGATGTTTGAGAATTCTGAGAAGTTCAGCATGGTGGATTTGCTGAGCCATTAAACCAAAATGAGAAACTCATTGCTCTGGACTTTTTATTACATGAGAAAAAGTAACCCCTTATTTGTGAAGCCTTACTCTGGTAAGGTTTCCATTATTTGAATATATCCATAACCAGCACAATAAGACACAACATATTTAAAATGAAACGAAGGGATGGATGAGATAACTTAGGAACAAAAGAAATGAAGTCCTAAAATAAAACCAACTTTCAAGAGAGGGCAGAAGTATAGGGTCCGCAGAGGAATTTTAAAAGGGACAAAGAAATGAAAGAAATCCAAAAAGTGGTGTCATAGGATGGCCAGGTGTCAAGGAAGAAGTGGTCACCAGTGTCACATGCTGCCAAATTAAGACAAAGACTAAAGCACCCATTTAATATTAACTAATGGAAGTCAGATTATGGTGGGTTCTGGACAGACGGGTGATAAAATGGAGACTGAGCACAGGAGGGAAGGGGACTTTATCATATCCCCAAAGCACGATTGCCCCTAGTAGATTTTCAAAAAAATCACCACAAGTTCCTTACTCTTGTATTGCTGTTTGGGGTCAGCAGCAGTTAAAAAATATCCATTGAAAGTCATATGTAGATGAAAATACTTTTTCATATTTGTGGCTTTTGGAGGGACCCAGGCTTAGCAAACCACTCCTAGGAACATTTGTTTTTCTTTAAAATGTAGAAATATCAGCCAACAGTTGCCTCATTTTCAATTAGATTTTATGCACATAAGAAATAAGTATTGAGATAATGATGCTGCTTCTTCGGCAGTGAAGCAAGCATGAAGGGGTGGAGAAGTTTTTCAACATAACTGAACAATCCAGTGAAACACTTCAACAGTTACCTTAATCAAATAATTAAGATAGCTCTCCTGAACCTGTAGGAGGAAGAGTTCTTTAAACTGAGATGTTTATATGCCTTTTGGGTTGTCTGTAAACTTTTTGAACATATTTGCAGAAATTTTATGTTGACATTTTCTTAGAATGTCCATAGCTTTCATTCAGAAACTAAGAGGTTGTCTTTTGTTAGATTTACCAAGAAACATCCTGAGACAAAAATGTGAGTGTGAGTAGTTTATTTGGAAAGTGATGCCAAGAAACAGTGACAAAGGAGGAGGAAGTGAGATGGGAAGGGAACAAAAGCCAATACAGGATGTGTTATCAAGTAAGTTACTTTATAGGCAACTGAGCTGAATCCTGATAAGCTTTGAGAGAAAAGTGTAGATCATATCTGAGACTTATCCCAGACAAGGGATAAAGGAGCTTCTGCCAGTTACCAGTTGAAGGCTGCTCCCAGGAATGGTTAACTCCCCTGCTTAGTAGTCAGAAAAAACCCTCATGCAAAGACTTGCACACGCTTGCAGGTTGACTTGCACTGGAATTGTAAGTGCAGAGGGGATAAAGGTGAGGTGCTGCCAGCATCTGTTACAGAGGTAAGAATAAAACATAATTTCATTTCTTGGTCAATTGAAGATATTTTAAAATGGTTTAATTGACTGGAAATTCTGTGATATTAAGGAACACCTAACATTTTAGGTGTTAATAATAACATGGTTATTTTTAAAGAGTTCTTATTCCTAAAAGATTTGGAAGTATTTATGGATGACATAATATCTGGATTTCCTTTAAAATAACATACTGAGGTGTACAAGTTGAAGTGGGATGATGAATTCATGGAGTTTTAGTATACCAGTCTATTTTGAGTTTTTCCCAACATTTTTATAATAAAGGTTTTTTTTTGTTGTTTTCTGAAATTTTTAGTGTTACCATTTTACTGAGTAGAAATTTCTCAGCAGTTAAAGAAGTTCAGGGTGATATGAATGCTTAAATAACCTATATAAGAATGCCAGAAACATATGTACTGTCTTTTACCTTAAATTCTAGAGTTATCAAATATTCACATGAACAGATCAGCTCCTTTAGAAGTCTTCAGGCAGAACCTATTTCTTATTGCATGTGTTTTATTGATACTTCAGTTGAACAGACTTAAAATCACCAACATTTTATTTAGATACCCTGGTTTGCTTATTGATCATTTTTAGCAGTCAACTGGCTGGCCTCCAAATAAGGTGTCAGCATTTTGCTTTAAACAAGACATGATCACCATCTGGTGGTGAATAACAGTAACTTTGCTTTGTATATCGCTTTATGGTTTATAAATTGTTTTCATGTACATTTTCTCATTTGTTGAAATAACTGTAGAAATTATAATAAAACCGTTCTGTTATGTATGCTTTGTATCAAGATTTCAGGAATCTGTAAGTTACCATAGTATGTTACTCATCTATCATAGTATGTTACTCAGTTATCTTTGATTGTCAAATGAATGTTGATTGAAAGAAAACTTGTTACCATGTGGAATAAAGACAATATACATTTCATAAGGAAATTCAAGTTTATATTTCTGCAGAATTGCCTTAAAAAGAAACATCAAACTGATATAGCATCTAAAAATCATGGTATTGAATCATAAAGGGATATTCTAGTGTACTGTTAAGTTTTTAAATAAAATAGTCCCCCTTCCCCCTTATCTGCAGGGGATACATTCCAAGACGCCCAGTCAGTACCTGAAACTATGGATAGTACCAAAGCCTATGTATGTTTTTTCCTATACATACATACCTCTAAGAAAGTTTAATTTATAAATTAGGCAGCGTAAGAGATTAACAACAATAACTAATGATAAAATAGAACAATTATAGCAATATACCATAATAAAAGTTACATGAATGTGGTCTCTCAAAATATCTTACTGTACTATACTCACCCTTCTTGTGATGATGTGGGATGATATAATGCCTACATGATGAAATGGAGTGAGGTGGATACACTGGACAAAAGGATGATTCACATCTGGGCAGGATGGAGCAGAATGATGTAAAATTTCATCATGCTCTTCAGAGCGGCATGCAATTTAAAACATTGTTTTTTCTGGAATTTTCTATTATTTTTAGACTGTGGTTGACCTTGGGTAACTGAAACTGCAGATAAGGGAGGGACTGTCGTAGTATGGATCATATATGATGAGGATAGGAGCCTGGTACTTTATAGAGGTCTGGTGCGAGGAAATCACTATATATAGGTATTTCTCTGGTTAAACATATAGCTTCATTATTTACTCTGTGGATGTAAGAAATGTCCAAACCTGTAGGGAATTTTTATCAGTTTATTTGAGCCAAATTGACGACAATTGCCAGGAAGCAAAATCTCAATGGATTGAGAAAATACTCCAGAGAATGGCAGTTTTGCAGCTTATTTTATACATTAGAATCAAAGGATCAGACATAAGGAAGGTTACATGAAATCCATTGGTAGTAGATTAAGGGAGTGGGAGAAAGCAAAGGGAAATCTCTGGGGTTGGCTAAAAAGTAAAACAGAGGGACACCTACTTCAATGTGGTGGATATAGGACAGTTAAAACTTAGTATTTATAGCACATAGAGATGGTATTCGGATAACAAGATAACAATGAGGGGTTCTGTGGTCTCATATTCTGGTACGGTGGGTGTGCCCAAGGGGTCTGGAAAAGATTACCCTGACATCTCAAAAGTATATTACATAGATGAAAAAGACAATAGACAGGCTTACTTAAGGTAAAGATTGACTTTTGTCAAGGAAGCTACCATGACATGCTTTTAGTTAGGAATTTTTATGTTCAGACCATCCTATGTGGTTACTTTCGATCTCTTGAGTTTGTGAGGCCCACAATGCAGGCTTCCTCTGAGCTCATCAGGTTTAATATGTGGCCCCTTTTTTGTCCACAACTCCTATATACAGATATCCATGGGAGCATTCACCTCTTCCATCCTCCCTTTGAAAGGAAAAGGGCAGGGAGAACATAAAAATAAGTTGACTGGAGTTAGTGATATTACCTGAAGGGCTCACACAGTGAACTGAAACCCAAAGCCACTATTGCCATCTTTTTCACCTCATGTTCCTCAGCATTTTCCTGTATGCTGTTAATTCAGATAATTTCTCTTTTACACCTACAGGAACTGTCTTTTTTTTCCGGCTACCTATAGAACATTTTTATTTTCCTCTCTATCTCTCCCTGTCTCTTTCCTTCTGTTTTATTTTCTTGTCCCCATTCTAGTTGATTAAATAGTTGAATGACCCAGGAACTGTGCTTGGTGCTATGAATACAGTGATAGAGGCAAATGGATCTGGCCCTAATCTTCATGGAGAGAGGAAGAAGAGGAAATAGAGGATAGATAATTACAAAGTGAGACTATAAAAATAATTAAGACTGTGACATCAAAGAGCCTACCCTTATTTTTTTCTTCTCCAGTTTATAGTTAGTTTTTATTTTCTCTTAATTGTCAACATTTGGGATAAATTTAAAACTGTTTTAGCTAGTGTGCATTATTTTCCACTTTATTTAAATATTAAAATTGCAAGATAATTTTTTCATTATTTTGTTTAACATTATGCATAAAATCAGTTCTTGTGGGTAGCTAGGCAATTTACAGCTTGGCTTGGGTTTTCGTGGGATACAGCCTCTTTGCAGGATGAACATTGTCTAAAGTAGTGTTTTTCAACCTTTTCGTGATCACATCCCTAAAGAGAAAATTTTAATTTAATTTTTAATTTCTATCTAGCAAGAGAAATTAAACACTAAGGAATAAGATTTTGTCAGAAAGCATTAAGATGTGGAAAACCATAAACCATTATCTGAGATTTTTTGCCTCCCTCAAAGACCAGTTTTTATCCTCCTTGTGGGTAGCATTGCCCCTCTCCCCGCATTGAGAGTAAATACTATAGTTTTATAAATTTTCCAGCAAGCAATTTAGAAGTGGAGTGACTTTTTCAAAAGTTGTAACTATGAGAATATTAGAAAATAGTGATGATGGTTGGTTGCACAACATTGTGAATGTAATTAATGCTACACCTAAAAATGGTTTTAACAAATTTTGTTATTTGTATTTTACCACAATTAAAATTAATTATTAACTAAAACTCATTGATTTGTATACTTTAAAGGGATGAATTGTATGGTATGTGAATTACATCTCAGTAATGCTGTTGGGAAAAAAATAGATTGGGAGAAGTAGTAATAGTCTTTCTGTTGCCACAGCATCTGTTAGCTGGATTACATTTTAGAAATGGATAATATCTCAGGGTGTATAGGTAGGAGCAATGCAAGATCTAAACCCAGATACGGTGCTGTGCAGAAAAAATGACTTGATTCATAAGTTAGGTTTTCTGAACTATTCCTCCATCCATTTGATATGTAAAGAAACATTAGAAAGAGCCCTGGATTGTAAGGCCAGAGGTCTGGGCTCTTGCTCAGCTTCTTCTGTTTGATCTTGGGCAGTTCACATCACATCTTAGTTGCTAAGTTTTCCAGTCTGCCAGAGAATGTGAATTAGAACATTGCTTTCAGTTCAAAAATTCTAAGATTCCATGATTGATTCTCATAAGGCAGATAAATACTCATTTCAATATATAGACGTGTATATTAAATATTAGAGCTGGAGGACTTTGATCATCTAGTACCACACCATTTATGGATGAGAAAGTTGAGGTTTGCACCTCTTTCTCCTGACTGTCTATCTGATGTTTTTCATAATACATACATAGTCATGTGCTGCATAGTGATGCATAATGAGTTTTCAGTCAGTGACAGACCACATATATGACGGTGACCCGATAAGATTATCATGAAGCTGAAAAATTCCTATCACCTAGTGACATTGTAGCTGTCATGACATCATCATGCAATGCTTTACACAAATAGCACTGTATTACCAGTGTCTACAGAATTTAGTATGGTAACATGCTGTTTGGGTTGTTACTTAGGAGCTGTAGTGGGTAACAGAATTTGTCACTCCAAAATATTTCTGTTTGGTATAAGGATTCTTTTAGGCTGGTTAATTTTAAGAGAATACAGACTTAGGAGAAGCTCTGAAAACCAAATAGAAGGTACCTTTTGTAAACTATATTTACATTTGTAAGGGAAATCTCATTTGTAGGGGTGTGTCCCTCACAATACTTGAAAGAGGGGTATAATATTATCTCTGGAAACCCTTATCCATGCAGATCACAACTTAAATCTATATAACAACCTTACCCTTGTTTACAGAGCTTTTCCTGGTAATGTCCCGTAACTGAGTCTCCCCGCCCCTATTATCTTTTGTCTTCAGCTGAAGATGGTATTTAGGGTGGTGACTTCAACTATTTTCCCATGTCTCTCCCATGTATAAATGAGGGATACATGCTATTAAACTTTTTTTCCTCCTATTAATATTTTATGTGACAAGGATGTTCCAGCCAAGAACGTAGAAGTGTAGAGGGAAAATTATTTTTCCTCCCCTACAGAGCAGTAGTCTTGAGCCATTTCTTTGCTTTTCAGAAAACTAGGATAATTGATTAAATGAACTCTATGAAGATAATGTATATAAGCACATAACAGCTATTTCAAGGATCAAGTGACCTGTGGGACTAGTCTCATTCTTGCTAAAACTGTGCTCCCCCAAAAAAGTTTGTAAAAACTGGGAAGTAAATAAAGCTTTTTATATGCTTATTTTTCAGTCACTGCATCTGAACTCAATGTTCTTTTATCAATGGCCTACATAAAATCAACTTTTTGTGACTAAGTATATCTCTGCTTATAGGCATAGAAGTTGTTTAAAAGACTTTATTGAGAAATGAGAAGAATTATGTCATTTAATTATTATGATCTGCCGTAAATTTCTACCATTCAGAAAGCAGAATCATAAGTAACAAGACTAGAATCGCAGAAGCAGCAGTATTTTTAAGGCTTGGTACTGGAAAGATGCTTTTAAAAATATTAAAATGTAGAACATCTTTGGGTGATTGGATCAGTAACACAGTCTGGAATTCTACCACTTTCTGCTGCTTCATACCTACATCATCTTGGCAGGCCTTTCACACAGCCCCTGGCTTTTCTTCTGCTTCAGAATCTTTCACCTCCTGAAGGCCTGTAAAAGAAAAATGGGTCTGTTAAAGATTATGTATCAAATCTACCATGTGAAAAGGTAGAGATCTTCATTCAGTTGGGACAAAACCTGTACTTTTTAGAATGACATGAATGAAGTTAATAATTCTTTAGAAGGAAATTAATAATTACCAAATGTTCTGAAAAAGATACGGTTTAGAAAGTTTCATGCGATAAATAAGTGAATTTACAGATTCTCAGTCTGTATTTTAGAAAACGATCATGCGTTTTAAAAATATGATTGATAATTTTCAGCTGCACTATCCAAAACCATAGCCACTTGCCACATGTGGCTATTTAACTCTAAATTAATTTAAAATAAATAAAATTAAAAGTTTAGTTGCTCAGTTTTATTAGCAGCATATCAAGTGCTCATTAGTTCCATGTAGCTAGCTAATGGCTACTGTATTGGAAAGTGCATATATAGAATATTTCCATCATCATAGGAGGGTCTATTGAATATACAGCATTGCTTTAGAGAATACAGGAGGCCCTCCATATCTGCAGGTTCTTACATCTGCAGATTTAACAAACAGCTTATTGAAAATATTTGGGAGAAAAAATTATGTTGTCACTGATGTGTACTATGTAGTTAGACCTGTAATGGTTGGGTCTGTACTGCATAGGTACAGATTTTTTTATTGTTATTATTCTCTAAACAATACAATATAACAACTATTTACGTAGCATTTACTTTGTATTAGGTATAAGTAATCTAGAGATGATTTAAAGTATAAGAGACGATGTGCATAGGTTATTTGCTAATAAAATGTCATTTTATGTAAGGGACTTTCAGCAACTGTGGATTTTGGGGGGAGGCAGCTGGACCCAATCTTGAGGATGCTGAGGGATGACTGTACAAAGTATGAGAATTTTGATATTTTCAGTTTAATGTTGATTAATTTTTCTGTTGAAGTTTTTACCTGTTTATTACCAGTTGGCAGATATTAAGAGCTACTAGTGTCCATAAAAGTTATCAGCTTGTCACTTCTATTTGTAACAACCAATATAAGTAAACTAGATATATAACAATATAATATAACAATATAAGTGTCAACTAGATTTATTATAGTGACTGTTTCACAATATGTACAAGTATCAAATAATTATGTTATACATGTGAAACTGATACAATGTTACATCGGTTATATCTCAAAAATATGTAATTGTTATTAAATTGTGGTTTATAAATTTTAGTTTTAAATATGGTTCAGTACAGTAGCCACTAGCCATATGTGACTCTTGAGCACTTGAAATATGGCTGTTGTGAATTGAAATGTACTGTAAGTATAAAATGCACGGTATATTTTGAATACTTAGTACCAGAAAAACAAAGATGTAAAATGGATGAAAGGGATCAAAAGGTACAAACTCCCAGTTATAAAATAAATACGTCATGGTGATGTAATGTGCAGCATGGTGACTACAGCTAATATTACTGTATTGCATATTTGAAAGTTGCTAAGCAAGTAGATCTCAAGTTCTCATTACAATAAAAATTTTTGTAAGTTGACAAACTGTAAGTTGACAGATGGGAACTAGACTTATTGTGGTGATCATTTCTCAGTGTATACAAACATCAAATCATTATGATGTACACTCAAAACTAACAATATGTCAGTTATATCTCAGTTTTAAAAATGAATAAATTTTAAAAATCAAGTAAAAGATGTAAAATATCCGAAATTTTAAAGACTGATTACATGTTGAAATAGCATTGGAATATATATAGTGTTAAATAAAATATATTATTGAAATTAATTTCGACCTCTGTTTTTACTTTTATGAGTGAACTACTAGAAAATTTTAAATTATGCAACTTATCTCATATTTCTGTCAGACAGTGCTTTGCAAAAGCTAATGCTTTAATAATCAAATCAAATATATACTATTTCTATGTGCCTAGATCAATAATGACTACATTTGTAAAGTGGGATGAAAAACACTTTTTGTATATACTTTTGTCCTTGGAGTTTTAAAAATAGTTTCAATTGTATCAATTTTTTTATGATTTTATATATCTATGTGGTATGGAGGACATGCATAGCTTTTAGCCAACTCCTAAATGAGTGATACAGACAGACCGTATAAATATTATGGGCATTCCAAGGACAGAGCTGTTGCTGGAATCATCGGAAAGCTATCTCAGAGACTTTTATTTACCAGATATTGAAAGATGAATATGTTTCAAGTGGGCTGAATACAAGAAGCTGGAGGGCTTGAATAAAGCCCAGATAGTGAACTGGATATGCTCAGTGGCTAGTGAACAGGGGAGAATGATTTGAATCAAGGATTTCAGTGTAGAAGTGAGAGTTAGGTTGAGGCTAAATACTGGGATACAGTAAGAAATCTGGGTGAGTTTATATAGGTATTTAGGGGCCATAAAAGATATGTATGAACTGGGAAGTGACGGAAGCAGTATTTTTGGGAGATTGATTTGCTTACAGGAAATTACCTAGCTTTTTTTCTGAAGTGAGAAACTACAGTGATATCCTAGAAAAACTGGGGAAATAGGGAACAGGTTTGAGAAGTAGGAGTGCAGGATCATCAAGACTAGAGTGGGAAAAAGTGAAAGGGAAAAATTGAAACAGAACTTGATTCCCCAAATATGATAGAAATAAAAATGAAGATATTTTAGTTTTCTGATATGTTTTACAGTTTTGAAACCGTAAGATAACCAATGCAGCCCTTTATTGTGGATGAAGAATTTGAGATTCAGTGTTAAAAGAACTTGACCAGAATCATAGCTCCTTGTATTACGTGGTAGAGCTGAGAATTGAGCCCAGGGGTTTTTCTCCCTAATGTATTGTCTTTGGCATCTGCTCTATTGCCTAGGCCAGTGCCTCAGGTTTTCTTGACTTTTTATCACTTTACACAGTCAATCACTGAGTTTTATTTTTTGTTTCCTAAACATTTCTCAAATCTGCCCTGTTCTCTCTACCTTTGCTTAGGTTACTCCCATCGTTCTGGATCGATACTTTCCTGAATTTATATCTTATCTCAGCCATGTACCACACCTCCTAAAACAAGCAAATAAAAGCAGTCTGTCTTCCTATAGTTCAGTCACTGAGATCTTTCTAAATTCCTGAGCAATCTCTTGACTAAACTTTTAAATAAAATATAAACTTCTTAGCCTGGCCTTATAAGGCTCTTCATAATTATGCCCCTTTTCTGTGTCTATGCCTCCAGTTCCATGATTACATTCACATCTCTCTGTATCTGTAGTTACTTCTGTAAGCAGCGCACTTTCCCCCTTTTCTCTACTCCACTCTCAATCCCATACTTCCGGTCTTGGCTTAGTATAATTGTCTATTTTTGCGGTGTTTATAACCACCGCTCCTAGCTTCTCTCCCTTACCTCCAACTCACCCATGGTCTAACCTCCCTAAGAAGACTCACTTAAGTAGGCTTATTAAGGGCAGAGACTATTTCTTGCTTACTAATAGTGGACCCACAGAAATTTGTTGAATGACTGAATGCTTTTATACTTAAAGGTCGTTTCAAGTTGGAAGTAGCTTTCTTGGAGAATAAAGAATCTGAAAGAATGACTGAAAAAAATTAGTCCATCATTTACCAACCTGTACTTCAGAGTGCTTGTATCCTACAAACATTGCGTGTTTCACACACACAAAAAAATTCCATGATCACATATTAGGGAATGCTGCCAATTTTATTTCTATCTTGGATATGCACAATGCACATAAGAACAATCAAGGTTTCAAGAAGTCCCGTGGTCAAATGTTATTTTTGATTCAGCATTTTCCTAAAATATTTAATAATGGAACCTTTGTAGATAGTATACCTATAATTTCTTTTAGGTTATTAGTGGTATTTGGTATTTTGGAAATGCTAAACTTGACAGGCTTGTGTGTCCTTTATTTCCCTCAGGTCTAATTAATATAATTAAACAACATAATCAGATCATGCCCAAGGGATAGTTGGAGGAACTCCAGTTGTTTACAGTTAGAAGCGAAAACCTGAGGGAAGATGTAGCAATCTTCAAATATTTGAAGGTTCCAATAGAAGAGGAATTGAAAGTATTGTCTTTGAAACTAGAGAATGAGAGGAAGAACCAGGGGAGGAAGGCAGATTTTGATTTCGGTAAGGGTAACTTTCTAATAATTAGAGCTTTGGAAGGTAAGTAAATTTTCCGTTCCTAAAGGTTGTCATGCATCAATCTATAAGGATGCTATAGAGGAGTTTAGCACAATAGATAAGAAGATACAGATTGGAAGAATGGTTTTCTAAAACAGTTTGAAAATCATTAGACTATTTCTGAGATATCTATCAACTTGAGATTTATGTTTCTTGATTCCTTTTTAATCCTGTGAATCTATTTCGGTCTGCATCTCAGTAAAGAAACCAAATATGTGTTATGAAAAACATTAGTTTTTCATTAGTAGAAATTTTGGTTGTACAGCTAAGTGCTTTTACTTGATGCTTTTAAAAAATAGACTTTATTTTTTAGAGCAGTTTTAGATTCACAGAAAAATTGAGCACTAAGTACAGATTTTCCATATACTCTTCCCACTCACACAATCTCCCCCACTATCCACATCCTGCACCACAGTGGTACATTTGTTAAAATTGATGAACCTACACTAACACATCATGATCACCCAAAAGTCCTTTACTTTAGAGTTCACTCTTACTTGATGGTATTTTGAAAGAAAATATGAATGTACCTATTCATCTTTAAGAAAGTAGTTTTCAGTTATTTCTTGCCCTAGTTTAGTCTTTTCTGATTCAGAGATCTAAAAGATAACTAACATCAACATCCTCTTTTTTGAAAAATTATTCAGCTTTGGGGAAAGTTCTTCTATAATTTAAATGTTTACACATTTTTAATTTTGCTGGCTAACAGTATTTTTTTCCCTTTTAAGTACCAAAAGAATTGGTGGAGCTCCATTTGAAGTTGATGAGGAAGATTGGCAAATCCGTTACAGCAGACAGATGGGAAAAATATTTGATCAAGGTAAATATTTGTAAATTACCTTCTCTATTAGTGAAATATTACTGTACCTAGCATGTTTATGTTATGTTTCATAATAAGCTAACCTTTAAAATAGTCTACCAAAAGTTCTAAAATATGACTTAGAAATCCATATGATTACTATCATTATGTGATTCTCTTTTGCAGATTCTAAGCAATACTCTTGAGTCCTAAAGTTAGATTTCAGAAGTATTATGTCTGTTGTGCCCAACACTGTGCTCAGGACTTTTCATGTCTTATCTCATTCAGTCCTTAAAATCATCCTGATCAAATCAAGTAAGAGGCAGATAAGGCCCAAGAAAGTCGTCATTTCCTTGAGATTACACAGTATGCATAGGCAGAGCCAGAATTTGTCTCTTAAAAATGTCCAAAGACCTTTAGGTCATCATGGGAGACTTTTAAGTTACCAACAAGGCCAAACCTATCCTTAATGAGAACAACCTAGGTAATCAGAAAATGGTTGCTTTAGGATGAACTCTATTAAAGGAAAAATTGCTTAGAATTGCATCCAAACTCTGAAGGCCACAGAGTTTTTGGAAGCCTAAGCTGATGTAGGTACATACCTCCGTGATGTTTTTTGGGGTATTTGGAATTCTGTAATGTACAGAATATTGTTATATTTTTAGATTATTGAAAAAACTATGTAATTTTCTAATTTTCTTAAAATATCTATGTTTATGTATCCATGTGTTTTCACATTCGGTTTTTGTGTTTTTTAGTGAGGGAATGTATATGATTATAGAGTGCTATGAAAAGAGGGAATAGGAGTTATCTATATTTATTATAAAAATCACATGTGCTATTTCAGTTATCTTTGCTGTATAACTCATCACTCTGGGTCAGGAATTTGGAAAGGTCACTTTTACCATATTCTGTTGGTTGAAACAACCACAAAGCCACCCAAATTCAAGAAGAAATACAGACCCCCCAAACTCTGAATTGTAAGAGTGGCTTAACTTTCGGAAAACTCAACATGAAATACATGTGGATATTTTTGCACAAGTGTGAAGCATTGCAAAGTTGGCTCAGCATTTTAATAGTGTGGGATTTTCTAAAAGCCTGATTAACTGATGTTTAATTAAATCTCTGAAATATGTTAAACTGAATGATGAGCAAATTTTTAACTATTCAGAGTGCTTTTAAAAATACTAGTGAAGTTGCTGTTTGCTTTTAACAAATATTTATTAATGATTAACAGTCAAAGTTCTGGGGCTTAAAAAGAGATGGTGGAAATTCAGTACACAGATTTTAACATTTTTAAGAGGTAGACTTTTGTAAATAAATGTTTATTAAAGTGGGTTTGTTCGTAGAATAGAGGTAGGAATATCTTGTATACTAATTCCAGCTCTACTGTTAACAAACGTTAGGACCATGGGTAATGTACCTTGCCCCCTGTGTCTTAGTTTCTTTGTAAAATGTGAAAAATGGGCGAGATGATTTTATATAAACCCTTTCTGTTTTACGGTTATTTTTTTAATTGAGTTACCTTCACATAACATAAAATTTGCCCTTTGAACATATACAATTCACTTTTTTTTAGTATGTTCACAAGGTTGTGCAACCATCACCATTGTCTAAACCAGAACATTTTCATCACCCCAAAAAGAAATGCCATACCCATTAGTAATTACTCCCCTGAGTCCTTAATTACTTCCCTGAGTCTTTAACAACCACCGATCTGTTTTTTGACTTTATGAATTTGCCTATTCTGAATGTTTCATATAAATAGGATCATATAATATGTGTCGTTTGTGTCTGCCCTGTGTCACTTAACATGTTTTTAAGATTCATTCATGTTGTAGCATGTATCAGAACTTTGTTTCTTTTTATGCCTGAATAATATTCCATTGGATGTATGGATAATACTACCACAGTTTATTTATCCACTTATCAGATATTTGGCTCGGTTCCATCTTTTGGCTGTTGTGAATAGTGCTGCTATGAATATTTGTGTACAAGTTTTTGGGTAGACATATGGTTTCCTTTCTTTTGAGTATATATCTAGGGTGGAATTGCTGGGTCACATGGTAATTCTTTTAACTTTTTGAGGAACTGCCAGACTGTTTTCAAAGGAGCCGTACCATTTTAGATTTCCACTAGGAATGTATGAGAGTTCCAACTTTTCCACATCCCTCCTCACCAACACTTACTATGTTATTAATTGATTTTAACCATCCTATTGGGTATGAAGTGTTATCTCATTATGGTTTTGATTTGCAATTCCCTTATGACTAAATGACGTTGAGCATTTTTCACATGTTTGTTGGCCTTTGCATATCTCTTTTTGGAAAATGTCTATTTCCTTGCCCATTTTTTAATTGTTTGTCTTTTTATTGAGTTTTAAGAGGTTTTTGGAAAAAAATATATTTTAGATACTAGACCCTTACCAGATATATGATTTGCAAGTAGTTTCTCTCATTTTGTGTGTTGTCTTTTTACATTCTATGTAATGTCTTTTAAAGCATGAAAGTCTTAATTTTAATGCAATCCAATTTATTTTTTCTTTTGTGGCTAGTGCTTTGGCGTCATAGAGAAGAAACTATTGCTCAACCCAGGGTTACCAAAATTTAATCTTCAATTTTGTTATAAGAGTTTTGTAGTTTTAGCTCTTAAATTTAGATCTATGATCCATTTTAAGTTAATTTCTGTATATGCTGTGAGATAGAGGTCTGCCTACATTCTTTTGCACATGGATATCCAGTTGTCCATTACCATTTGTTGATAAGACTCTTCTCTTTTACCCATTGAATTCACTTGACGTCTTTGTAGAAAGTCAGTTGACCATAAATGTGAGGATTTCTGAAGTCTTTATTCTGTTGACTTGTGTCATTCTTTATGCTGCTACTATACTGTCTCGATTATTGTAGCTTTGTGGTTTTTAAATTGTCTTTTTCAAGATTGTTTTGAATATTCTGCATCACTTGGATTTCCTTATGCATTTAAGAATTAACTTACCAATTTCTGCAAAAATGCCAGCTAGAATTTGGATAGAGATTGTATATAATCTGTAGATAAGGTTGGAGAATATTGGTTTGTTAACCAGGATACCTTTTAAAATATTTAGGTCTTTAATTCCTTTCAAAAGTATTTTGTAGTTTTCTGAGTCCAGTCTTAATACTTCTTTTGTTCAATTAATTCCTTAGTATTCGGGGATTTTTTGGAGTTATTGAAAATGGAATTGTTTTCTTCATTTCATTTGTAGATCATTCATTGCTAGTGTATAGAAATGCCACTAATTTTTGTATATTGATCTTGTATCTTAACTTTTCTAAACTCATTTATTAACTTAGTTGTGTGTGTGTGTGTGTGGATTCTTAAGACTTTCTGTATACAAGATTATGTCATCTGCAAATATAGTTTTACTTCCCACTTTCCATTCTGAATGCCCTTTATTTCTTATATAATTGCTCTCACTAGAACCTCTGGTATATTATTGGATAGAAATAATAGAGATGATGAAAGCAGACATCCTTGCCATGTTCCTGATCCAAGGGGGAAATTTTTCAGTTTTTAAATTAACATTTTGTGTGATTTTAGCCAAGAGATTTTCATAGATATTCTGTATCAGATTGAAGAAATTCTCCTTTTTCTATTTGTTGAATGTTTTTGTCATGATAGGTACTGAATTTTGTCAAATGTTTTTTTTTCTGCATCTATTGAGATACCATGTGGATTTTGTCCTTTATTCTATTAATATGGTGTATTACATTGATTAATTTTCATATGTCGAAACCTTGTAGTCTTGCAGTTAGTCCCACTTGGTCATAGTCCATAATCTTTTTAATAACGTTGCTAAATTTGTTTTGTTGATTTAGAGGAATTTTGTGCCTATGTTCATAAGGTATATTTGTTATTTTCTTGAGATGTTTTCGTCTGGTTTTGGTAGCTGGGTAATACTGGCCTCAGAATGAGTTGAGAAATGTATCTTTTTAAATTTTTTTGCAAGTGTTTGTGAAGTATTAGTGTTAATTCTTTAAACGTTTATTAAAATTTAGCAATGAAGCCATCTGGGCTTGGGCTTTTGTTGTTGAAAAATATTTTTTGGTTTGTTTACTCATTCTCTTTACTGTCATAGGTCTCTTCAGATTTGTATTTCTTCTTGAGTCAGTTTCAGTAGTTTGTGTCTTTCAAGAAAATTGGCCATTTTATCTTGCTTTTCTAGTTTATTGGCATACATTTTTTCACATAATTCACTTAAAATCCTTTTTATATAAAGTCAGTAGTAATATCCCTTCTTTCCTCATTTTACCAATTTGAATGTTCTCTTTTTTTTTCTTTGGTCAGTCTAGTAAGAGGTTTGTCAATTTTGTTGATCTTTCTAAGAACCAATTTTTGTGTTCATTGAATTTCTCTGTTGTTTTTTCTATTTGATTATTTCCTCCTCCTTGCTTTGGGTTGAGTTTGCTCTTCTTTTCTAGTATGTTAAGGTGGAAGTTTTGGTTATTAATTTGAGATCTTCCTCTTTTATAACATAGTCATTTTCAGCTATTATAGTCCATCTAATCCCTGCTTTAGCATCATTCCACAAATTGGTATGTTCTATTTCATTTTTGTTCATCTCAAAGTATTTTTTCTTTTCTCTGGTGATTTCCTCTTTGACCCATTGGTTATTTAGTAGTATGTCGTTTAATTTCCACCTATTTATGAATTTTCCCATTTTTTTCCGGTTGTTGATTTCTAATTTTATTCCATTGTGTGGCACATATTTTGTGTGATGATGATTCCATTAATTTTGTTGAGATTTGTTTTATGGCCTCATTTAACATATATTAGGTCCTTCTTCAGTATTAAAAAGTAATTTTTCTACTTAGATACTTATTGAGATTTTTTCATTTCGTATTTATATTTATTCTTTTTTTTGATTTTTAAGACTTTTGCTGCCCTATAAGTAAAGTTTACACATACATTCCTTATGTAGAAATGTATATTTTTCCTTTATCCATTTGACATGTTAAAGTCTACTATTTATTAAAGAAGTGTAAGCTCTCCCATAACTATTTTCCTTCAGCTGCCACCTATCCTCTTCTTCCAGACCCTTGTATTAGTTATCTATTGCTTTCATGACAAATTACCCCAAACTTAGCAGCGTAAAACAACAAACACTGAACATTTATTATCTCAAAATTTTTGTGTGTTAGGTATTTGAGTGTGGCCTAGCTCGGTGCCTCTGGCTCATAGTCTCTCATTAAGCTGTAGTTAAGCTGTCAACCTGGCCTGCAGTCTCATCCAAATACTCAAGTGTGGGAAGATCCATTTCTAAGTTCTATCACATGGCCATTGACAGGATTCAGCTCACAACAGTGCAGCCCCATAGGGCATTGCTTCTCTATAGGGCAGCTTACAGCATTCCATCAGAGCCAGTGAGTAAAAGAGAATGCCTGAGATATAAGTCATGTCTTTTTATAACCAAATCTTAGAAATGACATACTGTTACTTTTGCTATGTTCTGTTAGAATGAAATCACTAATAGATTTGGTTTATAACCAAAGGCCCAGGGAGGCAGCAAAGGGAAGGGAATCACATAAGGGCAGTGAATACTGGGAGGTGAAGATCATTATGGGCTACCTAAAGGCTTTCTCATTTATAGCAAACCTCTTGAATTAACTTTCTTTATTTGCTATACTATTTCTTTAACCTCTCATTCACCCTTCAGTTTGTTGACTTTTTTTCTTCTCTCTGCACCATTCCATTCCAATAAAATTTCTTTTACTGAGCAAGGGTTTGAGCAGTTCCTTATTGCTAAATTCAAATGATACTTTTTATTCCATATTTTCTCAATTTTTCAGGTTGTTCCTTCCTTGAAACACCCTTCTTTTGGCTGCTTTCCTACAACATTATACTGATTTTTCTTCTATCCCTAGTAGTATACTTTGCTAGATCTTTCTTTTTGTCTAAGCTCCTAAGTTTTTGTACTTCAGAGCTTTGTTCTAGACCCTCTAGTCTCATTTTATGCACTCTTCTGGATGATCTTATCTATTCCCTTGGCTTTACACCACATATGCTAATGACTTATATTTTCATCCTGAATCTTCTTAGTTCCAAAGCCAATTTACTCAACTACAGAATGAACATCTTTACTCCAAAAACAAAGTGAATCTACATTCAGGTAGAGACTAAACCATTCTAACAAAGAGATAAGAAATAAGAAAAAATAAATTTATTTCTCTCTATAATAACAATCTGACTGATCTAGACTTTTGAGACAGCTGTGTTCCATGAGATTATTCAGGGTCCAGGTTCTTATCTGTTTCATTGTTCCACCCTACAGCATTTTGCTTTTCTGTGTTGTACAATGTACTTTAGCTGCAGGAAAGGGAAAGAAAGAAAGCCCAGGGCAAGCAATCTTCTTTTAAGAAAGTGAGGCAGAAAGAAGTTACATATATTATTTCTGTTCTTCCATTGGGAAGAATATAGTCACATGATCATACCTATTTGTATAAGATGTTAGAAAATACCAACTCTTCCTGAGTGACCATATGCTCTGGCGGCCAGATTTGTGTGGAACAACTATAAAAGATTTGGTACCCCTCCCATTTCCCTGCTGATAAATTCAGGCCTGGCCATGTAACTTGGCTTTGGTCAGCGAAATGCAAGGAAAAGTAGTATGTTACACTTTGGGGCAGAAGCTTTAAGAGCAGTGCATATTCTCCGTGTTCTCTGTTCCCTTTGTTATGATGACTGACACTTTTCTAGGTAATGCTGCTCATTTTGGGGTGAAGATGATATGTAGAAGAGCCACAGCCAAACTGTTATCAACATATAGTGTAGCCCAGGAATAAACTTTTGTTGCTGTAAACCTAGGGGTTGACAAGCTATTTCTTATAAGGCCACATGGTAAATATTTTAGGCTTGTGGTTTTTAAAGTCTTTTTTTCAATTACAAGACAATTTTTAAATGAATGGATAATGGCTATGTTCCATTCATTTGTTTATTTATAAAAACTTTATTTATAAAAACAAGCACTGTGGGCCAACCACTATTGTCAACCATTGAGATTCAGTGTCGTTTTGTTAATGCAGCATAATTTAGACTACTCTAACTGATACCCTTGGTTAAATAGCACCAAAACCCCCAACCTACTTAACCAAACCAAAAATCTCAAATATCATCGTTGGCTCTTTTCTCATTTCTCAAAGTAAATCCTGACCTCTCTTTGTCTCTGAGTTTTTTATTTAACAGATGATGGTATTAAGACCCAAAGAGAAATACTTGTTGTTGGTCATGTATCTAAGTTAGTAAAAGATAATCAGAAGTTGGATAGATCTGCTGTTACTTTTATAGTATTTTTTAGTAACATACAGAATTTATTGTTTCTTGTCTTGGCAAATGGTACCACTGTCCAGTCATCAAAACAGAAACCTGCTGGTCATTTTGGATTTCTCTTTTGTCCTTCACATCTGGTATATTACCAAGCCCTAATTGATTTAGCCTCCGTAATCTCTCTCAACTCAAACCTACTCAATCCATGTTGCCTCTACCCTAATTGTGGTCATTGTCTCTCACTTGGTTTATTGTGGGAACCTCTATGTTGGTTTCCCTGTCTCTAGTCTAGTCATTACAGTTAAAAATGATAAAGTGAAAATCAGAGCGATCTTTCTCCTCTGTTTTAATCCCTTAAAGTATGAGTCCTTGTCTTCTGAATAGAAAATAAATTTCTTAATATGGCAACAAAGTCATTGATGTGATGGTCCCTGATTTTTTTCCTGTGGATTCTTTTCTTGCTCTTCTATCTGCCTCATCAATATGTACTATATTCTGCTGTACAGAACTGTTTTTGGTTTCCAGAATAGTCATGCTCTTTTGGCTCCTTGGTTCTTTGTATTTGACTAAAGTAGGCCTTGCCTTTGAGTCTTCTACCACTCTTTTAATATATTATCTTGTTTTATTTCTTTCATTGTATTTACCACTCTCTAAAATCACATTGCTTACCTTTTAAGTCTGTCTCCTCAAGAATCAAAGCTTTGTGAGGGCAAGGATTTTTGTCAATCTCTGTTACATTTTTAACACCTGAACTAGTGCCTGACATGTAACTGTTGCTCAATAAATATTTGTTCAATTAAGTGGGTGAATGAATGAACACTTTTCTTGCAGAAGTGTGTGTGTGTCAGTGTCTCAGTAGCTTTCGCCCCTCAATCTTCATCACTGATAGTCCATTTTTACATAATATTTTATAGTTGCCCTCCATAAAGCATTTCTTTCTGAGCATATAGTACTTGGTGAGGGTATGTAAAATAGATCTCTGGTCTCAGAGATCTCAGTTCTGTAGGATTAGGGCTCCACTCTTATGACATCATTTAAGCTTAATTATCTCCTTAAACACCCCATCTTTAAATACAGATGCATTGGGAGTTAGGGCTTCAACATATGAATCTTGAGGAGACACAATTCAGTTCATAACATGAAGTATTTTATTGGAAGAACATAATTGTGCTAATTAATAAAAAGGGAAGGGGAGTTGAAAACTCCTGCTCTCATAAATTCTGTAGTTCCTTCAACATAAGAATTTATTTAAATTGCATTCACATGCAATTGTTTAAGAGCCCATTTATTTTATAAAATAGAGACTCAGACTGTCTTTTCTGGGATTTTAGATCTCTTAATTTCTTAGTAATTTATTTAGATTCATAAAATCTTAAGTGATGCAAATACTTCATGTATTGGCATGAGGATTTGTTGGGGTCATTAAAACTTTTTATATTTTTTCTTTCTTTTTTTTAACCTCCTACAGCACCTAGTATTCTTAGGTGGTCTCCCTTCCAAGTGCTAATCAGACCTGACCCTACTTAGCTTCTGAGATCAGACGAGATTGGGTACATTCAGGGTGGCATGGCCGTAGACTAAAACTTTGATTTATGTTATTGTATGCTTCTATAAATTGTAGAATCTTGACTAGTGATTTCTAGACTAAAGATAAAAAATATTGAATTAAGAATCAAGAGATCTAGCTCTGCTGTTAAGTTTTTGATCCCGGGTGAATTCATTTTATATTTCTATGACTTGGCACATCCTTCCAATTAAAACATGAAAGAACACTCAGAAAAAAGAATGCCCTAAATCTCAATTTTGCAAATCATCGGGTAGTAATTTATGGAAATGCAAATTGTCAGTTCACCAGTAATTTTCTTGAATTTCTCAAGTAAATAAAAGATTTATTTCAAGTGTAAAAACTCCCTTGGAAGGAAAAATGACCCCATTTACTTATGTTATTGCCTTGTTTTGGGTAAGTGGTTAGCTCCAAAATAAAAATGTTTGGAGAAGCTATGCTGTAATTTTTCTCTCACTAGCCCAATTGACAGGATAACTTAGATTCTAACATCATGAGAAATTCCTTACCATCTTGGTTGTAGTAATAATAACATCTGCTTCCACGCTATTCTTTGAAATCCATTAACACTTCTAAAATGTCCACTTGAAAACTTTTGGGTAACATTTTGTTTAAAAATAGTAATACTGAATAAAAAAATGTATAACTTCATTATGTTATAGTCAGTCTTCTCAAAATTGCCCACATATGCTGTTTTTGCTTTTTACTTCCTACCGAATCAATCTTCCCTGTCTGGTCTCTGTCCCCACTAGGCCACCAAAAATGAGCTTTTTCAAAACAAGCCTTGCCATGTTGTCAAATCCAGTGGACATTTCTTCAGTTCTTGTTTATTAAACTTTTTATCATTCTTCCACAGTTGAATCATTTTTAATCTCTCAGCTTTCCTTGGTTTCTTTCTACCTCTGGCTACACTTTCCCTATTTTCTTTTGCTGGCTCTTCTCTCTAACCACTAAAACATTTCATGTGTAGCACACAGAACAGAATTATCTAATGGAAAAGCTGGAAGATGCCTGAACATAATTCATTTAAACATGAGATCTAACCATAAATATGGTTAGCTAGGAATCCATAGCTACTAAAGCTAGCAGATTTTCATCCACCTATTTAGTAAACTTTTTTTTTTTTTTTTCCTATTTAATGATGTCCTAGTCTGTAAGGCACTTAGTAAGTACTGCCGGGGATATATGAGACACTGATGTTTATGAGTCTGGGGCTCAGTAAAGGAAGAAAACTAAAATAGTATACAAATAAATAATGCCAGGCAGAATATAAATGCTTTAAGTGCAGTGTGGTATCAGGATAAAGTAGTTTTGTGGGTACGCAGATATACTTAAAATTTTCTCATCTATTCAATGTTTGTGATAAAGATTATTACTGATAAAAAACTAGATGAGATTGATTTCTTTCCTTCTTTCTAAAGAATAATGCTTAGGAAAATAATTCGAAAGATATAAGTAGGCCAAAGTGGTAAGGTAGGAAGTGTTCAACATGAAAGCATACTTAGAGCTAAGCGATCACTCAGTAATATTTATGGAAGGCATTTAGAACAGCTGATATGGGTTATATGGTAGGCAAAAGTTTGATCGTTATGGTCTTCATTCTTTGGTAATATATCATGAATATGTTACATGGCAAAAGAGGCTTTATGGATATAATTAAATTTATTAATCAGTTGACTTTAAGATGGGGTGATTATCTTGAATTATCCAAATGGGCCCAATGTAAATTACATGAGCCCTTAAAAACAGAAGAGGCAAGCGAAGTCAGAGATATTTGAAGTGTTAGGAGGACTCAAAACCCTATTCTCCTTGAAAATGGAGGGTGACATGGAAAACATCAAAAGAAGTGAATTCTGCCACCAATCTGAATGAGCTTAGAAGTTGGTTTTTGTCCAGAGCCCCCGGAGAGGAATACAGCCCTACTAAGACCTTGATAACAGCTTTGTGAGACTGGAAGCAGAGAATTCAGCCAACCCAGGCTGTATAGGACTTCTGACCTACAGAAACTGAGAAAAGAAATGGGTGTTGTTGTAAGATGCTAAGTTTGTGGCATTTTATTACACAGCAATAGAAAAATAATTCAGATTTATTCTGTTAATGAAGGATTTATACTTGGGGAGAAAACTTAGCAATGATTTCAGGTTCCAAAA
>NW_006494614.1:48570810-48573196 GCF_000325575.1 Pteropus alecto | reverse complement strand
GAAACCTTAAACAGAATCATGAAATTCTCAGATTAGTGCATTTAATTATTTACTCTAAACCTAACCCGATGCTAAACATTAAATTTATTTGATACTAAATCAGATAGGTTAGCTGGAAAGAGTTAAGAGTTTTGGTATTAGAAAATATGGTCTCCATTCTTGGCTCCTTAGCACTGTTGATTTCAGGAAACTATCTTACTTGTCTGAACCCAAGTTGATCCATCTGTAAAACAAAGAAAATGGGGTTTTATCAAGTTTAAAGAGACTAACATTTATCTTGCAAAATTGTGAGAATTTAATGAGGTAATGTATGAAATGCACTGGAAATAGCATCTGACCTGTTAGCTTCAAGAGTAAAAGTATTATTGAGCCCAGTAGACTTTTTTTTTTTTTTTAAAGTATAATTTCTGCTTTATTTTTTTTCAGAGAATACTTCTTCAGCTCCTTATATGGGCTTTGGTGGAAGTCATGGGGCAGCACCTGCAGGTCTAAATCAGGGTCTGGGTGTTCGATCCTTCCCGGCCTCATAAGAGTGATTCCTAACTTCCTTGCTTACGTTGTGAATGGCACAACTCACACAATAATGTAGTTTCACATACAACTTGGGAAGTACATACACGTTGAAGACATCCACTTCAGAAATGTCCCTCACAGCTGCAGCCTCTACTGTGTTTCGGATGACAAACTTCTTAATGGCCTTGTCCTTGGGCATGCATTGGACACGCATTGGGCACAGTTGGTGCAGCGAATAGGCTGCACATGGCCCTGGCCCTTTTTGGCACGACTATTGTTCTTTTTTTTTTTTGGTCATCTTGGAAGCGAGGAGCCAAAAGAGTGGGCCTAATAGACTTCTGAAAATAACTGTTGAAGCTTACATTATTACCTAATTTTAAAGGTATATAAAAGATACTGTTAAAATAACTTAGTTAATAGAAACGAGTACACCACAGCTCTTTATCATCTCTTGACTGAACTTTCTCCTCCTAATTGGTCTCACAGTTTTTAGTCTTATACTCGTCTACTACCTTCTCCTCACTGCTAAAAGAGTGACCGTTTAAACACAGTTTTATAAGTAACTATTATATCACTTTCAGAATTATTAAGTGGTTTCCTTTCACTTAAAAATCTAAACTCTGTCATAACATTCAGCACTCTTAATGGTTTAGCCACTTCTTTTCAGCCACATCTAATGATATTCTCTCCTGTATACCTTACTACTTATATTCTGTGCCATTCACAGAACATGACTTTTTCGTTCTGCAGAGTTTTTGCATATACCATATCTTCTTCCTGGAATGACTTCTCACCAACTTGTTTTCCTGGCAAACTTATTCATCCTTTAGATCTCAACTCAAGTATTACTTTTCTCCTTGAGGCCTTCTCCCAAGAAGATGTTCCTTCATGGATTTATGTAGAAGTCCCTTAAAGATACTGTCATATAATTTTTATATTGAATGTTCACTATACCAGGCACTATATTTAATACTTTCCTTATATATAGTTCATCTTTGAAATAGATATTATTCTCTTTTTATGCACAAGGAAATAGATTTTGAGAAATTAAATAACTTGTCCAGTCTCATATTGCTAGAAATGGCAGAGCCAGCATTCAAGCCCAGGACTGTGGATCCAGTGCTTTAAAATACCACTAATATCACCCCTCACATTTGCCCTTCATACAGATTGTAAGCATCTTGAATGGTTTTTTTTTTTTTTTCATCTTCTATGCATTGAAATTAGATAAGTTAATCATTTAGACAATTTCCTTTTTTTTCCACTTGCCTGCTAATTAGCTTAACTCTATATTTACTTCTTAGTTGTACTCATTAGTGTATTAGCTAGTTTTCTGATGCAGTTTTTACATTCTCTGTTACATGGCGCTTGATTCATCTTTCTCTTTCTTGTGACACCATTATGTGTGTGTATTACGGAGAGCTGTTTCTTTTCCTTTTGAAGTCAGTGGAATATAATTAATATAAAATTCTGTTTAAATCCAGAGCAAGTATCTGGCATCTGTTAGGCCTTGTTCCTTGGCTCACAGCAGACGTTACCAGTCTGAGCTTTTCCTGCTAAGCTTAAACTTAGCAGACTATACTGCTACCACAAATCATTTAGCATTGGCATCTGTTAGTCATCTCTTGTTAGTATCTCCCTAAAACAATTGAACTAAGACCTATAAAATGAGTAGAAATTTGATAGGAAATTACCAATAGCTTAGCTTCGCTATATTATAAAGTACCTAGAGAGAATGGCAGTGAGTGGAGGCCTACCAGTCATTTGAAAGGAAGTTATTGTGATAATCCAACTAAACAACGAAGAGGCCTGAGTTATGGTTTTGATAATACAGATGAAAGGAGAAGGTGGATGTGAGTTATTTGGAAGGTAG
>NW_006494614.1:48564827-48570736 GCF_000325575.1 Pteropus alecto | reverse complement strand
AAGAGAGATGGCTTGCAATCCAACCAAGAGCATTCAATGTTGTGCTGTATCGTGCACTTGCCAACGTATATTCTCCAGTATCATCCAGAATTTAAAGGAAACAAATCTAGCTAGTGACTTTTTACTGTTAAAGTGGAATTACCCTCCTAAAAATAAAGAAACCCAGTGAGTGGAAATTTCAATTAATAGTTCTGCTGGGACCTGCTAATCCCCAGACAGATAGGCCTTGGCCTTATCAAGCTTCACATTCCTTTTACTTGGTGAGCCATAAAGAAATTTCTTTGCCAACGAACTCTCATATTTCCATGAAACTCCTCTATTTCCTGTGGTTGCTAGTGATTTTAGATACCACGTGAGCAATTTCAGACACCTTAGCATGGATAGTAAATGTGCCACCATGTTAATAAACAGGTATCTGCCTTCAACAAATTCAGTACCTGTTACCTCCGCTTTTCTGCTGCCCTGCCTCCTGCCCAAAGGCATTCATATAAAGGCCTTGAGAATAATGGGAAAGCCAATTTTTAATAAATTACCCTTTAAAGGAAATCATGTTTGCCTCAGAATAATTTCTGAGAAGCAGATGGTAATTTATTATTGCTGTTTTTCTTTACTTGTGTGATTTCTTCACCACATGCCACAATGATTTAGATAGTTTTTCAAAGAAAAAAATACTATCATATCACATCGAATGTAATCATTGATTTTAAAAGGTTTTTTGATTTCAAGAAATGTTAAAATATAAAAATAAATGTTTCTTAAAATAAGCAAAGAGTATTTTCTACTTGAGGGATAATGACATTCATAAGAAAATAACCTAATGGGTCTCTTCTGGGGTGTTTTTGTACCCCTCAATAGAAAATGACCTCATTCATTTGTCCCTCAAAAGTAGAGATGGGGAGTAATCTCTATCTCTTGGTTTCTAGTAATACATTTAGAAATCTTTTGGAAGTGAATAAATTTATCAATAGATGGCCTTAATCTAAATGGCAATTTCAAAAAGATCCATTGTTTTTACTCCTCTGGAAGTCAGATGGGTCATCTTTTGTCATTTATTAATTTGGTCATTAATTGGCCTTTTGTGTCAGACTTCTTAGCCTAATGATTTCGAGATTGTGTGGGTTGTTTTGTTTTGTTTTGTTCTGTATCAGTATTTCATTCCTTTTTATTGCCAAATACCATTCCATTGTATGGATTATACCACATTTTATTTATCTTTCACCATTTGATGACCTTTTGGATTTTTGTCACTTTTTAGCTATTAGGAGTAATGCTTATATGAACATAGTGTACAAGTTTTTGTGTGGCTATGTATTTTCATTTCTGTTCTGTATATACCTAGGAATGTAATTGCTAGGTCATATGATAATTTTATGTTTAATTTTTTGAGGAACTGCCAGACTGTTTTCCATAGCTACTGTACCATTTTCCATTCCCACCAGCAATTTATGAAGGTTTTAATTTCTCCAAAACTTAATAATGATAAGAGCTAATACTTGAGAGCTTATTAGGTACTATGCTTTTTTATATACATTATCATTTAATTCATAATACAACCTAGATCATGGAGAATAAAGCAACTTCCAAGGTTACACAGATAGTAATTTCTAAAGCAAGGATTGAACACAGGTTTGTCTAATAAATACTTAATGCTTCCTTCTGTTGAAAAGCGTTTCCACATAATTTTAACTTTATAAAATGTTCCTTAAAGAGTACCATTTTACTCTGTGGTAATGTGTGGGCAGCCATAATTTATCATAAGTGAATTGTATGTGGCGGTGTAAAAAGAGCACTAGATTTGGAACAGAAAAACCTGAACTCTGCTAATTACTAAGTGTATATGTTTAATTTAGTTACTTCTTTGACTCTCTGTTTTCTCATGAAAGTATATGTGAATACTCTCAGCAGAGTGCCTTTCAGATAGTTGGAACTCAGCGAATGTTGTTTAAATATTAATAATAAATTATCAGAAATAGAGCCATTTTAGGGAACTTTTTCTTTTCTGTGGTTGCATTCCTTTGGAAAATGACAGCACCTTGGTCCAAATTATTCATATTGTGGATACAGAAATGTTGGGTTGCATTTTCTTTAGTTTTCTACTGAACTCTTATGTGACTTCAGGTGGTCCAGTGAATGTAATATATCTGAAGGTTTTCCATAGAGAAATAAGCAGGTATTCCCCAGTTATTACTGAGAAATCTCCTGTGGCAAAATTATCCTTGAGTCGACTTCAGGAACTGGCTTCTTTTCTCCAGAGGTTTTTTCAATTGTGCATAACTTGAATTGGTCGTAACCTCTCAATTATATACTCAAAAGCACTGCTCCTTTATAGCCACAATTATTTACTGAGTAAACATACCTGTAAGTCTAATATCAGTGTGTTTTGAAAGGAATTACATAAAAATAGCAATTTAAAGTTATTTCTCATTACTTTAGCTAAGCAGATAAACCTAGGAAGTAAAAATATAATCTAAAATTTCCTAAGTATAAAAACTTTAGGAACCTATTAAAAAATATGATGTTGATGATGTATACATGTCTTAATTCTTGTCTGAACTGAAAATGAGAGGATAGAGTATAATAGATTTAATGAGGTTTAATAGATTTAATAGAGTATAAATAGATTTAATGAGAACTTACTGTAGTAGTTTTATAACTTCTTTTAAGTGTTGCCTATAGTGTGAAATACATATTTGTTGAAATTTAACAACTTGCAAAATGTAACAGACACTCAACCTCATACCATCTGCAAAAATTAACTTAAATGGATCAACAACTGAAATAAAAGCACTAACACCATAAACCTCTTAGAATAAAACACAGGGATAAATCTTCATGACCTTGGATTTAGCAATAGATTCTTGGCTATGACACCAAAAGCATGCGCAACAAGAGAAAAAGTAAGAAAAATCGAACTTTATGAAAATTAAAAACTTTTGTGCATCCAAGGACATTATTAAAGAAGAAAGTGAGAAGACAACCTACAGAAGGAAAAAAATATTTACAAATCATATAACCGATAAAAATTTAATATCCAGACTATATAAAGAATTCTTAAAACTCAACAACAAAAAGATAACCGACTTTAAAAATTAGCAAAAGTTTTGAGTAGACATTTCTCCAGCGATATACTAAGATTAATAAATTAACATTGGAAAAGATGCCTCAACATCATTTGTCGTCGGGGTAATGCAAATCAAAACTACAATGAGATATCACTTTATACTTAATAAGATGGCTATTTTTTTAAAAAGAGGAAAATAATAAGTGTTGGTGAGGTTATGAAGATATTGAAAGCCTCATACGTTCCTGAAGGAAATACAAAATGATGCAGCTGCTGTGGAAACGTTTGGCAGTTTCTCAAAAAGCTAAACATAGAAGTGACATTCGACCCAGCAGTTCCACTTCTAGCTGTATATTCAGGAGTTGGGAACAGATACCTATTTGCCAGTGTTTATTGCAACATAATTTATAATAGCTAAAAGGTTGAAACTACCCAATTATCCATCAACTGAAGATTGGATAAACAAAATGTGGTATATTCATACTATAGAATATTTTTCATCTCCAAAAAGGAATGAAGTTCTTATATGTGCTACATCATGGATAAACTTTAAGAACATGCTAAATGAAAGAAGCCAGACGCAAAAGAACAAATACTAGATGATTCCACTTATAGGAACTATCTAGAATAGGCAAATTCATAGACAGAAAAGTAGGTTAAAGGTTACCAGCTACTGTAGAGTGGGAGGAAAATGGGGAGTTATTATTGCTTAATGGTTAAAGAGTTTCCTTTTGGGTGATAAAGTTTTGGAAATAAGAAATGGTAATGTTTATACAACAACATGAATGTAATTAATGCCACTGAATTGTACACTTAATGGTTAAAATGGCGATTTTTATTTTTATTACATACATATTTCCACAATCAAAATTTTAAAAATCACAACAAGGAATTTTCCCCTAAACCTAGCAGTAACCTTAGCTTCAACATATTCACTGTATGAGATACAGAGTATAACAGGGAAGCCATTTAGTATAACACAGAGTTAATTACCCAGAAAATAAAAGTAGGAAATTAAATCAGTCACCAGTGATTTTATTTAAATGTTAGTATGTGTGGTGTGTGTGTGTATCTACACAGAAGACACTAATCTAATACGGAAGTGTCGTGAAACATTGTTTATGTACAGCTTGAAAAACACCGATGTGCGTCCTGCCAGCTCTTAATTCCTTATTTCCACTTGTGTTCCTGTTGGTTCTTATGGTGATTTTCTAGAACCATTTCCAGGTTTGCGTTTATATAGGGGAGTTATGGCACAGTGAGTATCTGATAGGCATCTTCTTTATCTCATCTCTTTTATTAACAACAAAACCTCCATTTTACAGATGAAGATCCTGAAATTCAGAGAGATGTTTGACTCAACAAGATCACACTGCTGATAGAGATAGGCAGGATTTGACCTTCAACCTATTTGATACTAAAACCTTATTGCTCTTTATATCTAGATGGCTGATAAAGAGCTGATTACTTGAAAAGAGGTACTTGGCAATCACATCTTTCCATTTTACATATAAATATTTTATATTTACCTATAAATATAAAATAACTGACAAATTTTATTTTTCTTGCTAGACTTATGTCAGATACTTTCAGAGCACCTTTTCTTTGACTAAGACTTCAGAACAGGCTGCTTTTGAGAATAGTTTCTCAAATTTCTGGCATATATAAATGTATCTAATTTATAGGTTAACTGAGATTCCAGCTGCTTATCCCAAAATCCTGAGCTTCTTTACCAGGAGTTATAGTATCTTATTTTTTCTGGTATCAAGCACAGTGTCTGGCACATAGTAAATTCCTGATACAATGTTTATAGAATGAATTAATTAATTAATGCATGCCCATGCTCTTGTCAGTTGGTGGGTTTTGGTGTTCTTTTGATTTCCAAAATTGTGTTACTTGAGAAAACATGCCATTGAAATTTCCTGTATATATATTTTTAAGGAATTAATAAAGAAACATCTTAATGCATTCTTATAGGCAATGTTCCCAGATATTCCACATAAAAGTAAATTGTCTCAGTAGTTATACCAGAATACATTGATACAGTAAGTATTAAGTGTCCACTATCAGCAAGGCCTTGTACTTGGTAGGTGCTGTAGGAAATAAAAAGATGAATCATACTTTCTTTTGCTTTCAGAAATCTTGTAGTATTACAAGACACCCAAATATGTATGTTAAAGTTCAGTCGTAATTAGTAACACCATATATGAAACAAAAAACTTGTTATTGCTTTTGTAAGATAAGTACACATTTTCCTTACAGCAATCTGACTTTGCCTTTTCTGGAGTTATCTTCTGCCAAGCTTAGCTCAGGCTTATCACCTTTCTCTTAAATTGTTGCAAAATAGGCTTTATTAGTTGTTCTCATCTCAGACTCTATCCTCTTGTCTGTCTTGCACAGAGCAACGAAACTATTTTCCATCAGTACTTCCAAATGTGTGTTGAGTCCTCATATTTATGAGCCATGACCTACTTTCATAGCTTTGTCTCTCTGCCCACTCCCAACCCCAAGCACTCATGAACCAGGGCTCTGGGGCTCAGCATAAAGAGCTCCTCTATTCACCTTCACATTGACAGAACATACTGTCATCATTCACATCCCCATTGCTTTGCATATTCTGGTTTTTTCTTCCTGAAATGCTCTTTACCTCCTTGTTTGGTAAAACCTCATTCATCTGAGCATAAATGTCATCACTTGAATAAAATGTTCTTTAATCTCCCTGCATCCATTGACTGAATTAGGGTTTCTCTCCTCTGTATTTTCATAGTTGTTTATAGTTATATCAGTTACTCGGTTTGTTGATAATTTACTGACTACTTTTTCCCCCTATAATTATTTGGTTATATGT
>NW_006494614.1:48558935-48564795 GCF_000325575.1 Pteropus alecto | reverse complement strand
CTCTTTCTCTCTCTGAATTCTGAACTTCTTAAAGCAGAGACCATTAATTCATCTTTGCCCTCTCAATACTTAATGTGCTCAGTAAATGTTTGGTTTAGTCCTCCTGAAAGAATATTATATACAAAACAGCTGGACATATTTAAATATTACATCAGGGAGACTTGGTGAGATGTAATTTGAGTATAAATAATGGAGCTAGATGATATATAATTCTTAGTCAAGCCTTTGTCCACAGCTCCAGTGGTGACAACTGACCTGATTGGTTTCTTAAATATATACTGATTTCTCCGTAGATGACTAGAGATTCCTATTCCTCTCATTCCTTGGCTAAAGCACATACCCTCCTGAGGATAACAGTACACTCATCTACACTTGTGAGAATTGACTGAGTTAAAACTATTTTAAAACAGAGCATGCAGTAAATATCAGCGGTTATTATTATTCTAATAAGAATTTAAAATGTTCTTTTGGATGTGTTGTGTTGGGTATGGCAATTATTGGCAGTTAAAAAGAATTTTTAAAATTTAGGTAAAAGCGTTATTTTTATGTCTCTCATTGATTCATCAGGTATTTGTTTTGTACTTGCTGTGTGTCTCATACTTTGTCACAAGCTAGAGGTAGGAAGATGAGTAGACACAGACAGCTCTTGACTTCTCAGAGTTCAGCCACAAAATTTTTCTTAAGTCTGTTTTGATAAGGTTTGTGTAAAGACTATATAATCCAGTGGAAAGATCTCTGAACCAGGAGTCATAAGCTTCAAGTCTCAGCTCAGTAATTTTGAGCAAGATACTTCTTAGATGTCTAATATATACCTCACACTCATTAGGTATAAAACAAATCTCTAACTTTAGCTAAGATAGTCCTTTAATAGCTTAGTTAAAAGTGCTTTTATCTTTGCATTTGTTGAAGCCTAGCAATCTAGTTGTCTCCTTTGGTTTTCCTTTTCAGTCACCCTCTACATCTGTTTTATCAAAAGTCCTGATGATTCTGCCTCCAAATACAGCTTTACTTCCTGTTCTATTCCCGCCATAGTCTGTGTTATTATCTTTTGCCTTAAAATTGTTTTCCTAGTTTGTTTTTCCACACAGCAACCATTTTTGAAACATAAATCATAAATTCCCTCTATTTAAAATTGTCCTTTGGCCTCCCATCATATTTGAAATAAAATCATAATTCCTTGCCCTAATCTGTATAATTTGGATGTTAGTTACCTCTTTCACGTTATCTTCTGCTACTTTCCCCCTTATTCTACTTCATTAATGCTGATCTTTTTTCTTTTTTTTAATTTGCCAAACTTTAAGGCCTTTGTGCTATCTTATTTCTTCTGCCTGGAACATTACTACTAAAGATTTTCTTGTGGCTGATTTCTATTTTATGTCTCAGCCTTTTGTGTCAAATGTCAACTTTTTTAATGATGCCTTCCCTGAGCACCCAGGTCAGAGTAGCACTCAAACTATACATTACTTTATTTACAGCATTTGTCTCTACTTAAAATTGTCTTATTTTTACCTGTTTGACTACCTCTTAGAATGTAAGCTCCATGATGGCAGGTTGTCTGTCTTCTTCACCATGGTATTCCAGATCGTTGACTAGTTCCTGACATAGAGTTAGGTCCTCAGGAAATATTTGTGAAATCACTGGGTGAATGAATCTCTCTAAACTTCATGTTTCTCAAAGTAAAATAAAAATGTCCATTTGAATGATATCCAAGGACTCCCCCTGTCAGAGATAAACAGAGCCAGGCACTAGTTAAAGGCAATAAGGACAGCTTTTATTGAAATCACCTAGGTACTTTATGTCATTTTTCATGCCTGTTTTATAACTTTCAAGGTCAGTATTATTAGTGCTCTCCTTTTATTGTTGAAGGAACAGGTTCACAGAAGTCATAGAATGACATTTCTCCTGATTAGTCCTTACTGTTGAGGGAGAGTAGATATCCAGATCTTTTTTCCTCAGCTTGTTAAGTGGCTCTGGTTTGCCTGAAATTGTATATGGAGAGAAGTCTAAAAATTTAAGTTAATGCTATATTACAGAAGGTTTTAAATGCCAAGTAATAGAATCTTTACCCATAAATAGAAGAACATTGAGTTGGAGAGTAGCTTGATTAAAAATTTGCCTACCCAGGCCAGTGCGGATGAGCAGATGGCTATGTGCTATAGAGGGCAAGGAGCTAAAGTTCTCTATGAGGAAAATCAAGGCCAAGAAAGGCAAATGAATCCTCCTCCTTCCTATCTTAGCTCATGTAATAAAGGTGTTTGTCGTTCTAAATAAATAAATAAAAATATGCCTACAATTTGGCATGTTTTTTGAACCTATTATTCTTGCTCTCCAGAAACTTTCAGGCTATTTAGTGAGACGGAATAAGATGATTACCTGCATTTGGGAAAATGTGTCTAATTTTAGACACAAAAGAGTGACTAAAATTCTTGAGAGCAGAGGAGGGAACTGCAGAGACCAGCACTTACCTTAAATTCAGTTATCCGTCAATAGTAAGCGTTTCTGGTGTATTTAACTAGTATGCATTTTAGGATGAAATTGAATTGGATTGTGTTTTCTATAAATGTTTTCCTTTAAAATTTATATTAAGAACAGTTAATATAATTTTACAACAAAACTACGTGTATAAATAAAACTTACTTTTTTATATTAAGATATTAACTTTCTCTGACAGATATGCCAAGAGTTTAATAGCACCTGGGCATGGGAAATGGAGAAGAAAGGCTATCTTGAAATGAGTGTTGAATGCAAACTAGCACTCCTAAAGGTAATAAATTTACTATTTGTTATAATTATTTTAATTTAAAAATTCACTTTTGACTCCTGGTTGAATTGGAAAATAACTGGAATGTAGACATTTTTATTGCTATTAGAAAAAGACAGTACATTTTCTCTTAAGTTTTAGTGACAAAACAGTCTATTTAAATTACTATTCTGGTTGTTTTTCAGTACACAAGTATATCTAGGTTTAATGATCTGTGCTTGTAGGGACTGTAGTAGATGGGCAGGTGGTTGCCACAGATCGATTTTATTCATTGTTTTCAGCTTCACAATCATTGCTAACATATACTGTTAAGTGTGGTTAATCTTTTACTGATCTACTAAATTAGTAATTTGATAGTTTTCCAGATGGCTAGGGGCATGCCATTGTGTACTTAATCAAATTCTCACATAGCCAAAGCCATTAGATTAAAATAGGTCTTCTCAAAGTGGATTTATTTTCAAGTTTGAGTTTCCCTTTCTATTCCTACCCATTTCAGAGTGTTGGCCCTAAATATTAGCAAGGTGGCCAGCATAACAAAGAGAAAAAAACACTTTCCACAGACGAGACTTCTAGGCCAGGTAACTAGGCAAAGGCAAAGAGGCTTCGATAGGAACTTCATGTATTATCTTCCTGGGCAGAGAGGCTCAGGGAGAAACCTGACTTTATGCCTTAATCATATATAAAAATATATAACAGAAAGTCAGTTCCTCCAGTTTAGTGATGCATATGTCTTTTTTTTTAAGATAATTTTCCAGAGTCAGCTATCAGTGAGACTACCTTCCTTAAAAATGCACGTCTCAGACATGAGTGAAATCTAGAGTAAAAACCAAGCTGGTCCATGGTGTCCTGCTGGCTATAAAATGCAGTTTAATACATATACGTGTGTGTATATATATGTATGTATACATTTATATTTATTTTGTTATTATCCAAATGGTTTTAATTATTAGAATGCACAATTTTTAAATATGCAAATAAGCTTTTAAAACCCGGAAAAAAAGCATGTCTTAGGCTTTCAAAAGCAGATTGCCATTTAAAGAATAATATTCATTTAAAAGCTTTGAGAGAAAGAGTCATTGAAAATTTTATACTGTGAGACAATTTGGGAGACTATTGCAAGCAGACTCAGTGCTTTTGAAAAATAGCTTTACTTTTGTGTCTTTGGTTGTATTAAGCCTGTAAATTTGTGTAATACTGAAATAAAATGTTAACTTAAAATTTATCTGTTTAAATTGGTTATTCTAAACAGGTTTTATGAAAAGGGAGAGAAGATGGTGAAAGATGAATAAACTATAAATGTTCTTTTTGCTTCTGTCCCTGAATCAGTTTTATGGTTGAACATATTACATTAACTGTAATGGAGAAACATTTATGTGGGGTATTTCAAGCCATGCTATGACTATTTTCCAGTACCTCTGTGAGTGTCAGTTTGATGACAATCTCAAATTCAAGAATATTATCAATGAGGAGGATGCTGATACCATGCGTCTTCAACCAATTGGCCGAGACAAAGATGGCCTCATGTACTGGTACCAGTTGGATCAAGATCATAATGTCAGAATGTACATAGAAGAACAAGACGATCAAGATGGCTCTTCATGGAAATGCATTGTCAGGTATCTTTTATGGGACTCTTTTTACATTTATTTGTGTGTTTTTTCACTTTGATCTCTGGTCTCCTAGAACATAATCTCTGAGGCTGGTGTGGTCTTTTTCTTGTGGGATTGGGAGTTTCCAGGACCTAGCCTAGTGCCTGGCACAATACCCATAGTAGTCACTTAATTCATTATATGTCAAATAAATAAATTTATTTAGCATTGTAATCCATATCAGAACATATACCTTTTTCTTTAAGTAAAATAATAATAATAACACATTGATAATATGCACCAAAAAATCCATTGTTAGGAAAAATGCAAGAGTATTATTTGGTTTTTATTTAGCTATAGTTGTCTATTAGGATTACCTACTTATTCCTAATTATTTTAATTTAACCAATTCATCTTGATATTTTAGTATATTTTTGATTTTTACTGTACCAACATTTCTTGACTGGGGTTTTGAAGAAATTTGAGGAACATTGTCCTTTTTTAAAAATCTTGATTTCTTATCTGTGTCAACAGATATATTTGAACAGAAACATTTAATGTAAAACTTTGAAATACAAGGGTTTTTTTTTTTTTTTTAATCTGTAGATGATCCTGGGACCATTATTCAGAATCTTTATATCTCTAATTTACACCAGGGGATATGTCAAGAGAATTTCCTTACGAATAGAAAAGTAAAACGTGTGAACACCATAAAGTGGTGGTATTTAGTTATTAATGGTGAGAAAATTTTAGCAAATCTTAGACCAGACTTCATTAAGTGATTTGTAAAGATCAGAGAGGGTCTCCTGGAAAGGAAGTGCTTTTATATCAAGCCTACTGAAGAAGATAAAATTTTATGCAGACTATTGAATGATTACTTTATAAACAATATGTACATATGGCCAATATTCACATGAAAAGGTGTTTGACATTATTATTCATCAGAAAATTCTCAGCTTAAACCATGATGAGATTGTAGGGGAGGAAAACTTTTCCCTTCTCTCTTCTAGGTTCTTTGGCTAGTCTAATAATTAAGTTGACATAAGACAGATTAACAGAAGGAGGGGGAAAAAAAACATTTAATTTTGTACATGTGGGAGCCCCAAAAATAAGATAGGAGCCTTAAAGAAGTGACCAAAACAGACAGCTTTTATACCTTTTTGACAAAGAAACAATATATTTGTGAAGAATTGACAAAGAAGTTTGGGTTTGGGGTAGTAAATTACTGGGGAAGTAACAAGTTTTGTTTATACAGCCTTCTCAGCCTTGAATTCTCTATTTCTGGTGATAAGGATGCCTTTTGCCTTCTTGGTTGGGATAGGTAGGATACCTTCACATGAGAGATTGTTTCTTGCTTTCAGGGGGACAAAGGACTGTCAAAATGTCCTTCTTGCATTGACAAACTGTTTCTCAAGTAAATTTAATTTAATATAAAAATTTGCCGAAATGACACATTATGGGGTGACATTTTCTGCTCCCATTCAAAATACCACTTTACGTCCACTAGAAT
>NW_006494614.1:48537899-48558829 GCF_000325575.1 Pteropus alecto | reverse complement strand
CAGGAATGTGGACCAACCGGAACTTGTACCTTTGCTGGTGGGAATTAAAAAAGTGACCACTTTGGGAGACATTTTGGCAGTTTCTTCAAGTGTGAAACAAACTTATCCCATAACCCAGCATTTTCACTCCTAGGTATTTATTTTAGAGAAATGGAAACACATATTTACAAAAAAGCCTTTATGTAAAATAATGTTCATAGCATCTTTATTCATAATAGTTTTCATATGTGGATTATTGCTAAGCAATAAAATGATCCTGTTATGTATGCAACTGTATGTATTTGTCTGAAAGGCATTATGGTGCATGAAACAGGAGCCAAAAAATACATGCCATTTTATTTCATTTATTTTAAGTTCTGGAATTAACTGATAAATGGTTATGATCATCAGAATTTTCCTTTTTCCTTTTGGTGGAGGAGAGGGTTTGAGTAGGACAGGGCAGGAAGAAATTTTCTGTGGTGATAGTAACATTCCTTATTTATCTTGGATAGAGTTTTGGATTATATATAGTGTATGCTTTTGCCAGAACTGATGAATTGAATATTTAAGATCTGTTCATTTCAGAGTATGTAAATTAACCTCAAAAATATTTTAAGAATTAGTAATTGACATTTTCAAAAAGTTTTATGCTAAATAGTGTGTACCGTTTTCATGAACTTGTAATTAAAATTCTGTCAAGACATTTCTAAACCATATGCTGCTAATATGGCACAGTGATTGAGAAGGTAGTCTCTAAAGTCAGACTGCAATTCAGTCTTCCCTTTAATATGTAATAACCATAACCTTAGGCAAATTACTGTACTTGTCTGTGTATCCTCACTTTTTTCAACTATAAAATGGGGGTAATAATAGTACCTATTTAATCAGGTTATATCGGAATTAAATGAACTAATTTATGTAAAACTCTTTGAGTACTTGAAACATAGTAATCACTGTTAACTTCTATTATTAATACTGCTGCTTTTGATATTACTCATTAATGTCTTCCTTCAGTTTCTTGGCCCCCACATTCAATTATCTTCTTTTCTTGTCTACTTGGTAATTTGGAATTACATGAAAAAGATGGGATATTACATGGTGGACCCTGATATCATATTACAAATACTTATTAAACACGTGATATAGTCACACTGTCTATGATCTGGAGTTGCAAAGACATTATGCCATTCCTTAAGAAGCTCTCTAAAGAAGAAAGATACAGAGAAATAGTAAATGATTATACAGTCATAAATGTGGTCTGTGATGTAGGTCATCCCATTGTGCTATGGAAGAACTAGATACCTAACCCACAGTTGCAGAAGATGGTGCCTACACTTGGCTTTTTTTTCTTTTTGTCTATTTGTTTATGTTATTTTTTTTTTTTATCGAATGGGACTGTCAGCTCAATTGCTTCTGAAAGGTTTAATAATTGCTATTAACTTAAACTCCGAACAACCCTTGGACTTGGTAGGAACCCTAGGGAAAAATGATATTCCACAGTATAATAGGATGATATGTATACTCCATTTCACTAACATCTAGGTTAACTTCAGGTACAGATAGGAAAATGCCAGAGTTTAGAATCTGTTAATAATTATTAAGTCAGAATCTGCCCAAAACTGAGCTTTTAACTTTTCCATCTTAACATGTTCATCCCATCTCAGTTAATAGCAGCCATAACCTTTTAGCTGCTTGGATTCAAGATCTTGGAGGCACATCCTTGACTTTTCTTTCTCTCTAATTTCACATCCACTCATTCAGCAAATCCAATCAGCTTTCTATGCAAAATACATCCAGCGTTTGATTGTTCCTCATCCCTTTCATAGCTACATTCTTGTCCAAGTCACCATTTTTAAAAAAAAACTCGGTGATTTTTTTTTAGTATAGTCACAAGTTGTGCAGCCATCACCATTGTCTAACTCCGGGACATTTTCCTCACCCCATACCCTGTACACTAGCAATTTATTCTTCATTCTCCCTTTCCCCAACCCAAGGCAGCCACCAGTCTCCTTTCTGTTTCTATAATTTGTCTAGTCCAGACATTCCACATACAGAAAATCATACATCATGTGGCCTTTGTGTCTGGCTTCTTTCAGATACAGTGTTTTCAGGGTTCATCTATGTAGTAAGAATCAGTACTTAATTCCTTTTTCTGGCTAAATGGTAGTCCCTTGTATGAATATACCACATTTGTTTATCCATTCTATGCTTGTCTTTGACAGCATAGTTGGACTTAGCCATGGGTGACACATTCCAGGCTAAGAGAACAGAAGTACAAACCCCTGACATTCTAAGAGTGCACAATAGTTTGGAGGGATGTATCTGACTTAATATACCTGGGAAGAAATGTTTTAGAGAAGACAGTGGAAGGAGGGAGGGCAAAGCAACTAAATTGTTGTTAGTGTCCATAGTCTACTTTAAAAGGTCTGTAGAGAATGGTAAAAAAAAAAAAAAAAAAAAAGCTATAATTTGAATATGTATATATTTATAAAGTTCCCTCTGACTAGTTCAAATTTAGGATTTAAAAAATATTTAGCACATTAAATAATTGTTAGATTAACATAGGCAAAACCCAGAGATGGCTAATTTTCTATTTTCATATGATAATGACTACATTAAGCTTGAGTCTTAACACAATAATCAGGATAAAAGCCTATGAGAGTTCTTTCTTAGTAAATTTTTCTGCTAAATTCCTTTGTTGCTTAGAGTAGTGGAAAAAAATGGACTTTCTAGAAATATTGGCTCTCTTCTAATGTTTGGAAGGTTTTTAAAATAGGTATAATGGAAAACCAATATATTCTTCAGTTTCCAGCATGACCTCAAAAAATAACAGATTAGGTTGAGGCACTTCTTAAATATGAAATTCTCAATGAAATATGAGAAATAATAACATTAACTGGATAGAGCCTTAGGTTAGAAGCAGGTAATGAAGTTAAGAGATGGAAACTTTGCCAAAAATAATTTTAGTTAATGTCTCTAGCTTTTAATTTTCCTCTTTGTAAAGTGGAGGCAGTACCAGACAGGATCTTGAAAGAGCATCTAATCTGACCTTCTACTATTAGAGAATTAAAATTCTGAATTGTTCATTTTATTGGATATGCTTATATGAGATTTATAATATATATAAATAATATTTATATATTATTTTTGTATATATTTATACATATTTTATTGGATATGCTCATATATTTATATAATACAAATATATTGTAAAAATATTTATATATTTTTATATAATTATATTTTATTGGAGATGCTTATACAATATTTATAATATATAAATGTTTATATATTATAATATTTTTATATAAGTTTTATATATTATATATAATATTTATATATAAATATAATATATATAAACCTGTGTGCTCATTCCCATGCACCGTGACAAAATAGTTGCCATTTTAATTTCTGAATGGTATCCATCAATGGCAATTTTATTTCCTTCAAAGGCCAATTTAATAATACTAGAGGGAATCCAGTCTTTTATTTTATAGATAAGGAAGTTGAGGCCTAGTAAAAATAGATGACCTGTCAAGGGGCACATAGCCATCTAGTTTAGGAACAGGGGTTTTGTTTATTAACTTTTTTTTTTTTTTAAGCCTGCTTCATAAGGTGGTTTCCCTGCTTTCAAGCAGTAGAGTTTAGCAATATGAAGGTGGAAAGGTGATAGGAGGATAAAGGGCATACATGTCATGACATATAAGAAAACAAGTAATTTTATCTTAATGCAAATTACATAAAATTAGAGGCGCATACACAGTGCTTTGAGAACACAGATGGGAACCTCATGGTGCTGATTAATTAACTTAGTGGCAGAACTAGGGCTCAGTTTCCCAACTCTTTGTCCAGGGTTTTCTTTTTGTTTTCACTGTTACATATTATTTATCTTAGCAGGAAAAAAAATCCAACTGAGTTTTCTTATTTCTAAGTGGCATTTAAATTGACCATTCCACACCTCTGGTTTTGATAGTAAAAGTAGAGAATATGTAGATTAGAATTTTTATTTGAGATTGTCTTATATTTTTGATTGAAATTGAATTCCTTTTCTATAGTTAGTTATAAATTCCCTTCCTATAGTTATAAGGAGAAAGGAACACCTAAACAAGGTTTTTTTGTGTGTTTTGTTTTGCTTTGTTTTGTAATTTCTTCTCACTTCTTTTACTCCTCTTTCCAACTGTATAAATTGGAATTCTCTCAATTTGAAAAATTAGACGTCTTAATGTAAAAAGAGGTTGATCTTTCTTTTATTTAATGAAAAGAAAAATTGTCCTTTCATAACAAACATTTAAAAAATTTAAATAAAAGTGTTTAGATCATCAAAACAATATATTTAATAGTTTTAAGGATGTACAGGTACTTAAATTCCCTTTTTTATTGTGGTAGGATATACATGACATCAAATTTATTTTTTTTAACAAATTGACAAAACACCAGCAACCTAAATTCTTAGGCTTTAGAATACGTTTTTAGAGCTTACTTTTTACCATATTACACAGAAAGACCTGGATCATAATTTTATAATGTTATTTTCTCTGTAGGTGGAAAAGAGTTTTTATTTCCAAATGAATCAAACTGGAATCATTTTGTTAAAAAGAAATGCTTCTTTAAGCAAGTTTTACATTGATATTGTACTTCTTAGAGATTGCATAGTACTTTAAATAATTATCATACCTTGATTTTTGTTTAATTTGTTCCTACTGTTGCTTTCAGCCAAAGGGCTATGCATTGCCATGCTAATCAATAGAGATAATAGTCTAAGATTCCTCTTTGGAGAATAGTATATTTTAATATATATTCATTCCTACTACTTAATCTTAAAATTCAAGGTTAATTAGTTTTAGCTATACCACTGATTTGGATGTCCTTAATGTGTGTGGTTTTTTCTTTTTTTTTAATTTTAATTTCTAATACTTATTATTCTGAAAGCTCTTTAGAACAGAAGAAAGATTTTTATGCTGTCTTGTTTTTTCTCTTGTGTAGAAATCGAAACGAGTTGGCTGAGACTCTTGCACTCCTGAAAGCACAAATTGATCCTGTACTATTGAAAACCTCTAGCCAACAGGACAACTCTTCCCGGGAAAGTCCCAGCTTAGAGGATGAGGAGACTAAAAAGGAGGAAGAAACACCTAAACAAGGTTTTTTTTGTGTGTTTTGTTTTGCTTTGTTTTGTAATTTCTTCTCTCTTCTTTTACTCCTCTTTCCAACTATATAAATTGGAATTCTCTCAATTTGAAAAATTAGAAGTCTTAATGTAAAAGTGGTGATCTTTTATTTAATGAAAAGAAAAAAATTGTCCTTTCATATCAAACATTTAAAAAATTTAAATAAAAGTGTTTAGATCATCAAAACAATATATTTAACAGTTTAAGAATGTACAGATACTTAAACAAATTCCCTTTTTTATTGTGGTAGGATATACATGACATCAAATTTATTTTTTTGAACCATTTTTAAGTGTTCAATTTTGTGACATTAAGTACATGCTCGTTATTGGGCAACCATCACCACCATCAATCTCCAGAGTCATTTTCCTCCACTGAAACTCTACCCATTAAACATTTAACTCCCCATTTTCCTTTCCCTTGGCAGCCACTATTCATTCTACTTTCTGTCTCTGTGAATTTAACTAACTCTAGGAACCTTATGTAAGAGAAATCATACAATATTTGTACATTTGTGACTGGCTTATCTCACTGAACAATATTGTCTTCAGTGTTCATGTTGTAGCGTGTGTCAGAATTTCCTTCCTCTTTAAGGCTGAATAACATTCCATTGTATGTATCACCACCTTCTGTTTATTCATCTGTCAGTGGACTCTTTTTTTCTTTCACCTTTGGCTGTTTTGATTAATGAATATGAGTATACAAATATCTGTTTGAGGCACTTCTTTCACTTCTTTTGAGTCTGTAACCAGAAGTGGATTTGCTGGATCATATGGTAGTTCTGTTTTTAATTTTCGAGACTCTACCATACTGTTTTTCACAGCCCCTGCACCATTTTACATTCCTACCCATTGCTTGTTATTCTTTTTTAATTTATTATAATAGCCATTCTAATGGATGTGAAGTGGTATTGGGTTGTTTTTTCTTTGTTCGTGGAGGGTTTTTGTTTTGGTTGCACCTAACAAACTCTTAAGTCTACTTTAATTAAATTATTAAACATGATTTTTTCCTGGCTAAGTTTTCTAATTTGCTTAACTAAGCAGATCAAGTCCTAACCTTTATAGGAGAAAAGAAACCAACTGAAATTTTGTCTAACATCTTTTTACTTATTGTTGATAACATGCCTTTTAATGACAGGGAAGGAGGTTGCTCTCCTTGACATGCTTTATTCCTTTGCTTTTAGTTTTCCTCTGTTTCAGTTAGAACCTGAAAACAATATATTCTTATCTTATTTGCTGCTTTGAGAGAACCATTTATAAAGTCATCCCCTAACTGCAAGCATTGTTTGAGAACAAGTAATTATGCCATTTAATGTAGGATATAATGTTTCTACATAGTAAGCATTTCTTTCAGCAAAAATCCTAATTATTTTTCTTTGGCTGGTGTTTACCTGATTTCAAATATCTGTGATGGTTTTATTTGTAAGCCATATTTCTCATTTGAAAAATTACTTTGTATATGTTAAAGCTCAATTTGTAGGCTGCTTAATTAAGTAAAGCTTAATAATTTTAACGTTGTCTGACCCCCTTATTGAATTTCCAGATTTTTTAAGTAGCACTTCCTAAAGATTGGTTCTCAGTTTAGACTAATATTATTAGTTCATTTGTCATTCAGTTTGATTATTCATTTGTGTTTTGCTTATTCTCATACACAATTAAAATTAAGACCAGAGAGAATATAAATTGGAAAGAGAGGCAAGATAATAGAAATTCAAGAGGCACTTATTCCTATTAGGTGAACATAAATTTGACACTGATCTTGAAGGGAGATTTCTTTGTGTAGTTTAAATTACCAAACAAACACTCAAAATGAAACAGTTTATTCAGTAAAGTACAGCTCTTCCTAGTATTTAATTCTAAAATTTCATTGTGGGGTCTTACAGTAGAGGATGGGGGGTTTCAACAGTAATAGCAGCTAACGTTTACTGGGCACATTGTGTTTCTTTGCAGCCTACCAAATGCTGCACATGCATTTTCATTTAATCCTCATAGCAGCTCTTTGAGGTAGCTACTATTATTATTTAAATTTTGTAGATAAAGTAATTGGGATGTTTATACATTTAGTCCAAATCATATAGATAATAAAGTGTGAGAGCTTACATTTGAACCTTGATCCTTGTAAAGTCAGTGCTCTGTAACTAGAGTGATATAGAACTGTACTTCTTAAATTTTAATATGCATTCTGTTCACCTCATGATCTTTTTAAAATTCAGAAGATAATTGAATCAGTCTTGTGTGGGGCTTTTTTGCCATTTTAACAAGGACGTAGATGATGCTGGTCAGAGGACCACATTTTGAGTAGCAAGGTTATAGCTTGGAAACAAATACAGCAAAAGTTTTTCATACAGCTGTTTCTGAAAATATTTCTCAATGAATGCCGATGTTATAACAGTCAACATAATTAAGAAAACGTCTGTGAGGGAGGATATCTCTTGAAAAAGTAGAGGAGGAGGAGGAGCAAGACGTTTAATTCTTTGTTTTTCTCCTTACTCTTTTAAATAGTGTCTCTTCTGTTTCTCCTATCTAAAAGTAAAATGCTTCTTATTCATTCATCTGTTCATTTAATACTTATTATGTACGTACTATGGGCCAGACATGATTTTAAACATGGGAGTTTTGTAACCAAAGTAGTAAAATCCTTGCTTTTGTGAAGCCTACACTGTAGTGGATAAAACAAGCTAACATATACCATTTACCATGTGCCAAGTACCATTCTCAGTGCCTCACATATATTGAGTCATGTAATCTTCACAAACATCCTGTTAGGTATTACATTATTATTTCCTTTTTTTTTTTCAGATGAGAGGTGAGACAAGGAGAGGTTTAAGTAACTTTCCCAGGGTCACACAGCCTTAGTGGCACACCCAGTATTCAAACCTGAGCAGTCTTTAGTCTTTCTCCATAGTTGGGTACTTTTGATGCTGATTTACACATTATTTGGAGTATTAGACAGATTTATTCAGCACCCAAAGTGCTATCTCTTATTTCATTATCTCAGGTGTAGATTGTGTTCTGTTCTATAGCTAGATCAAAGAAATGTGATTCCAGTTTGTCATTTTTGTTACTCTTGTATATAAACAAACATTGCCCTTCAGTTTGAAAGCTGGAAACAGTCCTAGTGAATGTCTAATGTTAGACTAGTAAAGCAAAATGTGACAAGTTAAAAATTGTATGGTTGGATATTTGGAAACCATCAAGAAGGAAAAACAAATTAGGAGCTTGAGAAAGAATAAAACAGCCACTCTTTTTCTTGCAGCTAAAATTTATTTAAGATTTTTCTTTACTCATTAGTTAAATTGCCATGCTTTATGCCTAACCTGAGAAGATATTAAAGAGCGGCTCAGCACATAATACAAAAAGATTCTTTGTTGTATCGGTGCCAAGGAAAAATTTGTTACCTATAAAAATGGGCCCAAAAATATCCAAAAAATGGCATCATTTGGGCTAAAGAGTTCATTAATTGAATAATTAAATTGACTTTTTGTTTCAGAGATAATTAGAATTGCCTTCTGAAAAGTCCAAATTTATTAGACTGGCACCAGAATCTCACAGACTGGCCTCAGCCTGTCTGTCTAGTGTTATCCTCCTACATGATCACTGGTTCCAGATTATCTAGATACCCGTATTTACTCCATGTCTTGCACATTCCTTTTGTGTTTTATCTTGCTCTTATCTCCCTGAGGTACTGTTCTTCCACTCTGGAAATTCTAGTTATACTCCAGGCCATCTGGAATCCAATCTTCTTAATCTTTTGGCAAGCTCTACTAGCACTTAGACTATTTTTATTACACTTACATTAGAGTCCATCATACTACCAAATTTGAAGCTGTCAAATACTTGTTGAATTGTTCTCAGACTATCGTAGTGGTTAGGTGTCATTTACGCCCTTTTCTAAGACCCAGGATATCATTTCAGGTGTTATACTACCTGGAAGTTACTGTGCTTAAAGTTAACCATGAAATTCAATATATGTTTTTATTTCACGTTAGATAGTGTGTTCTAATTTAGAAGGGACTTTTAACTTCAAAGGAACTTTTATAGGAGAAAACAAAGTTGAGAAACATCCTAAACTTTAGTTTTTTTCCTACTGATTAGGAAGAGACTTTTGTTAATTTTTACAGTCATACACTTGAGAATGAGAAGAGAGTATCATTTAAGAATCTCTAATAGAGAATAGAAATTGTAGACTGGCAGCTTGAAAACCCAGTGTGTTTATTTTGGTCTGTACAGTGCTGATTCGTTTTGTTTTTGTTTGTTTGTTTGTTTGCTCGTTTGTTTGTTTGTTTTTAACTGAGATAAAATGTACCATTTTTATTAAGTGGTTTTTAGTATATTCATAATGTTCTGCAACCATAGCCACTATCTAGTTCCAGACAATTTATATCATCCCACAAAGAAACCCTGTAACAATAAGTATTCACTTGCCAGTTTCTCCCTGGAATTCACTAACCTACTTTCTATCTGTGAATTTGCCTGTTTGTTTCGCATAAATGGAATTACACAATATGTGGCCTTCTGTGACATTCTCCTTTTACTTGGCATAATATTTTCAAGGTTTATCTATGTTTTAGCATATGTTGGTACTTCATTTCTTTTTATGATTGAATAATTGTCCCTTATGGATATACTGCATTTTTGCTGATCCATTGACGGACATTTGAGTCGTTTCCACTTTTTTGGATATTATGAGTAATGTCTCGGTCAACATTCATGTAGAAATTTTTTACATATGTATTTTTTAAAATTTGAATTTGCTATCAAAATTGAAAATTGAAAATTAGAAGCATTGGTAACAATGGACCATCATTCCTATGTGTTAGCGATGGGCTGTACCTGAATAATGGCTGACCCTCGGTGGTGGGACTCATACTGTCCAGTTTACTATAGTCCTCTCTTGTGTCTCCTAAAATTGGCGTTAGTCTCAGTTGCTTGGCCTAGTACTTAATTTTGTTGTTTTTATAGTTAAAGTGGAAAAAAATTCATGCCTCTATCAAATATTGAAAAAAGGGGATCTAGAAAACTAGGAGAGAGGGGCTAATTTTTTGCAGAAGTGAAGAATATTTTTACAGTTGTAGTAGGTGCAGTAACCTACAGATCATCTTCTTGTAGCCATTATTAACATGATATATAAAGCTTAATTCAGAATGGCAAAATAATATAATTTAATGTAGCTCTGTCTGCCATGACAAAATAGATTGGTGGCTTAAAGTGCAGAAATTTATTTTCTCACCATTCCGGAGGCTAGAAGTTCCGACTGAAGTGCCTGCAGACACAGTTTTCTCATGAGGGCTTTCTTCTTGGCTTGCAGATGGCCACCCTCTCTCTATGTCCTCACATGGTCTCTTATATTTGTTCATGCGGAAAAAGGCCGGAAGTCCAAAATTCAGGTGTTGGCAGCGTTGGTCTCTCTCCTTGACTTAAAGACAGCCAGATAACTTCTTGCTGTGTTCTCATCTAGCCTTTCCTTTGTGTGTGTGTGCAGATCTGATGTTTCTTCCTCTTCTTATAAGGGCACTATCCCTGTCATATTAAGATTCCATCATTGATCTTATTTAACCATAATTACCTCTAAAGGCTCTATCTCCAAATACAGTCACATTGGGAATTATGGCTTTCATGTATGAATTTGGAGGTGGAGCATAATTCAGTCTATACTTGCAATATTATGAAATAATCCACTGTAAATAATGGAAAAGCTACCTGATTGAGAGATCTGGAGGGACAAGGGAAGATCTGAAATTTCGGTGAAATTTGTTTCTGAATGCTGTGATAAGCAGTTATATATATTCTTAAGAAAAAAAATATTACATGTGTATCAAAACTTTTTTTTTTTGCTCTTGAGTTTGCAGCAAAAAAGTGTTGTGAGACTAGAATGAGCATTTGCATATGTAAGACAATTGGAATACTCTTGTTCATAGTTAATAGATTACTAGGAACAGATGAGATAAGTCATTTATTATATTTTCTGTTGTAGCTGATACAAGCATTGATATTAATGATATTACCCATAATGACTTCTTTATTTGTAGATTCATTGGAACTTTTTAACAAAGACAGTTAATTTGGAAATAGATCCTTAATGAGCCCAACTTTAGGAAATGCCTTTTTAATGTATTGAAGGAAAAATCTTAAATACAAATGTAGACAGGTTTTATTTAGAAAAAGTAACCTATACATGATCTTCCTTTGGCCATGGGGAATGTAATATTTGATAAAAAGCTTAAATTCCAGGTAAAGACATTTTGTGAAAACAGCATTTTTAAAGACAAAAGGACTTAAGTTACTTTGCTGCATCATCACCTGGGTATTATTTTTATAAAAAAGTTAAAAGTGAACCATTTCATAGTCATGGTAATTAACCTTTGGAACTGGATAAGCTCTCAAAGCTTGACTTATAAGTGAACCAATGTTTTGCCTAATGAATGAACTGCACAATACAGTATTTTTTTGTACTGTGTGGTTGGATGATCTGCGGTGCCCATCAGGAATCTTCTTAGGTCCAGCTGAGCTTTCAGACTCACAATACCACACTCGGCAACAGTCTATTAAGATCGATGTAGGACAGGAGTCAGAGCTTGCCAACAGGAATAGTCTTTGCTGCAGTTTATGCAGCAGTTCATATGGCCAAACCATCTCATATGGGAGAAGTATCTTCTCCTAGGTGACAATTTCAGAAGCAAGTATATAGGATTTTCATTGCATAGGTACGGAAACTGCTTTGTCTTAAAAGCCTCATGTTCCACATAAGCCCTTACCTCTTATAACAAACTCTATAAGTATATGTTCCTGGGTCTTCATGCCCAAAGAGTCACTCACTGCATTTAGGTGAGTCCAAAATATGGCATCACCATTATGTATTTATATATTTTTTTTCATAGTCCAGATGCAATTTATCAAATAGAGGTCACTGATATCGAGAGTACTATTGCCTAGTAATCTCCTAGGTGACACTCCAGTTTTTTTTTAAGTTTGCCAGAGGAGCACAACTTTACCAACAGTCATGTTCTCAGGTGAAGGAAAAAAGCTTTTCTTAGTTCATGGCCCATAGATGGTTTAGTCATGGTTTGATGCTGGAAAGCCTTTGGTGGGGGAAGGGGCAGAGACAGTTTATAACTTTTTAGTGTCATTCAGGGAAAAATCTTTACCTCAGCAATAAATATTTTCCTAGATATTCAGTTTTTAGGTTGTCAAAACAATTGAATCACTTGGATATTGTATTTTACAAGTGGATTTACTTTTTTCCCCCCATGAAATTGGTTCAATAGGAAATGAAGCAGATAAGGAATGGTCTGGCCCACTTTCCTACACTGCAGTTGGTATCCAGAAATGGATGTGATGGCCTGAATTCTGAAACAGGTTCTCTGACTTTAAACTTAAGACAAAAAATTAATGTTGTTTAGTTTGCCTTTCTTAAGTGATACTGTAGAACTAAGAGCTACAGGATAAATTAAACCAACGTTTGCTAGTATAAAACTGAAAACTAAATAATAATGCATTCAATTACAAAAATTGTGTGAATATCCTAAGAGAAGATGCTCTGTATACAAAAAACATTCTTTAGAATTCTATCAATGTATGAAAATACCTGCATTTATGAACAACTGTTTACTGACATAAAGCATGTGGTAGTAAACATTGCTTCCTGTCAAATGGCTCAAGGCTAAATTCTGTATTGCATATAACAGTGCTAAGTACTAGACCCAACATTGTGATCATGACTAGGAAAAAAAAAATCAGTTTCTGATTCCTAATCAGAGGAGTCATGAATTATTATGAAATAAAATATAAAAATTAAGTAGGTTCTTTCAATTTAAAACATAGACATCAACATTATACATATTTGAATTATGCTCAGTAAAAATAGAATTTAATTATATTTCTGGCATTTTATTTTTTTCCCCTCTGCCCATTTTATTCATTTATGTTATCTGCCTGGCCCCTGTAGCCATTAGAGTTTGTGACCCCTTCTGTAGAACGTGAGTACTAATTGTTACAGCTATTAAGAAATATTTGGTATGATATGGGGGTATAATCTAGAGATTTATCTGGGTACAAAATAATCCACTGTTTTTATTACCATGTTAAATATTGGTTTACTCCAAATAAGTACACAGAGACCAGATAAATACAGGTGTATTGTTACTTTGTTAATGATATCTTAGTTTACTTCTTATCATTATCATCATTCCATCTTTACATCAGTCATGACTTATATAGCAAAGATAAGGGACAAAAAAGACATGGAAGTTTGCATTTGTTTTATTTTTATGCCATGAACAATAGGACACAGACCACAGTGCTGCTTATATAAAAGATTTATGCCGATTGGGGAGGACAGAAGAAAAGGCAGGAAGTAAGCAAGGAAGAAGGGAGAGAGATGGAAGGAGAAAAGCAAAAGAAATCTTTCATGATTAGAGAAACTGTTGAAGTTGTTTTTTTCTGATTCATTTTGTTATGACTTGAATCATAAGAAAATTTAAGTTACCATTTATGATTTTTAGAAAGTGGCAGTGGCATGGTTTTCGAGTCTCTGCAAATCCCTTATAAAAGGAACATGTTGATGGCAAAATTTGAAAAGTGTAGTTAATACCTGAAACTAAGATCTTAAAGGCACTTGGGTACTCTGGGCATTATGAATTCTCAGATCTCCAGTCAAAGCTCCCTTCGAAAACAAAACTCTACACTGAGATTTGTCCACACTGCTGGAGTAGAATTCAAATTAAGTAGGATGGGAGCAGTAGTGACAAGCAAAAAAGAAGTTTCAAATAAAAGTATGGGAAAGGAATAGAGTTATGTGATCTTCTAGTGTAAATCACTTTAATTTTTAATATCACAAAAAGAGCATGTAGGGAGCTCTAGAGCTATGAAATTAGAAAAACTACTTAATGTAAAAATAAGCAACTGAAAACTGCTTAAGGTCAAATCTCACAGGATTATAGGATTACAAAATACAAGAAGCAGAGTAACATCACAACAGTGAATGAAAGCTTATCTGAAAGACTTGCCTACAAAACCTATGAAAACTACAACTTAATAGGTTGTAGAACTCAGGAAAGAGTTTAGGTTTTTTGAAAATCAGAAGAAACATCTATGCAACAAACACAAGAATTAGTATCTTTAAATAGCAAATGGAAAGCTGTAAACTTTTTAAAAATTAAAAAGAAATTAAAGAATTGAGAGAAAGAGACAAGGAAGGATTTGAAAATAGGCAAAGAAAATGCAACAGGGGTCGTCCACAAAAAAGAAAATCAAAGTAAGGGAACAGACAAAAATACTAAAGACTCTGTTCAACAAAACTTCTTGAAATAAAGATGTGACACTACATGTTGAAAAGACACTACATACGTTGGAAAATGAACCCAGAATGAGTATCAAGACATAGTCTAGTAAAATTATTGGGCTTTGGAGAAATGCTTTGGCTCTCCAGACATTCCAAGTGACTTAAGGGAAAGAAAACCAGACTGCCATTGCTATGTTTGAAGGCAATGTTCTGTCCCAAAAGAAAATAGGGGGGAAAATGTGAGACAGAGATTTTATATCTGACTTTCACATGAAGACTGTAGATAAATTGTTATCAATATCTAAGATCTATTTTCCTATAAGTCTTTTTCATTGGAATCTTCTATTGAAAGAGCTTCAGATGGCCAAGTTGGCTAACAAAACATCAATAATGGGTGTAGAAATAAATATAACTATTTATTTCTGTGGTTTAGTATACATACATATGGTTTCTACTTCTGTTTATAAAAGGAATCTAAGAACAGTGATACCCTGTAGCAATGGGCACTCTTGGCCTCTAGATTTTTATTTCCAAATATCGTTCTTCTATTAAGGCAGCCAGAGCTCCTTAGAGATGGGATTGATTCTGGTGAAGGGGCAGGAAAATACAAAATAAGCCTGGAACATCTTGGAATGCCAGAAACTAATGGTGGACTCAAAAAAGAATTTGGGCGTTTTGGTAGGACACAGGTGCCAACCGGAAGGAGCTCCTAATGGTGAAAGCAACTGTTTTAGTGACAAATTTATATAATGATAGATTTTAAACCATAGAATAAAATACATGTCTCTGAATTCCTACTTATATAAGTATGTAATTGAGTAAATAAGTAAATAGAGGTGAAGGAAAAGTTCTTCCCTTCAAGTGAATATCAGTTAATTGATATAGAAGGAATGAAGGAAATAAAAAATTACCATAGGGAAACACTACAATAATAATTGTTGCAGGCAAGATCTCTGACAGATGCTAACATTAGTGGATGAAAGTTTGTGGAAAAATAGGATATTAGCACAATCTCCCCCAAGATATTTACCTGTTAAAAAAAGAGGAAATAGTAACTTAACAGTGGAGTAACCAGCTGATACCCCCTTAACCAAATGAACAAAGTTTTGACATCATGTACCCTCTAATTATAATGCACAGCATCTCTTTTGTGGAATTTTTGTCAAAAAGGTATAATCTCAGTCTAATCGAGAAAACATCAACAAGCTCAAATAAAGAAGTATTTCACAAAATCACTTTCAGGATCAGAAGAGACAAGGAGAGAATGAGGGATGGTCACAGATTGGAGGAGATGAGAGGAGAACAAAATGAGATATGGATCCTCAAACAGAAAGGACATCAAGGGGGAAATGACAAAATTTCAATAAAATCTGTTTAATTAATAGTATTTTACTAATGTTAATTTCCTGGATAATTATACAATGAGCATGTAATTTGTTAACTTTAGGAAAAATAGTGTAAAGGTATACTTGAACTATTTTTGTAATATATCTATGTCTAAAATTATTTCAAAATAATTCATAAAAGAGTGTTAGGTGAGCATTAAATTTGTTGTTACATGTTACTAAATCTAAATGACGGTACAAGAGAACATACACTCTTTAATGGCTATGTGCTTTGACAGTGGAGATAAAATAAAACCAAACAGAGAAAGAGTGGGAAGCGTACACACAAAAACTTTAAAACTTTTTATTAAAATCACTTTGATAGTGCCGGTATTGTTATTCTGAAAATGTTTTGGGTGTAATATGAGAAAAAATAACATATTCTAATATTATATGTGGTGTCCTTGAAAACAAAAATTCTCAGTATGGGAAAAAGAAATAAGATGTAATATAGAAAAGGTTAAGTAAACACTGAAATATCATTATGGACTTGAGTTATTTTTATTTAAAAAGACATATTTATTTTATTTAAAAAGATATATATTTATTTTCTGTTCACTGAAAGAACTTAGAAACAATGGCCAACCCAGTAGCAGCTAGCATCCTTAGTGCCTACGCCTAGATTGTGATCTTTAAATACAGTTTCCGACTAAACTAAATCAAGGCTTCGTGGAAGAGTGATTGATTCCAGTTCTAGGACATAATGAGACAAGAAACATCTTGTCGCTCCAGGTAGTATGGATGCTACCAAAGTCACATCAAAAAGACTCAAGAGCCAACTTAAAGAGATTTCCACTGCCAAAGATAGGACACTTTAAGCATAAAAAAGGATCATAACACTAATGGATTAAAGCACATTGAATATGTCTTAAATCCATTATGATGCTAAAAGGAAAACTCGTTACCTTTGGAAGATGCCAGTGGAGACTGAATTATTATTTTGAAAACTTAAATACATGACAGGAATTAAGCATTCATCCCACCTTTTCTGTATGAAATGTACCACTGTATAACAAAGTAATAAATTTAATCAAATTCTATAAATTTGAATCTAACAAATCACTGATGGAAGAATAATAGAATGGGAATATCATTTTGCACTTCCTAATAAATTAAAAGTTTTAGGGCAAGTACTTTCTTGAACAAAATTGACTTCTTTTAGTAAGAAAAAATTCAAACCGAATAGATAATGTTCTTCACTATTCACTTATATAGAGCATTCTGTGTTTCATTACATAGTGGTTCTAGTTGGGATGGTTGGGAAAACATGTATTAGGTGATCAATTAATATTTGGAGTAAATAAATAAATTGGCTTTAAAAGCCTACAGTAGATAACACTTTTCTTGAATCACAGGTTTGTCAGGCACTATTGCCTACTGCATTGTGATTTTTTTGTATGTTATATATATTATATACTGTATTTTTTTTTATTATTTCAAGTATATAGTACATTGGTTAGAAATTTATAGTTTATGAAACGATACGCTTGATTACCCTGTCTGCCCTCTGGCTCTACACATAGCCATTACATTATTGCTGACGGCATTCCCTGTGCAGTTCTACCCATCCCTGTGACCGTCAATCAGCTATCGATTTGTACTTTCTTAACCCTTCACTGCTTTCTCCCACCCACCCCACCTACACACACATTGTGATTTTTGAAGTTAATTTTTCCTTTAGACTTGTCACATCAAATTTCACGTTTCTTACATTCATTTGCATTCTCTTTATAGTTTTCTTTTGACAAAACTTCGGAGAAATGCTTGTATAACTAAATGACATTTTTACCAATTATGATTGTGCTTAAAGGTTCATTTCCTGTCATGGTTCTTCTGTTTTTATACAGTTTTAGGGACACATCTATGTAATCTAGGGTAGTTAGAGTAGTAACTGTTGTCATGTTTTTCTCTTAAAAGAACTGAACCAAAGATAAAAATTCCAAGGATTTAACGTTTTTTGATTAAGAGAGGTATGAGTTACTGAAGGATAATTGTTGAGGTCACTTAGTCTAGCTGCTTTATTTGTAAAAGAAGAAATAATGGTCAGAGAGTTTGTGACATACCCAAAGATACACCACTAGCTGGATTAGGATTAGTGAGCACAGAAGTCTTGAATCTCCTGTTGTTGTTCATTTTATTTTGCCATGTTACTCAAATCAAAATTAGGTCAAATAACTGAAGAGAACATTCTCATTCACCACCCCTCTCCACCCCCCACCCCACCCCCCAAAAAAGTAGATGTCATTCGGGGTTGACGTGTAACATTGTATAAATTTAAGGTATACATCATGTTACTTTGACACATTTATATATTGTTATATGCTTGCCATTAACGATATCACATTACATACTTATAGTACAATATTAACAGTGTCACTTTACCTTGGGTCAGAGTCACAATGAGATCCTAAGTGGCTTTCTGAACCAAAATATGTAGAAGAAATATTAGATCATATTCAGTAAACTCTTAAACTCAAAAAATTAGGTTGGCATTATTTTAAAGATTATAATCTATGTTTTAATTGTTAACCAAGATATTCATTTAATTAGATTTGCTGACCTACTAACCAATCTCAATGAACTGGAATTTACTAAACCTACTCTATCAATGGAAAAGGGAAGACAAATTAGATAATTACTTTGATGTCTTTAATTTTCTTAGGAGCATGTATAAATTAAATCACTAACAATGTAAAGAGGGAAGAGCAGTACACATACCCTAATCTCAGGTTCTCAATGGTTCTCACTGGCTCTTGAGTTTTTTATTTGCAACATGATTGAACATTGAACAAAATAGTGGTTTGTAATAAAAATATTCACTCTCTAAAGTGAATATTTATATATATATATATAAAGTGAATTCTCATTTTATATATATACATATACATATATGTGTATATATATATACATATAGATACATGTATATATAGATACAGTTGTGTATCTATATATACATGTATCTATATGTATACATGTATACATATAGATATATGTCGCTCCAGGTAGTATGGATGCTACTACCAAAGTCACATCAAAAAGACTCAAGAGCCAACTTAAAGATACATGTGTGTGTATATATATATATGTATATATAAATATACATATAGATACATGTAGATAGATACATGTATATATAGATACATATGTGTATATATACACATATAGATACATGTGTATATATCTATATGTACATGTATATATAGATATATACATGTGTATATATCTATATATACATGTATATATATATAAACTGCTTCATTTCACTTCTGTCCATTCCATTTTATTTTCATGAAATATAACTCTGGTTTATTGACTTGTCAAGAATCTGTTCAAAATTTTTTGAAAAACTTCCTGTTTTGTTTAAAATTGCATGTAGAATTGAGGTTTTTCAGTTAAAAGGATATGATGAGGTGATGGAAAATAAGTAGAAAACAGTTCAGATTCTCTGAACATAAGCATTATACAGTCTTTTAATCCCATTTACAGATTATGCCGTTTACTAAATATGGCTTTTGTTATATTTAAATTTGCACTATTGGGTACTTCATAAACCTTGGATATATGTAGCCAATAAGGTAAAACAAAGAATTGACAGACAAACTCATAGTTTCTTTGTTAAAATAATAACTCCTGAAATGTTGTTAATAGCATTCAATAAAGTAAATTGTAATATAACCACATCATAGCGTGTTATATAATTAAGTGCAATATTTGTAAAAAGCATTTAATAAGAAAGTACTGATGTTTCAATGAAAAATACTGGGCAACATGATCCCAACTTTGTCAAAAAAATGCAAGACTAGAAGGAAGTAACCTAAAATATTAATAATGATTATCTCTGAGTATTGGGATTATGGGTATTTTTTCCCTGTGTTTTATTTTCTGTACAGAATTGTGATACTTTTTAAATCTAGATAAAATATAGATGTTTTCCTACAGCCATAGTCATCTTACCTCAATGAAATGAAGTGCTCGCTGACTTGCAAAGAAAAAGTTGTCAGTTTTTAAAACAAATATGGCCTTTTAGAAATGTTTTAAATAGTATTTTTAGTTTCATATTTTAAGCCATATTTTCGAGCTTGAATAAATTGTTAGAGCTATATAAATACTTGTATTCCATTGAGAACACTAAAGCTAAGAGTATAAAGCAAAAATTTGAGTCTTTCTAAATAATCGTTTTTTTAATATCTAGAAGTTATCCTTCAGATTTTGGTGATTTTCTTCACTGTCAGATTTTGTTTTTCAGTGTAAGATGTCCAGTAATGTTACTTCTTTTAAGAGAGAAATTTCAAGTGGAAATATATATTATGTTAAGCCTTTAATATTTTATAATCTCTAGTGCTTAAATTCATGTGAATGTTTTCTGATTTTTAGAGGAACAGAAGGAAAATGAAAAGAGGAAAAGTGAAGAGCTACCAGTAGATTCAGAAAATCATTCTGTACCCAAAGCTCTAGAAGAAACTACCGTGAAAATAGAAAAAGAAGATGAAAAGGAACTTGTGAAACTGCCAGTCATAGTAAAGTTAGAAAAACTTTTGCCAGAAAGCGAGGAAAAAAAGATTATTAAAGAAGAAAGTGATTCCTTCAAGGAAAATGTCAAACCCATTAAAGTCGAAGTGAAGGAATGTAGAGCAGACCCTAAAGATAACAAAGGTAGCATGGAGAAACTGGAGCCTGAGAGGCTAGAGTTTGGTGGCAATGTTAAATCTGCTCAAGAAATTACTGAGAAGTCTACTGAAGAAACTGAGAAACTTAAAAATGACCAACAAGCCAAGATACCACTAAAAAAAAGAGAAATTAAACTGAGTGATGATTTTGACAGTCCAATCAAAGGACCTTTGTGTAAATCAGTTACTCCAACAAAAGAGTTTTTGAAAGATGAAATAAAACAAGAGGAAGAGACTTGTAAAAGGATCTCTACAATCACTGCTTTGGGTCATGAAGGGAAACAGCTGGTAAATGGAGAAGTTAGTGATGAAAAAGTAACTCCAAATTTTAAGACGGAACAAATGGAGACAAAGTTTTTTGATACAAAGGAAGATAGCTGTAGCTCCTCTAAAGACAAAAGTGTCATCATGGAGGGGAATGGAGCAGAGTCCTTACATTCTGTCATAACAAGTAT
>NW_006494614.1:48468369-48537747 GCF_000325575.1 Pteropus alecto | reverse complement strand
TTGATATAGAGACCCAGAGTCAAAAAGGGAAGATAGAAGAAACTGGTCCTACAGAAATGGAAACCTCTCTTGAGACTTCTGAGATAGCAAAGGATCTCTCTTTAAAAACTGCCTTATCTACCACTGAATCCCATACCATGAAAGCTGAAGAGATATCTTCTAAAAGTAAGAAGGATAAGCACCCACCAGTCCTAGAGAGTCTTGAAAAGTTAGAGAAATCCAAAAAAACTTTTCTTGATAAGGACACCCAAAGATTAAGTCCAATACCAGAGGAGGTCCCAAAGAGTACACTAGAATCAGTAAAGCTAGGCTCTCCCGAGGCAGCTGAAACTTCACCATCTAACTTGGCTGGCCACTGTGAGAAACTAGCCTCAGAAAAGGAAGTGGTAGAGTGTCAGAACGCAAGTTCCATTGGAGATCAGTCCCTGGAAAAAACAGACTTAGAAATTCTAAATGAGAATTCTGAATCCACAAAGGTAGAAATGGATAACGTAGACAATGCCCAGACTTCTGGCACAGAGGATTCTTCTGAAACAAAGGGTTCTATGCAAAAAAGCAAATTTAAATATAAGTTGATTCCTGAAGAAGAAACCACTGCCTCAGAAAACACAGAGATAACCTCTGAAAGGCAAAAAGAGGGCATCAAATTAACAATTAGGATATCAAGTCGAAAGAAGAAGCCAGGTTCTCCTACTAAAAATCTAGAATCAGAAACCAAGCAAGAGAAGTCAGAAAAGGAAGAAGAGAAAACAAATGTGGCTCGTACTTTAAGGAGGTCTCCAAGAATATCTAGACCCACAGCAAAAGTGGCTGAGATCAGAGATCAGAAAGCTGATAAAAAAAGAGGGGAAGGAGAAGAAGAAATGGAAGAAGATTCATCAGCTTTGCAAAAAATAGACAAAAAGGAAAACTTGAAAAAAATGGAGAAGGATACAAATTCTAAAGTAAGCAAGGTAAAATTTTTCCCACTCTGAGTTTTAATTTTTATTAGAAATATTTGGTTCTAAGTGCTTGTAGCTTTCTGCTCTTGGCTAAAACAAGTCATTCAAAGATGTCATATCTGAGATAGATGTTTTTCCTGATATTATCCCCAGACATTTTATTTCATACAGTATAATCTTGCCATCTTTTCAACTTTTTCTCTATTACAGGCAGTATAGGAATATATTCTCTTTGTAAACTATTCAAATAATACCTAACCTATAGGGTTGAAGAATTTAAATTCCCCATAAGCACTGCTAACAGTTTGGGGCCCATTTCTTTCCAGTCCTTCCATAATTCATGTGTATATTCATGAATCTTTAGCCATTCACTTAAAAAATAAATTGAATCAAATATGTTCACTTTTCTCTGAGTTTTTTACTTAACAATGTGTCTCTGAACTCTTTCCGTGTCAGTAGATATAGTCTACCTTTTGGTTATTAATGGCCACATAGTATTCCATAGTGTGGATACACCTCAATTTATTTGACTACTCCCTTATTGCTTGACATTTAGGTTGTTTCCAATTTTTCACTATTACAGGCAATGCTGCATTGAAGATCATTTTGAATGTGAGTGAGTATTTCTCTAGAATAGGTTTCTAGAATTGGAATTACTGGGTCAAGGGGCATGTGTATTTTAAGTTTTGATAGCTGTCGACACATTGCCCTCTAAAAAAGGCCCCATTATGTACCCTCTCGTTACATTTCTGAGAGTGCCTATTTTTCTCAATTTTAACATTAGTCTAAGAAGCCAGATTCTTTCTTTGATGACCCGCTTAAGCAAAATCTGGTACATGTCATTGGCTAGTCTATGGGAGTTTATTATAATTAAAAGTGCTACTTTTGTTTTCAATTTAAGTGATCATATTGTTCTTCATTGAAAGTGATCCTTTGTTCTCTGAAATACTGAATTTTTAATTCTTTACTTTTAAAAATTCCCCTTCTGTTAGAATTATTTTGGTCTTTGATGGGGACTTACACTGTAAGAATAAATTAAAATATTAAGATTGTGAAACTAGGCAGTAAAAAGTTTACAACGTTTTAAACTTATTCTCTGAATGATATATATTTTTAAATTTGTCAGTATTTTTATATGCAATTTTGACCCGTTAAAAATTTTTAAATGCATTTCTAATATGGGAATTTAAAATTCTGTGTAACAAAATGTGAATATAGTCAGTGCTAGAGCCTTTAAAATGTACATGGCCTTTGACCCAAAATCTTCTTTGAGAAATTTGTCCTAACCACAGAGGTCTGTGTAAAAACTGTTTATTTTTACAAGGATACAGTTGTTTATGAAAGTGAAAAAATGGGAAACTACCTAAATGTCTTTCTAGTAGGGGATTAGGTAAATACAACTGTGTGATGGCAATATTATATAGTCATTTACAGTGATGTTAGGAGGATATTTTATGAATTGGGAAAATATTTGTAAGAAAGATTGTAATCATTATAATCTTCCCCCCAAAACAATAGGAAAAAAAATGATGGAAATATGTACCAAAATTAAGTAGTAGGTATGTCTTTTGAAGTTCCTTTATATAGAATATATTTAAATATTCTATAATGGACACGCAATTAGAAGTTTTTACATTCTTATTATACCAAATTATCCCAATTTTTTTATTTTATACAAGGTAAAAACCAAAGGCAAAGTTCGATGGACTGGTTCTCGAACACGTGGCAGGTGGAAATATTCCAGCAATGATGAAAGTGAAGGATCCGACAGTGAAAAATCATCTGCAGCTTCAGAAGAGGAAGAAGAAAAAGAAAGCGAAGAAGCTGTCTTAGCAGATGATGATGAACCATGCAAAAAATGTGGCCTTCCAAACCATCCTGAACTAGTATGTACCTGACCTAAATGAACAATATTCATATTGTTGGCATGCTTTGGTTGCCCAAAAGAAGCCTAAAACTCTTCGGGTTTGATTATTATTTGAATTTTTTAATGTTGCAGAGCTTGTGTGTGTAAAATAACCTTTTTTTTCTTCTTTCCCTCTAAATTACTTTATAATGCCATTTCTGAAGTGCTAGCTTTAAATAAATAAGCCCTGATGGCCTATTGCCTTTCTGTAATAACATATAAGTCAAGTAGGTCTTTAAACTTTAGGAAATGGGCAATTCTAAAAAAAAATAAATTAGGGGGATAAATTATAGACCAAATGTATTCAGAAGAATAGCGATAGGTTTACATGGAACTTCTTACCCAGGAATTAAGTTCTTCAAAGGTAGCCTAAAATCAAGAAAACCGGTTCCTTACCTGTATATATTTTTTGCAGTTCATAAGTGCTTTCTAAAGAGCCTATTGAAGAAACACTCTTGTTACGTCCAATTCTATGCAACTATTCTGTTCTTTCAAATAGATTTGACTTTAAAGGCAGGCTCCAACTATTAAGCAGAAAGAAAAGTAAAGAAAGATGCTTCCACATGGGTAGAATTATGTGGATCAGAAAAGTTTCGAGATCCTCTAAAGTTTGGAAAATTCATATGAAGTGGTTCTCCAAGGCTCTTTTTTCCTAGAAAGCAGTGTGGTGTGATGGGAAAAGCATGGACCAGACAGACTTGGCAGCAGATCCTGCTTCCACCACTTATCAGGTGCTCTCTTCTCTGTATCTTGATTTCTTCATTGTAAAATGGGAATAATACCACATACTTCTTTTGAGGGTTGTTTTTAATGTTATGTAAAGTTGCTTAGCACAGTTTCTGACATTTGTTACATGCTGGGTTAAAGTTATTTGCAGTTTTCTTGTTTTTTTTTCTTAAACACATCTGGAAACTAAATTCATCAACGAAGTTTATCATATCTCAATAGTTTCAAAGGGTTCAAGTAAAAAAACAACTTAGAGCCAGATAATAACTTTAGCACTGAGAAGAGTAGGTACTGAAATTATGCTGAGAAGACTCTCATAAGCATTTTGTTATCATTAGGCTGTGAAAGTTAGGTCAAGATTTTTGTGTGGAGAAAGGCCATGAGAAGATATGAGATACTGGTCTTTTCTGCCTTCTAAATCAAGTAAAAATTAACACTTGTGTTCTTTCCCTGCCATTCCCTAATAATCTTTTTAAACGTTATGCATTTTAACTGAGGCAGCAATAGATGTCAGTGACAAAGGGGGTGAGAACACGTAAAATGAGGAGAGCAGAAATAGTATCAAGGAGATGGAGAAAGTTGTACTCTTTTGCACACACACACAGGATTTTATTTAGTTATCTTAACTGCTCTGAGAATCCCATTGCTCATTACTGTGCCAGAGAGAAATAACATTTGAAACCGAAGATCCCAAATGGTGGATTTCTTATGCCATGTGTTTAAGGATAATCCTCAAATGAAAATGTCAAGCAACTATTATGTGTTAAGTGGCAGGGAAATGATTTTGAATTAGAAAGACGTGGTCTTGGTCCTCATTGAGCTTACAGCAGAAAAGCAATAAATCCATAGATGAATGTAGAGCTCTATGGGATTTTAGAGATGCTGTAATCAAAAATAAATGGATCATTACCTGAGGTTTGGAAATTTTACGTAGTAATATTTATTTTAATGGGATTTTACCAGTATTGTGAATAGAGACTATCGTCTTAGAAATAAATTTCTTTAAACATTTAATTTTGTTAAATGAAATTTAGATTATGTTTTACCATAGAAACAATGTGGTAAATAGAGTCAGTTACCCAGGTTAGTCTGTATTATATGCCTATGTAATCAGATATCATATAACTGCAGTATTGAATTCTGGGTATTGTCAATAAATGGTGATGCATTGTATGAAGAAGCGGGAGAGTACTTTTTCACTTTTAAATTACTGCACATGTGTGTACATCACCCTCCTCCCTCTACCCGTCATGATATGTGTTAGCAATTCACAAATTATATATGTGCACATGGGTTGCTATACATACATATATTACCTAGATCTGTTCTCAAGGGAGCTTAGAAGCAGTGATACCCCTTAGCAGTGATCACTTAGCATCTAGATCTTGGTTTTTAAATACCATTCTCCATTAAAGGAACCAGGTCTTCTGGGAGAAATGCCTCATTCTAAGGCTTGGGCAGGAAAAATGTAAGATATGCCTAGAGTATCCTGTAGTTCCAGAAACTAAGGAAGTGCTTTAGAGAAAGAAAAAAGAAAAAGGATGCAAACGAGTCCTAAGGACACAGCTAACCTGAAGGAGCCCCCAGTGTGTCCATGGCTAAAAAAATTTGAATTTGACAAATAGAATAATAGTTTTATAACCCAAAGAATAAAATAAATATTTATTAGTCTTGATATAAATAAATAATTGAATAAGCGAATAAATGTGGGATAAGGTACATATTTTCTTTACAGAGGAATTCCAAATAACAAATGTAGAAGGCTTGAGGGAAATAGAGAATCACCATTATAACACCACAGTAGTAATTGTTGCAAGCCAGATCCACTGATGAGTGCTACAACTATTGGGTGAAGCTTTAAGGAAAAACAGTATGTTTGCATTAGCTTCATCACATTTTCCCCTAAACTATTTATTAATTACTGTGGCAATTTTACCTTATATCTATAAATTCTTTGATACTCTTCCCTCCAGAAAGTGGAGTTTAATTCCTCTCCCCTTGAGTGTGGTCTGGACTTACCACTTCTAATAAGAATAGAATATGGAAAGTGAAAAGCAGTAATTTTACAGTGATGAGAAACAGCAGACACTACCATAACCAAGTGATTGAAGTGGTTATCACCAGTAATGAGTCATATTTATACCATGTACCCCCAGATATGACACTGTGAGCAGGGTGCTTCACCTCTGTGGGATTCTTCTCTAAAATCCATAACCTCAGTCTAATCAAAAAAGATATCATACAGACCCAAACTGAGGGGCAGTGTACATAATGTCCAACTGGCACTCTTCAAAACAGTCAGTCATGGGAAACAAAGACCAAGAATCTGTTAAACACCAGAGGAGATTAAGGAGACATGATTAGATGCATTACACAAAATATCCTGGATTGGACCCTGGAATCAGCAAAAAGGCATTAGTGGAAACACTGGTGGCATCTGAGTAAAGTCTGTTGTTAGTTTATAGTATTGTACTGATGTTAATTTCTTACTTTTGGTAAATGTATCATGGTTATGTAAGATGTTAACATTAGTGGGAGCTGGGTAAAGGGTTATGAGAACTTGGTACTATTTTTACAACTCTTTTGTAAATCTAAAGTAATTTCAAAATAAGTTTTTTTAAGTTAAACATTCATGAGTATACCATTTTAAGTTTTAGAGAAGTGGACATCTTAAACTCAGATAACAAAAAATAATCAACTTAAGAGTGATTATTGTTAGCCTTTGTGTCCTAAGTATAGTTCCATTCCCCTCATACCTCAGTCCCTTCCCATATTTGAATTTACATGATAAATCATGAATGATTCTTACAGATAGGTAATTGAAAGGCTATTTAAAGTGGAAATTGTTTGTATTTTTAAAATCCAACGTGTGGTAGGGTAGTTTGTAATACTTGAGCTATAAAACTGTTATAAAAAGTATATAGTTATAGCCTTCATGGCACACTGGAAAAATATTGTAACTCTAGTTCAGAAAGGACTTGTTATTTTTCATTTATTATTGTAGCTTAACATTTTCTTGGTTTATTTTTTAGTTTTTTTTAAAAAATGGCATGTTATATCCCTAAATACCAGACCTTTTTATTATTAATGCTTTATGCAAATAAAGAGTATAGTGCTTAGTGTAGTACTAAGTAGAGTACCTAAAATATTGAAATGTCTTTATTTTAACTTGAGTCATTGAACTTTAGGCATAGAGTTTGGTTTATATTAATATGTGGTTTATTTCAGATTCTTCTATGTGACTCTTGTGACAGTGGATACCACACTGCCTGCCTTCGCCCTCCTCTGATGATCATCCCCGATGGAGAATGGTTCTGCCCCCCTTGCCAACATGTATGACCCAGCACACCTGTTTTTCCAGTCTTTGATTTTATATTCAAATTTGTAATGCTTCTTTGAACAGTAGACCTTTTAAGTCTTCAAAACAAATTGTAAATATTGTCTGCCTCTTATTTAAATTTCTGTGAAATTAGAGATTATTGAAAAAATGACCTTTTATTGTTATCTTTTAGGTCTTTCTTTTATTTTTTTCCAAATTAATTTTCAGAAGACTTCTAATTTTTGTAAAATTATAGTCTCTGGTTTATTTTTTTCTCACATTTGTTAAAGGCACAAAAGAGCCCTAAATTAAGATAATATATAAAGGAGGAAATAGTGTCTTCTTGTTGTTTATCCCTTTCTATCATCATCTATCTCATTTCTGCCTACTTTCTTTTTGTCAGTAGTTTTATTAATGGTATTATGAGTTATGTACCATTATGATGGTACTATGAAGAGAATCATGGATTCTGTTTCTCTCATGTCTTGATTCAGGTAAATTACTTTGGTAAGCCAGAGAACAGGATGCTTTTGTGCCACTGAGCCCAAGGAGTCCTTTCATAAGCCCAGTCTCATTTTGCTTTGAAAATGATGGGCTTTATTGCATTCTCAGTGAAATGGACTTTTCTGCCTTAGCATAGCTATACCAATTATATTCTTCAGCTCCGTTTTGACCCAGTAACCATGCGGTATGGTTTTGTAAAATTTTTTTCTGTTTTAGTGACTGGTATCATTATATTTTATTGTACGTATAGCCCTCTTCCTTAAAAATGTCTGTGATTTAAAAAAAAAAATTCCTGTCATGTATACACTTTGAACCAAATGCTGTTTTAAATATTGATTACTTCTAAGATAGGCTTAGAATGTATTTTTTGGTTAGGCTCTAAGTTTCTCTAACATGGGCTTAACTTTAAAGATACTATGCTCATGTTAAATTCAGTAGATGCTGAGGTACCTCATTACTTAATTAAACACAAGGAACATTTCAGTGTTCACTATGTAGCCCCTCATCAGCTCTCATATAACAGTATCCATGAACTAACACGCAAGTGACAAGTGATTATGGAAAGGTATTAACAATGATCCACATCTGTTTTATTGTTTCAGAAACTACTGTGTGAGAAATTAGAGGAACAATTGCAGGATTTGGATGTTGCCTTAAAGAAGAAAGAGCGTGCTGAACGCAGGTATTAGATGTGTGTTAATATTTTACTTGGGAATTTGACAGCAGAATTGTCTTAAAATATAGATTGATGTGTCTGTGTCTTTCTAAAGCGGGGATTGGCAAACTATGACCTGTGGGCCAAATCTAGCCCGCTTCTTGTTTTTGTATTGCTCACTAACTAAGGATGTCTTTTTTGTTTTTAAATGATTGTTTAAAAAATCAAAACAAGAATCATATTTCATGACACATGAAAATTATATATTCAGATTTTATTGCCCATAACTAAAGTTTTATTGGAACATAGCCATGCTTGTTTGTTATATATTGTCTATGGCTGCTTTTGTACTACAGCAACAGAGTTGAGTAGTTGCAACAGAGACCTTATGACCCACCAAGCCTAATTTATTATCTGTCCTTTTACAGGAAAAGTTTGCCAACCCCTGATCTAAAATATTTATCAGAACCTACTCTGAATAAATATTGGTCCAAGTATTGTGGAGGATATGTACCTAACTAAGTATGTAGTGAGTACAAGAAAACTGTAAGAACTGGTCTGCAATCTAGTTACCTGTATTGTGTCTTTGGGTGGGCAGAATTAACACTGGTGAAATAAAGAGCATTAATTGCTGAACTGTATCCTACTGACTATAAAAGATGCCTCCCTTTTCAATATGCCACTGCAATGTGGTCTGAAGCAGTTGAGAAGACTTCTTGGGGGAGATAAAACTGGAGTTGAACCTTATCTTTAAAAGGGGGCTCAAAATTAAGATGGTATGCTTATATTTATTTATGTTTATTTGTACCTTCTTTGATTAATGTATTGCTAAACATACATTCATTCCTACTGTGTACCAAACTGAAAAGATGAGTAAGACAAAGCTTTTGCTTACATGGAACTCACCCTCTATCAGAGAATAGAGACATTATGAGCCAGTGATATAATAAAGTAGACAAATAGACATCAATTCAGAGCAATACGAGAACATTGTGGAGGGGATTTGAGTTCTAGGGGTCAGGCTTATCAAGGAAGCCCTTGGAAGATAACTTGGTTATGCAGGCGGGCAGGCATACAGAGAAAGGACATTTTAGACAAAGAGCACAGATGTGAACAAAGTCAAAGTGTTGTAGAAGAGTAAGAGAGTGGTAGGGGGTGAAGCTATAAAAGCAGATTAAGGCCAAATTGTGAACAGCTTTGCATACTTGGTTAGGGTATTTGAATTATTCTCTGCAGGTAATGGGAGAACCATCAAAGGAGGAATAAGCATAATCAGATTTTTATTTCAGAAAAAATGCCCTGGTAACAGTAAGAAGAATGAATGAGAGTTGAGGCTGTTGCAATAGAGTCTATGAAAGCCGATGAGGCTTGAAACTAGAGCAGTTGTTGTGATAATAAAGTGGAGATGAAGAGAATTTTCAGAGGATTAATCAGTAGGACTTGATGCCCATTTGTATAAAATATGAGAAAATCTTAAGCATTGTCTCCTGATTGGTCTTATTACTTTCATTTGCTGCTACTTTAACTTTTACCTGTTGTCACATTGTCTTCCCTCCCCCAGTTTAGCTTGCCTTAAGAGACTCAGGTCATTTCATAATCTACCCATTTTACTCTGTGCAAAGCTGAACCTTAAAAATGGCTTCAACCTCCATATCCTGTGTTTTAGTTTACTACTCAGTTTGAAGGCAAAGTTAATCTCTGAAGTTGACTAGTTAATAAAAGTACTTAGTTTTTTAAAATCAGTTGCCTGAATACCTTTGTATTTAGAAACTCTGTGATAGTCCTGTATAAAATTATTAGGATTATTTCAATGTGCAGAGTTGCTCATGTTTTTATTTTTGATAATGGAAAAGATCTAACTAAAGATGCTTTAAATTAAATTGTAGTTTAAAATTTGATTTTCTTTTGCCTTAGTCTTTCTGAAATCTGCTTGTCCTTCTGAGAAGTAAACAGTGTTCTCATGTTCTGAAGTGAATTTGACTCAGTAATGTAGATAGCTAATAGGCTTACCCTTTAAGAGCTTTGAAGAAAGTGTATTCTCTCTGAAAAGCAAGAATGTAAACCAATAAAAATTTGTCTGCTCCTCAAATTATATCTGCTTATTCTTTGGAAGCCTGTGTGGCTTTACCTTTTATATGAGGAAAGGCTGTTGAAATATTTTTGACTCTAGCCTCACACACTGTAGGATATGCTGCTGCAATTAAGAAATGTTTTAAATTTTAGAAATTTATGTTAAAATGTGCCACAACACCTGTTTACACTATTGGTCTCCCTTTACTAGTTCATTTGCTTTCTCTACTACTCTTATTAATTCTCTTTACTCAAATGTCATTCTTTAAGAGGACGTCTGTAATTGTGGCTTTAGAGCACATATTAAATCCTATATGAGACTGGATCACAGAAAAAAGAGCGAAGTTACTGTTAATAGGGAGACGAATCTGGATAACAAAGCTTTCATTATTTATAACTCATATTATACATATATATGTATGAATCTTAGGAGTTCTGCTTAGCAAAATATGTATGTTTCTAAAAATAAGTAATATATTAACTATAAATTCCAGGAGGCTTCCTCTGTTTTTGAAAGTGAGCATTTTTATTCATCCTTTTTTAACTGAAATAATTTCTCTAGCCCTCATCCTAGCAACTTGGAGCCTTGCTTACTTTCAGCGTCATAGTATAAGGGCTTCTTTTCCCTATTTGTGCATTTATTCAACATTTAACCAACATTTATTGAGCACCTACTATATGCCAGGCAGCATAATCAACACGAAGTATATTATGTGGTCTCTACCGTTAAGGACTCTATAGTATAGTGGAAAAGAAGGATGGGTCAGTGAGGAATTAGTGACAAGCCAGCAACTATCTACAGAGGTGGAGCTGTGAGGCTCTGTGAAATCAGATGTTTCAGAAGTCAAATCAGCTGTTTTGTAACGTCCCTTCCATAACAGGATGCCAGAAATTATTTGGGAATTCAAATGCTAGTAGAGATTTAATCAAGATTGGAATTTTCCAGGTAATATAACAGAGGGAAGGAGAGAAAGAGACAAGGAATTGAAAGTATATACAAAAGAGTATTTATAATGATGGACCATGGCGTCTAAGCCAGGTAAAGGGGAAAGTGAGGACATGAAGGGAGTGACGGACAGTGAAAAAAGGGTAGGGTTGACAAATAGAGGTTCTACTGGAGTCAGAGAATTGTCGAAATCCGTGTATCAGAGACAGTGAGCTGGAAAGTGAGATAGTAGAAGTCAGAGAATAGCGTCTCTAAAATGGAAATTTTAGAAGGGGTGTGGTTATTGGCAGTGATGGGCCCAGTGTGATCATTGAGCTAGGTGGTGAGATGGACTGGAAGATGTATCTTCCATAAGATTACTGAGTAAGAGAATGCTGTGGTGAGAAATCATACTTCAAGATTATACTCTAGTATTACCACCTATTTAAAAGCTTCCCAGATTTCTCAGCTCTTCAGACAAAATCTGTTTTTCATGTTTCCATTGTACTTGTTCATAATGGACAACAGTCAGTTGTTAATATTTGTGAGGGCAAGGACAGTGCCTTATTTACCTTTGGATTCCCAATAAATCATGGCCTAATGTGGTGACCATGACTGTTTCTTTCAGTGGAGGTAAGGAGAGAAATAATGGTCAAGTTAAAGTAGGGATTTTGAGGTATAAAAGAGGAACCTGGTATCACAGTAAACTTGGTTAGTGTAAGGACAGACTTGTCAAACATATTTAATAACAGACAGCTCGAGTTCTGAGTTATCCATGAAGTCTTCACTATTCAGCTAGTACTGTTCTTGCCTATCCTGCTTCTGTTCAGTTCATTGTACACTGGCATGCATGTAAGAGCTCAGCTGTCCTTGTTGAATTGAATTAACTTGGGAGAAACAGAGAAAGCACCTGTCGTATTTAGCAATTTATTATGTAAAATTTGTTGAATTAAAATCAACAAAGCTTTGTTTCTATGAAATGAAACTATGGAGATGTTATTAGTGTTCTAAATCTACATTTCCTGGAGAAGTCTTAACTGGCTCTGAAGATGTCGTGTAGCATCCTAGAGTACAGAGCTATGTGGCTGCTGCACTGCTTTTTGTCTTCTCTGCAAACAAGAAGTGAATGGTCTTAGTATCATGCACTGGGACCTTGATGTGGTTCTGTTACATAAAATCATTTTTATAATGCTATTTATTATAATGGGATTATGGCTGTGTATATACTCATACAGTATTACTAAAAACTTCCAGCATAACAAAGATCTAGTTTATTCAAAGTTGGGTTTTTGTCTAATCACTTTATCAGTGAGTCGCAGCATGTCTCTTTTCATGAAGTTGCCTTGCCTATTTCAGTTCCAAGGTTTATTTTACCGGTATAAGTCACTTTTTAAAAAACTTAGTTTTAATTATAATTGACATACAGTATTAATTTCAGGTGTACAACAGTGATTCAGCACTTATATACTTTACAGAGTGATGAGATCACTACAATAAGTCTAATAACCATCATAGTTATTATGATATTATTAACTATTCCCTATGATATATATTACATCCCTGTGACTTATTTTATAATTGGAAGTTTGTACTTTTAATCTCTTTCATTTTTCCACCCAACCTCCCCCCACCTCTATATAAATCACTTGTAAAGCTACAGTTTTCATACCTTTAGGAAGTTTTGGGCCTCCTACAGATAGAAGCAGTACTATAAATTTTATAGATACTAGCTAACATGTTTGCGACCTAGCCTCTGCTATTTCTATGAAGTTGTAATTTCAGTGTTGTCTGTGTTAATAATGTTTTTATAATAATTTTATTTTTAGCAAATCTCATTTTGTTTGTACACTTGTTTTTCACTTAAAGGAAAGAACGCCTGGTGTATGTGGGTATCAGTATTGAAAACATCATTCCTCCACAAGTAAGTTTCTGGTTTGTAGTATTTTTAAAGTGGAGACCACCGTAATTGTTCTAAAATTTAACCCACTTCATATAATATGAATAGTTTTAGAGTATACCTGTTTTATTAAAAATGAAAATATAGGACCTTAAAGAAATCACCCATAATTCCTCATGTTTGAAAGTGTGTATATGCAGATAGCCCCAAAATATGATATTATATCAAAATCAGATATTTTTAGTTTACCCCTATGGGTTTTTTTGTTTTTGTTTGTGTGTGTGTTTGTTTTTGTTGTTTGTTGTTTTTTACCATAAATTGGGTAATTTATTTTTAGCTTCTTTACATGTTGTTTATGTGAAGTGTCTAAAAAATAGTTCAGGGATATCTGGTTTTTAATTCTGTTCTTTTGGGGTTATCATAAAATCATATTTGTGTTCTTGCAGTTTGGTTTCTTTGAAGAGATATCATTGTTTTGCATCTATTAGCCCAAATTATATTTAAGAAGAATATCTCATGAATGAAAGTACATATAACATGGTTTTTATTTGAAATAAAGAAATTTTCTTAGTTCCATACACAGTTTCATTCAGACTTAATTAAATTACACACTAAAATAACCTGTTTTGGTTATTTTCCTTCAGAATCATGCCCCTTCTAAATTCATTATTTCATTTATTCAGTTTATCTATTGACTATCTTATATGTTGCTTAATTTAAGTACTTGTTAAAAGATTTATTGATGGGAAAATTCATCATGATTGATTGATTGATTGATTGATTTTTGACGCCTACAGCACCTGGTATTCCTAGGTAGTCTCCCATCCAGGTACTAGCCAGGCCCGACCCTGCTTAGCTTCCAAGATCAGACAAAATCAGGATGTTCAGGGTGGCATGGCCATAGACTCATTTTGATTGTTTTTAAAAGAAGTTGTTATAAACCCATAAAAACTTAAGAATTTTAATACAGAAGTGTTTTATCCTTTGATCATCAATATTCTTTTTAACTTACTGTTGACATGTTTATTCAGTTGGGGAAGGATCATCTTTTTCAAACTTTTCACATGTGCTGCCAAGAAAGACATTAGAAAACAATTAATTTCAAGGACCTCTGTTCTGTCCTGAGTAATAACATATATTTATTATTATATTTTTAAACCAGGAGCCAGATTTTTCTGAAGATCATGAAGAAAAGAAAAAAGATTCTAAAAAATCCAAAGCAAACTTGCTTGAAAGGAGGTCAACAAGAACACGGAAATGTATAAGTTATAGGTATGAAATAATGTGGGAACAGTTACAATGAAGGAGTGTAAAATGTATTTAAAATTACACAGCATGATCCAGAAGTAAATGCTTTTCCTATCACAGTGATCATCACTGGTTGTATGTATAATTCTTAACCCACAGAATTTGAGAGCAGCCAACATAATATTTTCCAAATGTAAATTCGCTCATGTCATTCTCTTCTATTTAACATACTTTGTCAGATTTCTATAGTTCTGGAGATAGGATTGTTGCCTTTTCCAAAGCACATGAAACACTGCATAGTCTGCTTAGCTTTTCAGCTCCAGCTCATCCACATTTTCCCTTACTCTCTCTGTATTAGCTACACTGTCTTCTTTCAGTCCCTTTGCACATACTGTTTACTTTGCCTAAAATTTCCATTCCGTCTTTACCTTGTTATCCTGCTCTCGATCAGATCTCGCTATTATATGCCCTCATAGCAACGAGTTCTCCTTGAAAGAACTTGCCATAGTTGTAATGATTGCAATTTTCATTATTTAATTAATATTTCTCTCCCATACTGGACTGTTAGCATGAAAGTAAGAACCACATCTGTTTCACACATACTTATGTCCTTGACAGTTAATATAGTGCTGGCAAATAGTTAAGCGCTCCATAAATGCCTATTGAAAGAATCAATAACTGTAATCTGGTTTATCATCTGCCACCAGAAATACCAGAAAGAGAGAAAGAAAGATTTTTCCATGGTTACTCAGTTAGTAGATAAACCTAGACTAAAAACTTCATCTTTTAATTGTTTACTAGTCTTGTGTTCTTTCCACTAAACCACCCTGTTTTACTCAAAAAATAAATTACATTTTAATTATTTTAGACCTCTGTTTGACCTGTGGCCTACTTAGACAAAACCAAAAGAGTTTTTTAACTTGAATAACTGGAGGTGAAAAGAAAAATTAATTTAAAAAGTACCATAAAATCATTATAACTAATGAAGTCAAAACCTGATGGAAAGTACAAGTGTAAAGTCAGTTCTGCTATAACATGCATTCCTAAAAATCGCCATCCTATGCAAAACCACACAATAAAAACCATAGGGATTATGGGATATATGGCCATACACTCAAAAATTTCATTAGTGACACATTAAAAAAAAGTTAGGACTCTAATAAAAATGGTATCATTTGACACATGTTAAATGGTTAAGAAATAACATAAATACTACAATAAAGGTGACATTTTATGTTGATAAAAGCCCTAAAGTTTATCTGTGGGTAGGACCGCAATTTGTAAATTATTGTGTGGTGGTAGAAAGACAGTTGTTTGAAATCAGCCAGGAAGTTGTAACACCAGATGCAGATGGTTATAGCTTTATAACACAGATAATGAGCTGAGGTAACTGGTAGATGTTCAAGGTGTGTACGTTTTATGTATTCCTGTGCAGCTCGGTGAAGTTTTCTGTTTACCTAGTGTTTCTCACAAATGAAATTACTTATAAGCAAGTATGAAATACATGTTATGATTAAATTGTTTCATAATATATCAGTCATATTGGAACAAATTTATATTTTCAGAACAAGTCTTATAGCAGAACTGTATTATCTATCAATCCTGATGTAATTGTGTTTGTTAATGGAAGCAGAGATTTGTTTTATTAGCATTTAATCTTGGATATATACCCAGAAGTGAAATTGCAGGATCATGTGGTAGTTCTTTTTTTGTTTTTTTTGTTGTTGTTGTTGTTTTCGAGGAACGTCATGCTGTTTTCCATGGCAACTGCACCATTTTGTATTCTTACTGGTAGTATACACGGTTTCCAGGGTCTCCACATCCTCACCAACACTTGTTGGCTTGTATATGTGTGGTTTTGTTGCCGTTTTTGGGTTTTTTTGTTTTTGTTTTTTTTTTGTATTTTCCTGATGTTTGGTTATCTTGAGTACCTTTTCATGTGTTTATTAGGCATTCATATGTCTCATCACTTTTTCTTTATTTCTGCTGCTTATGCCTTTTCAAGAAATTTACTTGAGATTAATTTAATAGTCCTTCATATGCTTTCTCTGTTTGTTTTTAATTTTACTCATATTTAAACTCCAAATCCACCTAGAATTTACTTTGTACATGGAGTGCAATGGGACTGTTGTGAGTATAAGATATAAAGTGCTTAATAAAATATCAACGCAAAATAAGGACCCCCCCCCAAAAAAAATTTTATCACTACTATCACTTAATAATTGTTTTATCAGCTTCTTATTGCTCATAACAGAGAGTATGACATCAAAGTTGAGTAGAGAGGGCATTAGATAGATGAGGGGTCAGAAGACTTAAGATAATTGTCCTCATCCTGTCACTTACTAGCCAGTTGTCTTTGAGTGGTCCATGTTTTTGAATGGGTCTTAGTTGCCATGCCTATGCTGGATGATTAACCCAGATGACCCCTTCAGTTCTAAAATTATATAACAGTAATATAGGAATCTTCGATAAACTTTGTTTTTTAGCATAAAATGTATTGTGTGATTCATTTATTTATACCCTACCTAGTTCTCAGAAAGATTTAAGAAAGAAAGCATATAATTTTAGTATAAGGAGCAACTTTTAAAGCATAACACCAAACAATAATGGAAAGGATATTTGATTACATAAAAATTAAGAAAGACTCAGACAAAGCACTTACAAAAGAAAATGTTTGACAAAGAAGTTTGTCAAAGGAGTTAGAATTCAAAAGGAATGGCTTATGAATTTTAAAAATTACAGTGACTATAGGTTTTTTCATGGCGGAAATACAATAGTTTTTTCAGATAATGTCTGTGAAGGTTGTTGCGTACCTTCAGACATTAACATTGCTGAAGTCTAGGAAAAGGCATTTGTTAGGAAATCAATTACTTAAGGAAAATTAAGGTTTCATTTATTTTGGAGTCTAGACTAGACAGGGCGACTTTTTTTGTTTTGTTTATTTGGGATGAGGGCTGACTGGAGATGTGATGGGCACATATTCATAATGGTAACAGGGTAAGATGTCAGTTTTACTTTCTCTAAACTTAAAAAAGTAAAGGTTAAAGAGAAATGCACTTTATATAAAAATAATTACAACATATGACAAAGTGGTTAAAATCTTTAATACATAAAAAGCTCTTAGAGATCAATAAAAAAAGATGAACACACTGGCTGATAAAATGGGCAAAGAACATAAACCTGTACTTGGAAAAGAAAAAGTAAAAGTGACCAGTGAACATGCAAATAATATTTGGCCTTACTAATTTTGTTTAGAAAATTAGAAAAAAAAATCTTATTGGTAAACTTTACTTCATGGCAGTACTATAAATTCCTACAACCTTTGAAGAAGAATTTGTATACCCTTTAAGCCAACAATTTTATTTGTAGCAAGAATACCAGGAACAAACCTATAGTTCAACAAAATCTCATAGCAAACAAAGGAAAAGATAGAGTTATGATAAGATACAGATAAAGGTTAGAATATAGATGAAATTTAATTAATACTTATGAAGAATAAGGCTCAAAGCTGATAAGCAGGGCTCAGTAAAGGGTCAGTATCAGATCTAAACTGCATAGTAGACACAGGGTCCTGCATCCCTCAAAACAGTGAAATGAAAGTAGATGTGTGGGGTGTTGTGTTCTGCCCTTTATCCAAAGCTCTGCATCTGGGATGTAAATCAAGGCTGGTTTTATGTGTTAAACATGACTTAGATCCTCCAGGCAAGAGTGGGATGTTTCATTCTTACTGATGTAATTTCATATGTCTGAAGGTTCTGATGGTCTCTGATTTTAGAAAACTAAGTTTCTCAGTAAGAAAGTAGTAGTAGTCGCACAAAGAAATAGGTTCTTATGCCACATTGCAGCTGCATCATGTCCTTGGGAGAAATGTGGTTTCTGTTAACTTTGCATCTGGCTTTATCTGTATCTGTTATCCTAGCCTAATGAATGGATGCACAGATTTTTATTTTCTCGGAATTTATCTTAAGGAAAAGCTTAAGCTACAACAACAAGAATTTTTTTCATAGCATTGTTTATAGTGGTAAAAAAATGAAAAGTTAAACCGTTTGAACTAAATTATGGTACACTGTAAGATAAGACACTACATAGCCAATAAAAATTATACTGTTGAAGAGTTCTTAACCTGAAACTCATGAATCCTCTGAAATTATGTATAATATTTATGTTTGTGTTGGTATGTATATTTTCCTAGAGAGGAAATCCATAGCTGTAATGATTTTCTTAACTCAGAAGGCAAAATATTTGGTTGTTAGTCTTAACTCTGTTAATAATCTGCTGTGTGATTTTAACACTGTCTAGTAGAATTGACTATGGTTATGGAAATGTTCTGTTTATTCGCTCTCCAGTATAGTAGCCAGTAGCCATATGTGGCTGTTGAACACTTGAAATAGGCTGGTGAGGAACAGAAGTTTTCATTTTAATTAATTAAATATAAAGAAGGCTCATGGTGCTAGTAATTACCATATTTAGCATAGTTTTAGGTAAATCACTTTATCCTTTTGGTTACCTCAGCTCTAAAGTAAAAAGAGTTTTCTATGTGATGAAATCTTAGGAATTACCTAGTCTTGGTCCTTTTCTTTAAGTCAGAGGAAACAGCCTTTGTGAGATAAAGTACATTTACCTAGTTCTAAAATTCTGACCATCTGTATTATAAATTTTAATAATATCTTCAATCACACTTAATATTATTTCTGGAACACTAATTTTGTTCAACTTTCAATCTATGTGACTTGTATAATTGGGGGTTGGCAAACTATGGCCAATGGGCCAAATCTAGCTCACTTCCAGTGAATGGATGCAGGGAGTGGTTTTTACATTTATAAATGATTGAAAAAAAAGAACGAAAAGAAGAAAATACTATGAAAATTATAATAAATTTAAATCACAGTATCCATAAATAAAGTTATTTTGGAACACAGCCACAGTCATTCACTTATATTATCTATGGCTGCCTTCGTATTGCAGGACATATTTGAGTAGTTACAACAGAGACTATTGTCTACATAGCCTAGAATATTTGCTATCTGACTTTTTACAGAAATATTTGCTAACACTTGGTATAGATGGTCTTTGGAAATGAAAAACAACAATTTATATATTAGACACTAATTTGCAAAACCTTATTTTGCAAAAGAAATTGATTCTAACAGGAGCAAGGGAATGTAGTCCAAGTCACACAGTCCCGAAGTGGCAGAGCGCAGTTTCATATTTGGGCCTCTAACACTTCACAGGCGATCCTCCTAACCCATACGTAGGACAGGTTGTAATGTGATTGTTGTATATATTTTAGATTTGATGAGTTTGATGAAGCAATTGATGAAGCTATAGAAGATGATATCAAAGAGGCTGATGGAGGAGGTATGTGTCATTCTCTCTTGTTCATATAACTTGGCCAGTAAATTAACTGAAATGCCCCAATGAGAGCAGTGAGAGCAGTGAGCACTTTTTTCCTTTCTAGTGTGTATCATGATCACTACCGATGTTAACTGTCTGAGTGTCAGAATAATCTCTGGACACAGTGTCAGTGTGTAGACTCTGATCTTACGAATTATTTTTAAAGTAGTTTTGTTTTATGACCTGATATAATATGCAAATGTTCCTCCATAGATTAAAATTTTACTACTTCTGCTTCCAGTGGAAAACCCAGTGAACCTTTCCTATTGTCTGTATTTATAGATGATCAGACTCTAAATGATTTTTTTAAATTAACCTTTTAAAACTCAGTATGGATTTCATAGTCTTTAAAAGGTGACATTAAAATAGAAGAATTTGAAGGTAATTTAATTAAAGAGCTATGTAGTGAATTGCCAGTGCTCCAGTGTGGGGCATCATGGTTTCCAGTTAGTGATAATGAAAACTCTGGAAGTGATTAAAAATAAGTAGTCTGTTTATAGTGGAACTGAAGAAGTCACTAGCTTTTCCAGAGACATGTACCTTATTTACATCTTGGCTGCTTAATTCTAACTTTTTCTATCCTGCAAACACAGTAGTTGTTTTTTTTTAATGGATTGGCCTCTTTCTAAAGCCATGTCCAAAGACAGCTTTCAAGAAGAAATTCTTGAGTGACTGCTAATAGATATGAGGTTTCTTTTTGGAGTAATGGAAATGTTCTGGAATTACTGGTGATGGTTGCACAGCTCTGTGACTCTACTAAAAATCTCTGAATTACACACTTTAAAGGGGTGAATATTATTGAATATGAATTACATCAGAATGTAAAAAAAAAAAAGATGTTCTCTACATGGTGAACTTCTATTTGTTAGGATAAACGAATGCAAAACTCAGCTGAAGTTGTGAGAAAACTGCATATTTGTAGGAAGAAAATCAAGTGAAGAGCTGCTATGCACAAATAAGGACAGTCTCTAGATATTAAAGGGAAGCTCTTAGTAAACATAAGGTTATCTTTCTCATCCTCTCTCTGTCTTTCTCTCATCTCTCTGCCCCTGAATTCAGGAGTTGGCCGAGGAAAAGATATCTCCACCATCACAGGTCACCGTGGGAAAGACATCTCTACTATTTTGGACGAAGAAAGAAAAGAAAATAAACGACCCCAGAGGGCAGCTGCTGCTCGTCGGAAGAAACGACGGCGACTAAATGATCTGGACAGTGACAGCAACCTAGATGAAGAAGAGAGTGAGGACGAATTCAAGATCAGTGATGGGTGCGTGGTCTGCCTGTCAATCCCAGCCCCTGGATACAAGTTTAACTAGGGCTAGCAGAGAAACTGCCGTGCTGTGATGGAGCTTTTGTTCATTGTGCACATAGATGATCTCTTTATTTTCAGGATCTTTAAAACAGATTCAAGAATGCCAGTGTTGGTTCTTTTGAGATTAAAACAAAGTAGGTTTATGGTGGTTTGTTTAATATTCAAAATTGTATTTAAATTTCATTAACTGCAATTGAGCATTCATTTGTTGTGTACCTCTGTGCCACCTTCTGCCAACATGTCCATGAAGGGTTCCCAGTCAAATATGAATTATTGGACTTGTTAGAATTTAAACTCAGAAATCTCAGAACTGGGTTCACAGTTTTAACTATACCATTTCGATTCATCTGGTTTCTCTTGGATAGATCTCAAGATGAGTTTGTTGTATCTGATGAAAACCCAGATGAAAGTGAAGAAGACCCACCATCTAATGATGACAGCGACACTGATTTCTGTAGCCGAAGGCTAAGGCGACATCCTTCCCGGCCAATGAGGCAAAGCAGGCGTTTGCGGAGAAAAACCCCAAAGAAAAAGTATTCTGATGATGATGAAGAAGAGGAATCTGAGGAGAATAGTAGAGATTCTGGTAAAAATAATTTGTATCCATGTCACACCAACTCGATAAATTTTTGTGCACTCTGGAGCTAAGAATTTTAAAATTCCATTTAATTTGGATATGAGCTTTCTGATAAAACTTTAAGTTGTATTATTATGACTCACTAGTAGCTAAATTTTTCACTGAAATCACATCTAAGAAAATACATACAGATGGTTGGGTTAACTTCATACTAAATTCATTTAAGATTGCGATGAATCCTCCTGTTGCCAAATGTTTACATGTCTAGACTTTATCTTCATAGTGTTCCTTGGGAATCATTGTCAATAAGCTGAGAACATTTTTCTCAGATGTCTAGCTACTGGAGAGAGAAGGATCACCAGTTCTAACATTTAGATCACTATTAGTGATTCATTAGTTTTTATAAATTAGCCGTGGTTGATGTTATTTATGCTTATCCCTATTAACTGAATAATGGAGGCACAGCAGCTAAAATAACATTAATGCTTTATGGAACTGACAGATAGGTAGCTATCCTCAAACAAGAATATTATATCCCAGACTCTGGCCAGGCTCGTGGACTTTTTGTAAGTGGAGACATCATGCCCCTTTGTCAGTGATTATTTCCTAAGAACAATAATATTTTCTTATATACCCACAGTATAATGATCAAAATCAGAAATTTTAATATTGATATAATAATATTATCTAGTCAGTAGTATACGTTCAAATTTCATCAGGTATCCCAATATTGTTCTTTATTTCAATTTTTTTTTCCTAGTCTAGGATCCAGTCCAGGAATATATGTTGCATTTATTCATGTCCCTTCAGTCTCCTTTAATCTGGAATATTCTTCAAACTTTGTCTTTATTGGCCTTGATGTTTTCGAAGATTATACACTAGTTATTTTGTAAAATGTCCCTCAATTTTGGCAGGAACATCACAGAGCTAATGTATGTCCTCCATATCTCTTTATTATTTTTCCCTTTGTACTTGAAAGGTAATTTGTAGGAAGGTATTTTGAAACTATAAATATCCTGTTTCTTATCAGATGTTGCACCCATTCGTTTTAGCATTCATTGTGTTATGATTTTCTAGCTCCATCGTTCCTTTTATATTTATTAGTTGTGTTATGTAAGAATTTTCCCTTCTCCCATATATATTTATTTCTTTACATTAGTATATATGCGTGGGTTCTTATTTTAGTCAATGAATATGTTACCATAACTATAGAGGCTCAATTTATCCCAAATTTGGCCAATTGAGAACCACTGTAAACTATTGGCTAGCCATTTTGAAATGTTTGAAGTCCATTAGAAAACAAGGCTGGATATGATAATTAAGTAGAATTTGTTAGCACTCCTGAAAAATTGCTGTCACACAGTGCCATAGTCTGATTCTGATTTATTGATCAGAGATGACAAGAACAGTGCTATTTAGCAATGCTTTGAGAGTTTGAGTTGTCCTGTGTGCTATATTTAGCAGATTTTAATTCCATGTGAAAAAAAGCCAAAAATAGAACTCTAATTCTGTACGTGTTAGAAATCAGGCTCATCAATTTTCTGTGGTTAGAGAGCTTAACTGGTACATTGTAAAGTTATGACTAGCCATACAGCTACATACATAGAAACAGCTTATTATCATGAGGCAGAATAGTAACCATCCATCAGGAAGAATAGTTGTGGTGGCCGTGCAGCTGACTGGGTAGCTCTAGGTTGAATGAGATAAGGACTGTATAGGACATCTTTTCATTTTGAGGATTGACTGCCAAAAAAATACATTTACGAGGTTTGGCATAAGAGCCCCACAGATTTATTCATATTAAAAAGAAAAGAGACTTAAAGTTATTATTTGTTTAAAAATTATGACTGAACTCTGCTTAGTAGCTTTATATTTTGATAACCTAAGCTAACTGCATTTCTATTTAATTGACATAAAGTTTGTACGTGACCTTTTCTCCCCTTTTTATTTTTCAGAAAGTGATTTTAGCGATGATTTCAGTGATGATTATGTAGAAACTCGGCGAAGGCGGTCAAGGAGGAACCAGAAAAGACAAATTAACTACAAAGAAGATTCAGAAAGTGATGGTTCTCAGAAGAGTATACGACGTGGTAAAGAAATCAGACGAGTTCACAAGCGCAGGCTTTCCAGCTCAGAGAGTGAAGGTACGGAACAGATCTCAGAAGTTTGGACAAGTTAGAAATAGAAGTTATAAAGTGAACTCAGGATTATGATCCTGTACCATTTCTAAGAAATTTAAGCAGTAATATCTTTGAGACAAAACTCATTATTTTATGCCTGGTCACAATTTATAGTTTAAATAAATGATACTTGATATCAAATTTTTAAGGTCTCCATAATAATAATTAAATTCTTCGTTGAAACTAGAATCATCTCAGAAAATTGTGATCTGAGCAAGATTTCTTCTGCTCCCATATTATTTATGAACCTCATTTTGAAATAACCTCCCATGATTTGATGCCCTGAATAGCTGAACAGTTCCAAACCAAAATACCTACTGTTCCTCTCTACCTTGACAGTGAGCTTCAGTCGGTAACTGTTTCATTTCTTAAAATTGTGCCACGTACCAGAAGTTTAGAAAAATCTCTAAAATGTGAATTTGTGATATCCATTTAGTCTTTGTAGTTGTTCTGGAGTTCTTCCTAAGTTCATTTTAAATGACTCATCCTCACCTTCTTTCATTTCTTTTTTTCTATAGTGAATTTTTTATTGTTAATGATTTGTTTTGAAGACTGTTTGCTTCCATAGATCTTTATCAAATTAAGTTTGAGCCCATGCCAGGAGAAAAAGGGAAAAGAAATGTTTGGGTATGGGAGGCTAAAGAAGGGAGTTGAACATCTGGTTGAGTGTGTGTCATGTGTCATTAAAGACAAACAAACTCATTAATTCAGTTATTAAAAACAAACACTTATTGAACTATTCCCTGTTCTAGGCACTGGGAATAGACTAGTGAACAAAGCCAAAAAGATATAACTCCCTTATGCAACTCTTTCTTTTAGTTGTAGGGAGAGAAACAATAAACAAGGTAAATAAATAGAATATATGATATATTCGGTGGAGAAAAATAAAGGAGAAAGGAAGGTTAGGAGAGTAGTTGGAATTTCAGATAAGGTACTACAGCAATTCCTTACTAAAAAGACAACATTTGAGTAAAGACCTGAAAGAAATGTTGGGTGTATGTCATGCAGTTATCTAAAAGAATTGTATATACAGATAGATAGAACAACGAATGTGAAGGTCTTGAGGAAAGTTTGTGCCTGGCATGTTTCGGGAACAGGAACAGAAGGGAGGCCAGGGTGGTTGGAGGAGAATGAGTGAAAGGAAGAATAGTATGAGATGAAGCAGAGAGATCAACAGGGACCAGATCATGTAGAGCAATAGTCATCGAACTACAGCCCACCTGTTTGTGTAAATAAAGGTGTTATAAATCAAGTTATATTGCAACAGCCACACTGATTTGTTTACATACAGTCCGTACTGTTTTCCTACAAAGTTAAGTAGTTGTAATAGAGACTATTGGGACCTCCCTTTACAAAAATAATTTGCCAACCCCTGAGGAGGAGCAGTGCTATCTAGTTGAACTACTGCAGTGATAGAAATTTTCTGTATCTGTGCTGTTCAGAATAGTAGCCAGTAGTCTCAGGTAACTGTTGAGCACTTGAAATCTGGCTAGTATAACTGAGGAACTGAAATTTTAATTTTTACCTAATTTTAATGAATTTAAATTGAAAATAGCCACATGTGATTGCTGGCTACCACACTGGATAGTGCTGTTGGCCATTGTATAGACTTTGGATTTTCTTTTAAGATGAGAAATAATTGGAGGATATTGAGCAAACGAGCGATATGATCTGACTTATGTCTTCATTTGTTATGGTAGGTGGGTTGTGCATAAATTGAAGAGAACAAGGGCAGAATCTAGGAGACCAGTTGGGAGGCCATTGAAATAGGCCAGGTGAGAGATAATGGTGGGTAAGACTAGGGCAGTATCAGTAAAGGGGTGAAAAAAGGCCAAAGTATAGATATATTTTGAAGATAAATCCAAAGAATTTACTGTTAGGGTAGGTGGGAGAAAGGCATCAAGGATGACTGAGTGATTGGAAGAATAGCGTTGCCAGTAACTAGGATGCTGGAGCCCAGAATCACACAGGTCTGAGGAAGACGTTTAGCAGCTCAGTGATAGACATATTAGGTTTGAGATGTCTCTTCAGAAATCCAAGCATAAATGTTGAGTAGGCAGTTTGATACATGAGTCTGGAATTGAAGGGTTGCTTAAAACAAATGTGAAAGTCATCGGCATATAGATGTTATGCCAAGTCATGAGACTAGGCGAGGTACAGAGAAAGAAGAGAAGACATTTAAAGACTACCAAGGACGTTTAATAACATGGGATGAGAGTGCAGTGTTTTCGATATCCAATTTGGCATGATTTCTCCAAGAAATCTGATTCTGCTCTTTCCTAAAATCATAGGTGTACCATGAATCATATTAGGCGTTGTTGTGGGACTGAGAGGAGAGAGAAATGAGGCCAGTTATTGAAGGGAAACATTTATGTACAAGCAAGTCTGAAAGCAGGACGTGCGGTGAATATGGGAAAGAAAAGGGGGAATTACTTAAATTTGTTTATGGTTAACTGTGCCATTGGCTTAAATGTACTGTTTATTCCAGAGAGCTATATGTCCAAGAACTCTGAAGATGATGAGCTAGCTAAAGAATCAAAGCGGTCAGTTCGAAAGCGGGGTCGAAGCACAGATGAGTATTCAGAAGCAGATGAGGAGGAGGAAGAGGAAGGCAAACCATCCCGAAAACGGCTACACCGGATCGAGACAGACGAGGAGGAGAGTTGTGACAATGTTCATGGAGATGCAGATCAGGCTGCCCATGACAGCCAGCCCAGGGTCCTCCCCTCAGAACAAGAGAGCTCCAAGAAACCCTATCGGATAGACAGTGATGAGGAAGAGGACTTTGAAAATGTAGGCAAAGTGGGGAGCCCATTGGACTATAGCTTAGTGGACTTACCTTCCACTAATGGACAGAGTCCTGGCAAAGCCATTGAAAACTTGATTGGCAAGCCAACTGAGAAGCCTCAGACCCCCAAGGACAACAGTACAGCCGGTGCAAGCTTGGCCCCCAATGGGACAAGTGGTGGGCAGGATGCAGGGGCACCAGAAGAGGAGGAAGATGAGCTTTTGAGAGTGACTGACCTTGTTGATTATGTCTGTAACAGTGAACAGTTATAAGACTTTTTTCCATTTTTTGTGCTAATTTATTCCACGGTAGCTCTCACACCAGCGGGCCAGTTATTAAAAGCTGTTTTATTTTTCCTAGAAAACTCCACTACAGAATGACTTTTTAGAAGAAAAATTTCAACGAACCCTGAAGTCTTTCTGTGAAGTGACCAGTTTTGAACTCTGAAGATAAATAATTGCTGTAAATTCCTTTTGGTTTTCTTTTTCCAAGCTCATGGTCCTTGGTAATTTCATTCATGGAAAAAAAAATCTTATTATAACAACAACAAAGATTTGTATATTTTTGACTTTATATTTCCTGAGCTCTCCTGACTTTGTGAAAAAGGGTGGTTAAGAATGCATTCCGAATCTGCGAGGGCCCAAAACAGAATTAGGGGTGGGAGAAAGCACTTGTGCTTTAGCTTTTTCATATTAAATATATATTATATTTAAACATTCATGGCATAGATGATGGTTAACAGACTGTTTAAAAGTTCAAGTCTGTATCGTTGCAGTTTGAGAATTGTAGATAACATCATACATAAGTCATTTAGTAACAGCATTCATGAAATCAACTTGTTTACTATTGGAGATAACCACATTAATAAAGAAGAGACCAAGAAAGTACCATCGTAAAAAAACTTTTAAGTTTCTGTTATAGCGGAGATTCTTGTTTAAAAAAAAAAAATCATCTGAAAAGCATTTGTACAGTAAAATGTATAATGAAGCTTTGACAACCAGACTGTGCTAGCAACAAATTTTCTAAAACAGCTTTCTGCAGTGGTGATGAAGTGGCCTCTAATATACTATCATGGAGAGTTATTAGTGAAATGAATGTGGTCTGTCTTAAGGCCCGAGTGGACTGTAGACTTTGCGGATGGTATCACTCTTGTCTTCTGGCCACTCGATATTTAAATCTATGAAATATCATTTTGAAAGAAATACATTTATACATAACATACATGAAGAGATGCTAAGCTGACAGCGGTATTTTAGCACATTTGAAGAAGGGGAAAGGATTTTCAGGTGAATTTTAACTGGTCTATTCTTGCCCTTAGTATCTACTTCAAATTGAAGTCTACAAACAAAGCAGTTCCTTTGGGAGGTTTTTAGTTTGAGTTTTAGCATGTATGTGTGTGTATATGTGTGTATGTAAGCGTGTGTGTGTGTGTGTGTTGGAATTTCCTATCTGCCTGGATATATTAGCAGGGTTTGAATGTAGTTTCGGCCTTTGGCCATTAGACTTATATTAAAATTCATTAATAGTCACACAACCAACATACCGTTGATTGAGAACCACCAATGTACTTAATAGGCATGACATCCATTTCAAACATCTCAACACTTAAAAAAGCTAAGCCCTTTGTTTCAAGAAAAAGGGGTTTGTAACTAAATATCTAACATGTAATTGACACTAAAAATATGAACTTTGTCTTAGTTTCTGTTACAGCTGTAAAATTTCAGGCAGAGCCATAAATAACATTGTACAAAGTGTAGCACTTGTGATTAAACCTTGCCTGTCAAATTCTGAAACCTTCAGCCATTACTTCTGTGAATACTTTTGCCCTGGGATTTGGGTTTTTCTGTTCCAGTGTTGTGTCTGTTGCCGGCAATGGACACACCATATCTGCTGCTGGCCCAAGGAACTTCATTAAATTTTCTTTCCAAATTAAGCATTATATGTGCTAGTCAGTGTATAGTAAAGCACTTCTTTTTTTTTATTATTAAAAAGCTGGCATTAGACTTGCATTATAAATACCTCTCTAGAAATTTTATACTCCTTTTCCTTCAACAGGTGTTGCCCTTAAATCTTATCTTTTTGGCCTTGAAAGTTTATAGCTGTTGTTTTTCATGTGTTGGTTCTTTTGTTTGTTTTGTTTCATTTTAGTTTTGTAGTACCTGCCCATTAATATTTTTGCTTTGATTCTAGCAATGTATATGTATCTGTATAAAAAATAAAATAATGAAAGCAGCCTAAAAATAGGATGCACCAAATAGCATGTGGTTCCAAGCAAGTTGTGATTTTTATTTTGAGACAATGTTCCACTGGAAGGGAGGGAAGGGCTTACATTCACAGACAGGAGAGCAGGGCTATGCAAGGAGCCACATTCATTTACAAGCTCCTTTCTAGCTAGGTTCATTTATTTGAAAGTTATGAATGGTAGCCTTTTGAACTATCTAAAACAGACAGGCAATGGAAGGATTCCTACTAGTGCAAGGTAAGTGGTTAGAATGTGCAAGTGGCCTATCCTGCCCCCAGTCTTCCTCTACCATTTTAGTCCTGCAGCTGGTAAAGCCACTGCCATGTCGAAACTCCCATGTACCCTGTCTCTACCTCTGGACACAACAGCTCCTGCCTCCATCTATTAGTTTTACTCTTCAGTTAAGCAAGTGATAAAACGTATTAAGTGGGTAGATTATTTCTTTTACAGGATGCCTAATGTGAAATAAGGAGTTCTTTTTAGTCTTCTGCTACAGAGAGCAAAAGGTAATTTTTATCATAGTGAAGAAGTTCCACTTAGCAGGTGTCCCGCTGACATGGGTTACGATGCCACTTTTGCTGCCTGGTATTTATCAAACTTGAATTAAATGTTTGTGAACTTGATAGTGTATCCCTTCTAACCTTATATTCTGATTAAACCAATTAACTATATTTGATCTACAAAGAGTGTAATCTAAACAGCTGATACTTATAAGTTATTACTATGCAGATTAAGTATGGGTGATTAAATGTTAAACAGTTCAAAATTCTGCTACTTGGTGTTTAGGTTCAGTTCTTGAAAGAGGCTGTTCACTAAAGTATTAACTCTGAACATACTTTGATTAAGTTTATAAAATTAGGAAAAAGTAAATGCCCTGTATCCAAAGAACATATTTCAGTCATTAGGCACGGGACAGGGCATAGGACAGCAGCAATTCATCTAGAGTTTAGAACATCTTGAATCCTTGTTATTAGAGTACTAACCATGGATTTTGGTTCACAATAGCTGCTGTATTATAGAGCTTTTAAGACTTTAACCCCCCTTTTTTGAAATACAAGTCAGACTCCTGATATAAAACTCCACAGTCTATATAGCAAATGTATTAAGGAGAGATTATAGTTTAGTACTCAGAATATTTGGTTTGCAATTTCTGTAAAGGTTTGAAAGTGAGCCAAATTTTCACAAAGCAGAAGCTTTGAATTAAGTTATGTGAAAAAACTCAGACTGAAAATACACGTTTTGTTTTTGTAGGCGTGCTGATGAAATAGTGTTTAGTGTAAAACATTTTACATTGTTGACACATTACTAGAGAATGATGGCAGAGAGATTTCGAAGACTATACCTGATATGTTAAGGTTAGGTTTCCTTAACACATCTTTTTCCAGTTGGTCGAGGGTGCAAATTCAGAGAACAGAGAGAATAAAGAATCTTCTTTAAAAAATGTGAACTGCCAAAGTTCCAAGGACTTCAAATGCTAAAGAAGTTGTTGAAAAAACGATTTTTAAAATAATATTACAAGTTCTAGTTTTCATATTTCGGTTGATGGAAACCATCCCATTATATACATTTGAGCAAAGTACATATATTAAGAAACATGTAGACTTGTTATTTAACGATAAAATGGTGGGAAAATGTTAGCTACTTTTAAGTGGGATTGACTTTGCCATAAGGAATGCCTTTTTAGCTTATGTTTGTGGGTTGAAAAATGATAACCATTTGCTAGTTTGTACTACTGTACATCTGAAAGGAGCCTAATGAATCTACAAGTTTAATACACAGAAAAAGTTGTGAACTCTGCCCTCTGCCCTTCGCCAACACAGTGGAACAGGTCCGTGATTCATGGTTGTTGCCTCATGGCTATAAATCTTTTTTTTTAATGAACATATATATATATATATAATATACATATACACACATATGTGTGTGTATACATACTTTAGATGTTAGAGGAAATCCTCTGAAATGGTTAATTGACAAGTAATAAGGCGAATAACTGTAACTGATATGAAATAAAGAAATTTTAATTACAGAAAGTCTAGAGAAAAATAGTGAAGTTCCTCTTCTTGGTTTGACATTCTAAAAATATACCTGGTTCTCTCAAGAAACGAGAATGTCAAACTGCAAATCTGCTGTAATCTACCTAGTCCTCTGCTTAATATCTGTTATTAAACTTCCTTAGAATAAAACCCATTCCTATTTTTTCCACCATTCCCAGATTTGTACCTATAAACCTGTCTTGAAAGTGGCAAGCTAACTGCTGATTTTCTTCATTGTTTTTATACCAATCCTGGAAGACAAGGTCTTTTGCTATCAATGTATTTAAGCTGGGTTATTGTGTTATGTGTACACTTAATTTGTTTTCAGAATATATCACTCCAACTTAAATTGTCATTTAACATTTTTTGAGTGCCAAGAATTGCTAAGTAACTATGTAACATATATTGAATATAGTGTCATTCCCCAGCAAACAACAGTTGTTAAAAGCCAAAATGTAGTGTGCTTGGTATATAACCACTTTAGATTGATTGTACACTCAATGCTTTTTTAATTCATATAAACTCTCAGAAAATGATTAGAGTAGGATTCCATTAGTGGATTTCCCCCTTCATTTTGGTCATATGTAAGCTCAATATTTTTTTTTCATTTTATATTTCTACCATTTTGCTCTGGGAAATGCTGCAATCCCAATTCTGGCACATTGTAGTGATTTCAGTTAATGAAGATGTTTTTATTTTAATAGCTTTAAGATTTCTATCCTGTGCATAAGTTATATGAGAGGGCATAACAAATTAATAAATGCATAGAGATTTATTAATTAAGCTCCTTAGACATTTTGAATAAGAAAAAACATTTTTAAAGGAACTACGTTTGTGTGTTTTGCCAAATCGGTACAAGCTAGAAAATGCACTAAGGACTGAGTGACCTGCCTTGTTCATTTTGCCACTGGATAATGTAAGTTAAGAATGGTATTGTTAACCCTAACTATATGTTTTCTTAACTTTCATCAGTTTCTAAAGAAATCTACTTTAAGTGTTTGGGGTTTTGTTTAACCTGTATTTATTGAGTTCTGGTATAGCCCAGGAGCTGCATGTCATGCCATGGATGGCCAGAACACAGTCACTGGGAAACGTAATGGCTCAAGACCTTCTGAATCGTTTAACTTATTTTGTATGTTGCAAAAAAAAAAAGTTTATTTTGCTTGAGAGTCACATTTTTTATAACTGTACAGCTTTTAAGGGATGGGAAGTGGAAAAATACCCCAAAATAGGATGTAGATTTTTACGATTGTGTTTATGCTAGAAACATCTACAGGTGCATTATGTAATTAAATCAAAAATTGTTCAAAAATTCGTGCCATGGTCGTTCATTCTCCTGCCCTTTAGCAGAGTTGGTGCATATCAATACTGCTATATGGACGAGCTTTGAAATTAGGCTAATAATCCTTGTCTCCAAAGCTTTAAGATCATTGCATGAAAATTACACAAACGCAGATCTAATTTATATTAGTGTAAATGGATTTTTAACTTTGGAACCGCTATAATAACCCAAATTTGGCAGTTAACAGCATATTCTTTACGTGATTTTTGTGATGCCTAACTAGGGTATTCTCAGTGTTGGTCTGGTGTTTTGTTCTCTTATGAAAATAGCTTCTTGATAATGGTATCTGAATTGTTGTAACTTGCCCAAACCTGCCAGGAGGTTTTGTATACATCCTGAAAGGGAGTGTCCTGTGCTGGGATCAGGGGCGGGTGGGGCACCGTTTGGTTTCTTTTCAATCTGTAAAAGAAGGAAAAACCAGAATTGCTCAATTTGATTCTTATTATTAAATTGACTTAATTCCACAGGAATGTTCGTCTGCTGGAAACATGGTAGAAAAGGATATTAGCTTCAAATTCCAATTTCCTCATTTGATAAAAAAATATTTTGACCACTGGTAGAGCTGCTGATTCTAGCAGTCTTACATAGCACATTTTATCATGACTTTAAATGCCATATAATTTTGCCATTCTAATTTCTCACCTTTGTAGCAAAAGTGTATTCTTGTAAAGAATTAAATTCATCTAAGTGTGTCATAATTTCTATCCAAGCCACCTTTATCATCAGCTAATGTGGGGTGTCAATTTCTTGGCTATCCTCATCTGTTCAGAGGTGAAGCCTGGGAATCTTGGATTTCCAGGCAAAAAATACAAATTCCAGATAGAATTTGTAAGTGGTATATGTTAGATTTTCATTTCAATTTTAAAGTAATAGCTGGGATTCAGGGGAGTGTTTGATCAGAATGCCTCTTGGATTTTCAGATATATGAAATGCTTTATTTTCCTATGCATAAAAAAATTATTCCTGGAATAGGTTCTCAGAATGCTTTATTTTGTTTCTAGGAGATAGGAGCTAAAGCAGAAGCTTCAAGGTTAACATGAGACTGTTGAGGTAATAGGAACATGCTGTTAGTCAAATAAGGGAAGCCAGAGTGCTCCCTACCACATATAATGTACTGCATGTGTGTGGGGGGTGGGTGGGGGCGAGAACTGAAAACTGGAAATGTGACTCCAATAATGCGCAAAGTAAATTTTGTGCATAGAAAATATGGGAATTCCTGGTGGCTTAAAGCTTCGGGGGTTAACTGCAGTGTATGAACACCTAGTGTGTTAGAATTGCAGTGCATAGTTGTTTAAATACAATACTCCTTGTGACAACCAGAATATGTTGTGGCTAGTGCCAATATTTTTGTTAATGAAATGTTCAGTGTCTCACTACAGTCTGATCAGAACTCTTGATGTTATAAGCTAGGCCTAAAGCTATTTTATAGCTATTAGCCTAATTGTGTAACTTTTTCTTTCAAAATGTTTTATTATAATACTTATGTCATTTCTTTCACTTAATATATGTCATAATAAAAAATTTAAATAATTTCATGTATTTAGCATGATGTGTTTGCAAACAGTTTTATTTTAAACTTTGGGGCACATGGAAAACTAAGAATTTTCTATAACAGTTAATGAAGGTTGAAATTTTTTATCACCCTAGGGATAGATGAATTGTTCTCTTTCTATCTAGAAAAGAAATTTGCAAATACATCAAGTTTCCCCAAAATAATTTTTAAGGCTATTTGCCAACTAGGTGAATTATAGATGTGAGAAAGATACTCTTGATTTCTATCTTTAGCCTCTGGAGAACTGACACCTTAAAGAGGCCTTGGACTTGTCCTTTGTGACCCTATGGGAAAACAGTTGGACCCAGAAGGCAGAACCCATAAGGCAAAAGCTTTCTGTTTATCCTATAGAAAAACTAGTTTCTAATAACTTGAGAGTGGATTCTCACCAATAGGGGACACTTGGGTTTAGGCTGAAGTGCTAATTTGCAGGAGTATAATAAACACATTTGAGAAGAGGATACACTAGATGACTTTAAGGTGCGCTACCAACCTGAATATGATTCTCATCTACAAATGTTGATTTGATAAATTTTCCTTACTCTTGGAATACAGGAAGATTCATAGCAAAGTTTTTTTTACCAACAAACAGAGTTGATCACTATTTACAATTCTGATTAAAAACACTTAACTGTTCAGGTAAAGAACTTTTGAATCAATTTCACTTAATGGAATGAAAGCTGATCTATGCTGGCGAGAAATGACCAGGTATAATGCTTCTCAATGATTTATATGAAATTTTCACTTAGAATCAGTCAAGCAGAAGTAACATGCTGTGTTGGAGGCTAAAGGTGACAGTGCTATGGCAGCCTTGAGAGAGTTCAAAGGAGTCTTTTCTGGGGCTGAGAGTGGGGTCCAGAACATGGCTGTGAGCCCACATCTCAGATTATGAGACCAGAGGATACAGAAGAGTGCTTCTCTTGTAAAAAAAAAAAATTGAGACTTGGTGCACTATACTGGATCATTTGATGGGGGTGGAATTATAACAAATAATAAAAATATTATAGTGAAGTTAAATGCTGGGTGAGATGAATGCTTGTGTCATTTTGATTCTTCAATGACTTTTCATGAGCTCTTTGAGGTCCTAAAAGTCTAAATGAAAATCTAAGAGAACACTCTAAGGGGATGTGATGATATTCGCAACATTAGCACATCGTCTTATCTCAAATGAAAAGTTAACTAGGAACCTTCTAGTTCATTATAGGCCACCTACATCTTCATTATTGTTCCTCTTGCTCATTTCAGAGCCACTTTATCCACTCTCAAGCATCCATCTTTCTCCTGCCTGTCTCCAAGGAGAAGGTGTCTCCATTTTTGCCACATCCCCTCTGCTTGTCTCCGTGACCTGCTACCTTCCCTCTTGCCTCCACTGGGTCTTCACATCTCAATGATCTGTCTCTGATCTCTACCCCTGTACGCACTCCTTGCTATACAAAAGCTCTTTCTATCATGAAAAATGAAGTGTCATCCTGTTTCCCATTCAATTTGCCTCTCAACTTTCACTTGATTTCAAGTCTTTAAAATAGACTATAGAAATGTTGAACTATATTTGAAAATTCTCATTGAAATATCAGCAATTCCTAAGAGAAGCTCTAGAAAACCAGCATGCGTCTCAGCAGCATACTCAAAGTCCATCATTAGGAACAACTATTACAGAAAGCTGAAACTTATAGTAGAGGAGATGGCCTTCCCTCTTCCTTGCACTTGTTTCACGTTCTGTTAAAATGTCCATGTTATTTTCTCTTTGGCATTATTGCTACCTAGTGGGATACCAGTAATTGCATCATGAACTCATGAAATCGAATAGCTCTTACTCTATCATTTGGAACCAAGAAGAATTTGATTAATGATAGGATCTGATTAGAACTTATGCTGACTCTAGTTTGAACCATAAAAGTAGATTTTCTGTATTTCAAGTCTTTTAAAAAAACAAACAAACATGAATTTTGATGGTAACTAGGGCTTACTGACAACAAAGAAGCAAACTTGCTCAATGCTAAAAAATCGGAAAGTTGGCTTTAGATTCAGACTGATCTAGAAGGCAGGGCTGGAATTTTCCTGGGAGATGTTGTAAGGCGAATTAGGACAGTGCCAAAGAGGCAAGGCTGAAAGGCAACAGTCCACAACCAGAAAAGGCATGTGATAGGTTAGGAAGCAGTCTTTAGGATGATTGTCCTGTGACACAGCCACTTTTAATAATCTGGACGTACTTATGCAATGGTTTCCAAAATAAAAGTATTTATAAATTTTATTTAAAAGACTTTCTTCTTGGTTTTTAAAATTGAGATATAATTCACATACCATAAAATTCACCATTTTAAAGTATATATACAATTCAGTGGTCTTCAATATATTCACAAGGTTGTCATCATCCCCCAAATAAACCCCGTTTTATTATCTGTCACTCACTATTCCCCTATTCCCCCTGGCCCCTGGATATCATTAATCTACTTTCTGTCTGTAAGGATTGCCTGCTGTGGGCAGTCCACATAAACAGAGTCATACCACATGTGCCTTTTATGTCTGACTTCTTTCATGTGGCACATTTTCATGATTGCATCCATGTTTTAGCATGAATCTGTACTTCATTCCTTTTTATGGATGAATAATATTCCACTATATGTACATACCACATCTTGTTTATCCATTCACCAGTTGACTGATATTTGTATGGTTTCCACTCTTGGGCTATTATGAATAAAAACATTGTGTACAAGTTTTTGTTTTCAATTCTCTTCAGTATACACCTGAAAATGGAACTGCTAGATCATATGGTGACTCTGTTTCATGTTTTAAGGAACTGCTGAACTGTTTTATATGGCATCCGAAATCTTTTTACATTTCCATACCAATACATTAGGTTTCCAATTTCTCTACCTCAATAACACTTATTACTGTCAGTCTTTTTTATTACAACCATCCTAGTGGATAGGAAGTGGTTTTTCATTGTGGTTTTAATTTGCATTTTCCTGATAATCATGTTGACCATCTTTTCATGTGCTTTTTGGCTACTTATCTATCCTCTTTTCAGAAACATCTATTAAAATCCATTGCCCATTTTTAATTGGGTTATCTGGTTTTTCATTGTTGATGTGTAAGAGTCCCTTATATATTCTGGATAGCAGCCCCTTACCAAAAACATGATTTGCAAGTATTTTTTCTGATTTTGCAAGTTATCTTTCTACTTTCTTGATGGTGTTCTTGACACACAAAGGTTTTTAATTTTGATGATGTCCAATGTTTTTTTCTTTGCTCACACGTTAGATATCATATCTAAGAAACTATTGCCTAATTTATTGTCACAAAAATTTATTTTATGTTTCTTTGCAAGAAAGAGTTTTGTAGGTTTAACTCTTAAGTTTAGGTCTTTGATCCATTCTGGGTTATTTTTGTATGTGGTGTGAGTTAGAGACCCAAATTCATTCTTTTGCATGTGGCTATACAGTTGTGCCAGAGCCATTTATTGAAAAGACTATTCTTTCTGCCGTTGAATTATGTTGGCATCCTTGTTAAAACTCAATTGACCAGAAATGTCTGGGTTTACTTCTGGACTCTCAATTCAATTCCACTGATCTATACATCTATCCTAATGGCAGTACTACACAGTCTTGTAACTTTGTAGGAAGTTTTGAAATGAAGAAGTGAATCCTCTAACTTGGCTCTTTAAAAAAAATATACTTTGACTATTCTGGGTACTTTGAATTTTCGTATGAATTTTCAGTTTGGTTTGTCATTTCTGTAAAAAAAGGCAGTTGAAATTGAGAAAGGGATTGCATTTAATGTGCAGATCATTTGGGAGATTATTGGCTTCTTAACAATAGTAAGTCTTCCAATTAATAAACATGAGATGTCTTTTCCTTTAAGTCTTAATTTTTTCAAGAATGTTAGTAGTTTTCTCTTGTTAAATATATTCCTGTGTATTTTATTCATTTTGATGGTATTATAAATGGAATTGTTTTTCTTAATTTCACTTTTAGGTTGTTCATGCTAGTGTATAGAAATACAACTGATTTTTTACTTAGGAATAAACTTAACCAAAGATCTGAAAGACCTGTACACTGAAAAAATACAAAGTGTTAGCGAAAATAAATGGAAAGACATCTCATGTTTATGGACCTGAAGACAATATTGTTAAAATATCAAGACTATACCCTAAAATGGATTTTCTGAAGAAGTAAGAAAATTAATCCAAAAATTCATATGGAATCTCAAGGGATCCTGACTAGCCAAAACAAACTTGAAATAGAACAAAGTTGGAGGACTAACACTTCTTGATTTCGAAACTTACTACGAAGCTACAATAATCACAGCAGTGTAGTAGAAATACATGTGGCATAAAGACAATCATATGAATCAATGAGATAAAATATAGAGCCCAGAAATTAACACTCACATATATGGTCAAATGATTTTGACAAGAATGCCAAGGAAATTCAATGGGGAGAATAATGTCTTTTCAACAAATGGTCCTGGGAAAACTAGGTATCTACATGTAAATGAATGACATCGGACCCTTATATAACACCATATGCAAAAATTAAATCCATCAAACACCTAACTGAAAGACTTAAAAGTATAAAAACTTCAGAAGAAAACACAGAAGAAAAGCTTCATGACACTGGGTTCGGCAATGATTCCTTAGATATAACACCGAAAGCATAGGCAAGGAAAGAAAAAATTGAAATAAATTTGACTACCTCAAAATGGAAAACTTCTGTGCATCAAGCACAATAAACAGAGTGAAAAGGCAATCCGTAGAATGGGAGAAAATATCTGAAAATTGTATATCTGATTAGGGGTTAATCTCTACGATATATAAAGAACTTCTACAACTCAACAACAACAAAAAATCTGATTTTAAAATGGGCAAAAAGACTTGAATGGACATTTCTCCACTGATATACAAATGGCCAATAAGCTAATGAAAAGGTACTGAACAAGACAAATACTATACTAATTATTAGGGAAATCAAAATCAAATTTTGATTAACCTCACACCTATTAGGATGGATACTATTTTTTTTTCTTTTAAAGAAAAAACAAGTGGTGTTGAGGATATGAGAAATAGGGATCCTTGTGCACTGTTAGTGGGAATGTAAAATGGTGCAATCGCTAGGGAAAAAGTATGGTAGTACCTCAAAAAATTAAAAATAGAATTACCACAGGAGTCAGCCACTTCAATTCTGGGTGTAAACCCAAAACAATTTAAAGCAAGATTTTAAGGGGATATCTGTATACCTGTGTTTATGGTAGCACTATTCGCCACAGCCAAAAGATAGAAGCAACCCAAGAATCCAATGATGGATAAATGGATAAACAAAGTGTAGTAAAATATACAATGGGATGTTATTCAGCCTTGAAAACGGAGGAAATTCTGACACATGCAACAACATGGATTAACCTTGAGAAAATTATGCTATGTGAAATAAGCCAGTCACAAAAGACAAATACTATACGATTCCACTTTTTGAAGTATCTAGTCAAACTCATAAAGCAGAGAACAAAATGGTGCTTCTGCCAGGGACTGGGGGTGGGGTGAATGAGCAGTTATTATTTAATGGGTACAGAATTTTAGTTTTGCAAGATGAAAACTATACGTGGATAACAGTGATGGTTACACAACAATGAGAATGTACTTAAAAACATTGAACAATACTGTTGAAAACGCTTAAGATTATAAATTTCGTTATGGTATTATATATCAATTAAAAATGTTAAAAATACAACTGATTTTTGTCTATGTTGATTTTCTATTCTGCAACCTTGTTAAACGCATATATTAGCTTTAATAGTTTTGTGTGTTGATTCCTTAGTATTTTATAGCTACAAGATGAAGTCATCTGCAAATATAGTTGGATTCCTTTCATTTCTTTTTCTTGCCTAATTGCCTGGCTAGAACCTCCAAAACAATGTTGAATAGAAGTTATGAGAGTGGACATCCTTGTCTTTTTCCTGATCCTAGCAGGAAAGCAGTCTTACCGTTCAGTATGATGTTAGCTGACAGTATTTCGCACATGTCCTTTATCAGGTTGAGAAAGTTCCCTTCCACTCCTAATTTTTTTAGTTTGCGAGTGGTTTATTTTTTAATCATGAAAGGTAGATAGATTTTGTCAAATGCTTTTTCTATATCCACTGAAATGACTCATGCTTTTCTTCCTTTATTGTATTAATATGGTGTATTATACTGGTTAATTTTCATATGTTGAACCAACCTTCCATTCCTGGGATAAATCCAACTTGGTCATTGTTTGTGATATCTCCAAGACCACCCCCAGCATCAGTGATTCCTTAGGAAGACTCACAGGACACAGCATATAGTTGTATTCACAGGTATGATTTTTTCATAGCTAAAGGATAAAAAACAAAATCAGCAAAGGGAAATGACAAATGGGCAAAATCTAGAGATAACCAGGCACAGGCTTCCCAAGAGTCTTTTCCCAGTGGAGTCACACAGAATGCACTTAACTCTCCCAGCAATGAGTTAAGGCAACATGTGTGAAATGTTATCTACCTGGGAAGCTCATTAGAAACTCAGTGGCCAGGGTTTTACTGGGAGCTGATGACACAGGTACCATCTTGCCTAGCACATACCAAAATTCCAGACCCCCAGAAGGAAAGTAGGTGTTTAGCATAAACTACATTGTTTGCCCAAGCAATTTAGAAACAATGAACTACTCTTAACAATTAGGTTGGTAGGAACCCTCTTGAAATCAAAGTTCCCAGGATGTAGTGAAGGGCCAATATTTTACCAGTAGGCCTTTCTAGGGATAAGCATTCTGAGGCCTGTTTTGGTAGCTCTTTTTGCACAATCCATCCCCTTGGCCCTTGGTCTTACAGCAAAATTATCAGTAAGACCCCACACAGAAGGGTGAGAAAAAACTGTAGTATTGACTTCAGTTATCCTCTTAAATTATAAAGGTTTTAGCCAATTTTCTACCTGGATTATTTGGGGGTTCTGTTTCTGAGCAAAGTATTGGCTGTTTTACTAAATAGCTAACCACATATAGATATCTCACGAGAAGCCTCAAACTAGCCATTTCCCATATTTGATTTGTCAGCTACTTTCAAAGCATACTTCTCCCCCTGAATTCTCCACCTTGGAGAAATGAGTCAGCATCCACTAGACCACTTAGGCTGGAAATTTAGGAATAGTTGACTTCTTGCCATTCTTCATCCATCCTCATCTTCACCTTCCCCGCCACCTTTCTCTCTCAATCTATCTCTAGATTCTGAAAATTCACCCCTATTTCCATCCATACTGTCACTCTCTCATCTTATACTATAGCAACAACTTCCTAATATTTTCTTTGCTCAGTGTCCCTCCTTGTCTCACCACCAACAAACTAATCCCAATTTAAAAAGTTCCTCTAACTATTCAGATATAGATAAAACTACTCCATACCTCCCATCCTCTAGCCACAAGAGTCCTACAGCATAGGTATGATTATATTTTACAGGCAAGAAAAGTGACGCCTAGAGAGACTGACTGACTTGAATTCTGCTAGGTCTCTCCTGTAGATCTCTCTCATCAATAACTCTCATACAGCTGTTATAAAGAGGAAATGATGAAATAATACGTGTTAAGTGCCTAGAACAGTGTCTGGCACATAACACTCGGTTACGTTACGTTTAGTTACTATTAGGATCACTTAAAGGGTTTTAACTGCTCTTACTTTTCAGTGCCTAACAAAGAAAAAAAGCAAGCGTTCCAAATCTGGTGGATTGATTCAGCGCCCTATCTCCTTACAGACATATAGCTCCTCACTCAGAGTTAATTACCTCTTTGGGCTCCTCTGTCCACCTGAGGCATGGGCAAACATGGCTCGCACTAGGGCGGTGTCAGGACCTACACTGTCTGGAGCATGGCTGTTGAGATATGAATAGGCCGTGCGGGACGACGCGTACGCAAGTGGTAGGAGCTGTGAGCCCAGTTAGGAGACGATGACCACTAGATCAGTACGGACTGTACTTCCTGTGCATCCTCAGGCAAAAAAAACCTCCATGTTTCAGGCCTCTCTTTCCATTTTTGTCTAAAAAGGAATTTATTATTCCTTGTGCTTCCTCTTTCACAGGGTTGCTGTGACGACCCTGAAGTAGGATGTAGGGGAGGTCGCTCCGTTATGCTAAACCTGGAGCTTTAAAAATGGCGAGGGAGCCGGGAAGGGGAGTCACGTGACAAACTCAGCCGGGTCATCTCAGGCCTCCGAGAGGTAGCCCTAGAACGTCTCATCTCTATGGTGGATGACCCTCAAACGCTGGTGCAGGCGTAGTAGATCTTCCGGGGTAATCGCCACTGCTTCCGGGGCGGGACGCGGCGAGCCGGGGTTGCTGTTCTTCAGCTTCCTCCTGGCTTGTATCTCTGTGCTCACTGCTGCAATGAGCTTCCTTAAAAGTTTCCTGCCGCCGGGGTCGGCTGAGGGACTCCGGCATCAGCAGCCAGATACCGAGGCTGTGCTGAACGGGAAGGGCCTCGGCAACGGCACCCTTTACATCGCTGAGAGGTAGGGTCCGTGTTCCCGGGGGCTGCTCCTGCGCGCCGCCTGCTGCAGAGGAGCTGGGGTGAGACCGCGACATCAGTGGCTGCTGGGAGCGGGAGCGCGTGCTCCCTGTCGCCTCGGGGATACCTCTGCTAGGAGGGAGCTCGATTGTTCTCGTGCCCTTTCCTCTGGAGCCTTCCTTTTCCTCTTCTTCAGAGGGAATTCTCCTCATTGATTGTGCTTTTTACTTGTCTGTTTCCGGAGGTCTAGTGCGTGCCTTGTTCTCTATTCAAGGTCTTGTTTTAAGGTTTTGAGTTTCTAGACCCCGAGTTAGAGTCATCGATATGACTGACTGTCTTTTCTGATGAACAGGTGCGGGAGATGTTGCCCTGGGCAGGATTTTGTGGAGGATTTTGGAAATTTGGTCAGGGATTTAGATTTTCTTCCATAGGTGTGGGTGGGGAGAGGAACAACCTCAACTCCACGCAGGCTGGGATCGTATCCACAGGGACCTCTCAGTTCCCATTTCTGACGCCCATTTCCATTCCTAGAAGAAATTGCCCTTTTATTTGGTCACTTAGAACACTTTATATTTTCACAGTCAGATAGACATGTCTTAAATATTGCGATTCTAGAACTGAAGGCCCTGTTTCCTTTACACAGGGACCTTACTGTCTTTCAGATCTCTCTCTAACTTTCCCTTCTGCTGCATCACTTTGGGCTACAGCCAGAGGAAATTCTCTGCTTTTAAGAGCTCGTGTTGGACCCACACAGATAATCCAGGATAATCTCTCTATTATTTTGTCAACTGATTAGTAACCTTAATTGCATCTGCAAAGTCCCCTTTGCCTTGTAACACAGTATTCACAGTCTTGACACCAGGGGATGAAGATTATAGGAGCCAAAATTCTGCTTACCTCAGAGGACACACACATGCACAAAATATAAAGAACTCTTTGTTTAGAGAGAAATCCAGACCTTGAGCAAAGTTTAGGCTTTTGACCAGTGAGTGAAATAGGAACTGTGGATGGGAGGAAAAGGAAATTCGGGCTGAAATGCAGATAATAAGTTTGGTCTGGACATGTGGGGATTAATTGGACATATGTGCTTATCTTGGGAGAGCGGTGTTAATGGTAGAAATCATTAGTGTAAGTGTTAGCAAATACTCATGGGACTAGATTAGATACCCCAGAAGAGAAGGGGGCCAAGGATAGAACTGTGGTGACACATCTACATTAAGAGTTAGGTCATGGAAGAAGAGACTTGAGGAGAGAAGAGGGAGTAACAATTAAATAAAATAAGATCTGAAAAGCATCTGTTAGGTATTGACAAGGAGATCTTTGGTGATCTTGAGAGAGCAATTTCTTTTAAGTGGTGGAAAGCGGAGCAAAGATAGATTTCTAGCTCTTACACAATCCTTTTTTTTCTCTGTGGCTTCTCTGTATATTGGCTCTTCTTTCTATAATGTAACTCCATTTGGGGGGAAGATCCTATACTTGTTTTTAAATTTTGAAAAATTTCAAATCTAAGGAAAAGTTGCAAGTGTTGTTAATTAATACCTATAGACCCTTCACAAAGATTCATCACTTAATATTTTGCCATGTTTATCTCTCTCTTTTCTGAGCTATTCGAGAGTCGTAGATATGTCGCGACTTTACCTGTAAATACTTGAGCGTATATCTCCTAAGAACAAAGACATTCTCTTTATGACCACAATACAGTTATCACACTCAGGAAGCACAAACTCCTAAAGTTCTTATCTATTTAAAAATTTATGTCAGCTTTTACTAACAAATCTCTTACCTTTCTTTAAGAAAATATTTTTGTAAAATATACATACAAAAAAGAATGTTATAGGTCTATGGTTTAAAGAATTATAATTAAACCAACATCTGTACATCCACCATTCAGGTTAAAAATAGGATATTACCAGTACCTTGGACACCTCTGTTCATTCTTCTATACTCATTGTTAACTTCACTTCCCCCTTTATGTTCTTTCCTACCTAGCATTTCCAAGTCTTGATAGACTCAGGCTCTCAAACTAGGAAGGCTTCCTGGAGGATGTGACAAATGAGGATTAACAGTTAACCATGTAAATGAGGGGGGGCAAAGGGGAATTGTTCTAATTAAAAGAAATAGAGTGCTGAGTGGCAAGTGTGAGAAACAGTATTGTGCTAGGATATGTATGTGTGTATGTGTATTTTTTTTAAGTATGCATGTAAAAAATATGTACGTACATACAGTACACACACAGTTTAACAGTTCTTCATCTGAGGAAATGAGAGAGAAAGATTGGAAAAATAATAAAACTGGAGAAAGAGAGAGCCATGTTCACAAGCTTGGCTTATAGCCCTTGGGCTTCGGGGAAACCATTTTAGGTAAAGAAGAACAGCGTCTGATTTGGTTTTAGGTAGATAGTTTCTCAGATGTATATTGAGAGATTTAGAATTATCAGGCTTAGTTTTCATAGGAAGTTGATGTTTTATGGATAAAAAAGGGAATAAAGGCTTGAATTATTCAAAATAGATCATTTGAAACAGGTAAAATAGAATAGGTTATTAAATTAAAATAAGTAATTTAAACTTACAAGTAATTCTTTTTATATCTTATTCCAAAATTATTTTAAAACCAAATAATTAAACCAACTCGAATTCAAGCTCTCTTAACTGCCTGTCCTATCTTCACACCATGCCAGGAGTAAAGGATACTGATCATACTGTGCAAAAGCATTGGAAATAAGCAAAACATTCCTCTGCATGTTTACTGGCTTTCTAATTCTTGTTTTTCCCTTTTATGATTCATGGTTTCTTTGAGACTGGGTATAGTTAATTTGATTTTTATTTTTGTTTGTTTTTTGTTTTGGAGGGCTTTTCTTCTAGAATATATAAAAAGAGAATAAATAAAAATCAGAACTTCATGGTCAGAGTAAATGTTACTTTTAAGTGGAACTTCTTGTGTTCTATAGAGTGTATAATCCATGTCCATGTATAAGATTATGAGGACTCCATAGGAAATGTGCTGAGGCAGCATTTTTATCCTGCCAGCAGTAAGAAACTACAGAGCAATTACTATGTGCTTTTCAAAGTAAAGGCCATAATTTGGTGGGCACTGGGTCTGTGTTTGTATTTCAGTTTTTCCGTCTCCTGATTGAGTCATTAAAGTTTTCTGGCTCTGGATATTTGAAATTTTGGACACCTAAATTTGGAATACTTTCTGAATTGTGATAGTGCCAGGAGATTTTTGAGGTGAGAGAAAAGAGTTTATTTGCTTAAAATAATAATAGTTTTAGTAAAGGACTGGCAATACCTCTATGCTACATGAACACTATTTCATCTCCATGTTAAGACGAAAGCAGTGGACAGGAAAGGCACACGCAGTATGCACCGTCTAATTACAATAATAAAATCTATTCCCTTGGGATGAGTCATTCTAGAAAATCATTTATAGAGCTTTTACCACTTTAAGCTCCTTAACATTTACCAATTTAAGCCTCCCAGGTTTTCTTTTTCTTGTTTAATAAGCATGTTCAATGAAAATCTTTCCAAATGTCTACATATTTTCTCACTTTTGCTTTTTTGTGTACATTTAGTATATTTACAGAGTCGTTCAGTTTTCATCACAATTTAATTCTTTTGTTTTTGATAAGTGAGGGTCACGTGTTACACACTTGTGCTGTTAGACATTGATATCCTTTAGGGGGACTGAAGTGTAAATTCAACCTCCTTTTACATTGAATATGAATGAGTTGACTGCTGCACTGTCATTGTTCTTGTGCTAGGGAGTCCTGGCTTCTCTTTTCTTTGGTTTTGATCGGTTATAAACTAGACAACCAGTTAAGAGAAAAAAATTAAAAAAAGAAATTAGACAATTACAGTTGTTAAAATTGTGTAGAAAACAGAATGATACAGGGGTTATATTGTATTAACTTTTTAATAACAGCTTTATGGAGATACTGTAACTCACATGACATATAATTCACCCATTTAAAGTGTACAATTCAGTAGTTTTTAGTCTATTTACAGAGTTGTGCGACCATCACTACAGTCAATTTTGGAATATATTCATCGCCCCCCAAAAGAACTGGCACCCATTAGCCAGTTCCCATTTCCCTCCCGCCCTGTGTAACCAGTATGTTATATAACTTTTATTGCATTAACTTTTTTGTTGTTTCTTGACATTTTTGCTACATTTTTTTCCTGCTAAGTGATGCAGTTCCCGATGGTTAAGTATTTATTACCAGCAACATACTAATTTTGGTGATATGTTTCTTTTATTACACCAGTAAAATATTTGCATTTGACCACTTTTGAGGGAAAACTAGACCTTGCTTATCTGTGGCTTTCTCTTAAAGCTGCAGAATAAATGAAAGTCTTCATAAAGTCTATCTTTCAATATGATAATTATTTTCTAACTTGTGGTAAGTATGATTACAGCCATTTCATGTGCCTGTCATTTAATGTAGGGTTAGTGGAGAAAATAGTGATTCCTGGGTATTTATATGTTTACATACTGAGCTCTATGCTAGTGGTTTTGAAGAACGTTAAATAAAGAATATGACAGGTTCTCCTGTCAATTAGCTCACATTCTCTGAAGGTACACATAAAATTCATATTATCACAGAGTTAAGTGCTAAATGATGTATTACTGAGCATAAGCACACTTTAGAAAAAGAAGAAATCATTATGGACTGGAGTAATTGGAGGGAGGAATCAAGGAGGAGCTAAGACCTAACAAGCTGAAGAAGATTTTCAAAAGCAAAGAAGGTGCCTAAAGCCATTCCAAATGAGAACAAGCGGAAAGGCACAGAAACACACTTGTGAGTTTAGAAAACTTGCTTTTCAGATCTCTTTGAACTTTTAGCTAGAGGAAAAGAGACCATAACAGAATTGGTCTTAAATCCAGTTCCTGCTGCTGAATTTTCATTTTTTAGGAATATTTCTTATGCACATGCATAAGTGTCCAAGCTGAATCTTTATAAACTTTAGGATATTAAGTTAGGATTTACTTTCTTGAAATAATCTATTTAAAATGTGTTTTTCAGCCGCCTGTCTTGGTTAGATGGCTCTGGATTAGGATTCTCACTGGAATACCCCACCATTAGTTTGCATGCAGTGTCCAGGGACCTAAATGCATATCCACGAGAGCATTTGTATGTTATGGTGAATGCCAAATTTGGAGGTATGTATGGTAATTTAATCTTGAGCTGCCTTTGGTGGCATGTTATATTTTAAAAAGCAATCAATGTAATTTTCAAGCTATTGACCTATTTTGAATAATAGCTTATTAAGCAAAATTTCAACACAGTAAAATAATTTGGAAACTACCTTTTGCTTTCTATATATCAATGTAATTTTCAAGCTATTGACCTATTTTGAATAATAGCTTATTAAGCAAAATTTCAACACAGTAAAATAATTTGGAAACTACCTTTTGCTTTCTATATATTCCCACTTAGAATTATTCAGTTACGATATGTGTTTCTAATTTTTTCTCTTGAGTTTAACTTTCTTTTTGCAAAGGCATTTATATTTGGCACTCTTAAAGCTTGGATCAGTATACTTTGTGCTTCCAAGAATTTAGGAGAGAACCTGTTTTGTTCTGTTCTCGGGGGGGATATGTTGCCCTCCCCCTATATTTGGCAATGACATTTTGATTGTCCTGACTGGAAGGGGCGAATAGTGCTACCGGCATCCAGCAGTTAGAGGCCAGGGATGTTACTAAACATCCTATAATGCACAGGACAGCCTCCCATAACAAAGAATTATCTAGTTCAAATGTCAGTAGTGTCAAGGCTGGTGTTTTTGCTGTTGGACATAACTACAAAGATTCATAAAAATCTAGTGAAATTAATGAAAGGTAGAGTAAGAAAGATAAAATCTTTTTTTAGGCTTTTGACTGGGTTGTAAGAATTCAAAATGAGAAATAAGTTAGGCACAAAATAACTTATTTGATTTTTGTAAGTGTGACTAAATAAGAAGTTGGTGTGCTATATTGTATTCTTTTAATAGGTTCACCTTTTGTAGAAATACAGAACTTTGGGGTTGAAAGGACATTTGTTACACCTTTAGTAAACTTCTGCTTTTAAAATAATGGGTTGCTTTTCTTTGAAATAGTATATAAGAGACACTCCTGTAAGTTTTCCTGTTGCTATTGCTCCTTCAATTTGGAATTTTAATACGATTTCAGATATAAAATTACCATTTATTTTCAATGTTACACTAATTATTTAGTAATTTTTAAGGCTTTTGGCAAGCCCTGCCTCATTAAGTGGGAATGACCAATTCAGCTATGGAAAATATTTTTGTTATAAGATTTCAAACTCTTGTCATTGGAAAGGGCCCAAAGATAGATAAAAATCTAGTAAAGTTTAAAAGAGAGGGTAGTTGACCTTGGATTGTATTAAGACTTCCAAATGAAGAGGTATTAGACACAAAGTTCACTTTCCATCTAAGCAAATGCGACTATGATTTCATAACTAAGAGTATTATATGTTTAGTTTAAATCATCATTAATTCATAGAAATGCAAAACATTAGCAATACCCTTGTCAGTTCCAAATGTTGATGTGAAATGCCCGTAAATAGTTTAGAACACTGGCATTAGGCAAAGGTATATGTCAAAAAATAAGGCTGGAAAGGTAGGGTTTGAATAAACCTATCTTGAATAAAGCTAGCTAAAGAGAAATGCATAAGAAGACTGTCATTAACTCGATAAGCAAGTCATTTTCATCTCTCTGTGCCTCATTTTCACCCAGAAAAATTAGGGGATTGTGGTAGTCTTTAGTTTTTAAACCTAGCTGCACATTATAAACATCTGGGGCTTTTTCTTGTTAAGAATGCAAATGCTGGAATCCCAATTTAGGAAATAAAGATTCAGTAGATTTGGAGTAGCTACTTTAAGTTGAAATTGTTGGGATTATAATTAATCCTTTCTTAACTAAATTGAGTAGGACTTTTCTGTCTTACTATAAAGTAGAATCCTCCTTCTTGGGTTACATTTATTTCAGTAGTTCTCCAGTTCTGTTTATCTGGAACTCTATATTCATCTCGTACGTTATCCATGCTTGGATCCTTTTTTCCTAGCCTTTGTTTCATCCTGATTCTCCAAGCTCCAGATTTTTTTTTCTCTTTGGTTTACCTTCATAAACCTTTTTAAAATAGACCATCAGCTTATTGTTGAGGTCATTAGATTATTTTTAAAATTACTAAATTCATTACCATTGTTGAAAATCTAGAAAGGTTTAAAAAGACCGAGAGTATGGCAGCCACCACAGTGATCTAGCGTGAGCTGGTGAGTGTTGATCATGGTTGTATTTTTTTCTTAATTGTAAAAATACTGTATAACATTTCTATTTATTGCTCTAAGGTAGATTCCTGAGGATATAAAAGAAAGTGTTAATAGTGGTTATTTCTAGGGAGAGAAATTAAGAGTGGTAGGGACTTTTTCTTTGAATCCACCTAGACTCTTTCAATTACTTTTATACCAGCACATATTATTTTTATAATTTAAAAAGTGATGTTCATTCAGTTATAGAATAATAATTATGGTATGATACCATTTTGTTTTTTAAAATACATTGAAAAAGTTAGGTAGTACTATAATATATTCAACTATTTAGAATTATTTAGAATTTTCTAATATTTTTGTATTATTTTGCTTGTTTACAAAGGACATGTGTGTTATATTTAACAATATAATAACAGAAACAGGACAGGAAAAGTCCCATTAAGTCTATTATTTTTAACACTGTTGATAGTGGCCATTACTTAAAATTTCCCTTTTTGCTTACCTGTATCTTTTCATAATTCTACAGTAAGTTTGTATGAATTGTGAAAATGAAAGTTAGAGATTTAGTGGCTATCTCCTGTTAATTGATTCCTATGAGTAAAATTGCTGCATTAAAGGTAATAAACATTTTTAAAGCTTTTAACATATATTGTAAATTGCTTTCCAGAAAGTTTATAACAATTTATACTTTGAATAGTATTATATAATAATACCTTTCCACTTTATTTTCAGCTACATGGAGAATTAACATTATTTTGATGGTCACTTTTAATGAGCTAAACAAAATTTACTTTATATTTTTAAGATTATTGGTTTTGAACATGTTTTGATGTTTTGGGGTATATTTAAGTATTTTGTTGACTTTATTATGAAATAATTCAAATATTGAAAAATGTAGAGAGTAATAAAAAATTTCTGTTATTCAATATTCAGCATAAATTGTAACATTTTTCATAATTACTCTAGTCTTTTAAAGAAATATAGATAGTATGTCAATACTGTTGAAATCCTTTTTGTTCTCCGTCCCATTTCGTTCTCACTGTCTCAGGAGTTAAACATCCTAAAGATGGCATGTGTACTTCCTGTCTGTGCTTTTAGATTTTTAATGACTACGTAGTATACTTTTAGCAACGTAATGGTTTTGTAATGTGTTTAAGGTTTTAATGTAAGTGGTATTATATATATTCTGCAACTGCTTTTTTCACTCAACTGTACTTGTAATCTATTTTGATACCTATAAGTCACATATGTTCATTTTTAACTGATAGCTGTTATATAACATAATATGACCTGGTTGCAATACATCTGTTTCCTTTTTTTGATCAACATTTTATTTATACTTTCACTAGTACATGTGGTACTTCAGTAAACATTTTTGTACAAACTAATTAAGTACATAGGTATCTAGATGAGGAATTGCTGGGTAGTAGGAGGGCATACACTCAGTAGGATATACCTCTGCAGACAGTTTCCGCTTCACCAGCAGCATGTACATGTTCTCTTTGTTGAACATTTGTATATTTTTCTTGCTCGCAGACTTTGTTAATTTATCTGTTGGGTCAGTTAACTTAAGGGCCTTGGTTGCTCATCTGTTGTTTGTTAGTAATGAATTACATCAGAGGTTTACAAACTGTTTATATTTGTTTCAAGGTGAAAGGTAAGAGAAGCAGATGACATTGAAACTGTACTTTTGAGAGGCCTGACTTTTCCTCACCCCCCCACATGACCTCGAAGGGGCTTGGACTCTCTAGGGCTCAGTGAAGTACAGTGCAACTAGACCAGAGAGACTATCCAGAGTCTTTTTTTTAGCTCTAAAATAACCATGTCCCTATAATTTGAAGTAATTGAATTTTAGTATTTAGATATGTCAATAAGCATCCTTTAAGTTTTTTCAGACTTTTTTTTCCAAACAAATAACAGCATTAAAAGGTTATTTTTATCCCTCTCTAGAAGAATCAAAAGAATCTGTTCCTGATGAAGAAGAGGAAGATAGTGATGATGATGTTGAACCTATTGCTGAATTTAGATTTGTGCCTAGTGATAAATCAGCATGTGAGTGTTCTGTAGAATTTCTTTTTCCTTCATGTACCAAACATTCCCCCTATTGACACACACATTCTTTCTTTCACTACCTCCATTCTACTGCTTTTTCTTCTTTTTAACATCTGTACTATTATGGAGGCCCAGATCCCTATTAATAGCAAAGATTGTGAATGTGATGATAGTATAGTAGATACAGTGTTACTTGGTGTTGGTGTGTTTTGCGAGTGGAGGAAGCTGTTTTTTTTTTGTTTTTTTTTTTTTTTTTTTTTTTTTTTTTTGACTATAAATCTCACCAGTTAGAGGGCTGAGGAGTCATGGCAGTTCCAAAGCGGGAGATGCCAGGATGACTGGAAAGAGCCCTTTAGCTGCAAGGGGCTTCTCTATGATAACAGCAGTCTGACTAGGATTCTTGACCCTTTTCCTTAGAAAACCCATCAGGAATTAGGAGATCTCAATAATATCTTGAAATAAACTCAGAATTTTGTGACTTGTCCATTGCCATCAAGCACTTTATTTACACCGATGGTTATTTAATTAACTTTTATTGCACTTTGGCCAGAAAGCAATATTAATTACAGTTTAATTTCTTTGCTTAGTGGAGGCAATGTTCACTGCAATGTGTGAATGCCAGGCTTTGCATCCAGATCCTGAGGATGAAGATTCAGATGATTACGATGGAGAAGAATATGATGTGGAAGCACATGGTTAGTGAAGTAGAATTTTAAAGGTGTTTGTGTGTGTGTGTGTGTTTCATTTTAAGCTCTTATTTATACTAAAGGGATGGGATTTTAGTTCTTTATATCTCTAAGTACTGATATAGTATTATTAATAAAAGTGAGTGACATAATTCATGTCTAAGTCAAATTGGAAAAATTTATGGGCTTTTGAGCTTGAGGGTAAGAAATAGAGATTATTGGGTTGGTGGGGAGGATAGAGATAAATGGAAGGAAAGAAAATGGTAGATAGGAAAGTAGGTAGTCACAAGAGTCTTTTTAAGTTGATGTAGCTGCCCCCAGAGAATAGGCCTTCTCCCTCCATCCCCTGAAACTTATATCATCTGCATCTTTATTTAACATATCCCTTCGTACAGTTCGCTGCCAAAGTCACTTTTTTTCCCTAGAACCATACTTCATTTATCTATCAGTATTTTCACTTGCAGACCAGAATGTAGTCACTAGCCTGATAGAATCTTGTAACTTGAGGTGCCTGCTGTGCTCTTTTTCTTTTGCCTATGGTCTCCTGTACCCCAGTTTGGCTATCCAAAGCCCTTTCTTCCATATGTACCCACTTTCTGGCATAAGACAAACTCATTTCTGGCATTCTCCTTTATATATCTAAATACATTCTCATCTTCACTGAGTTTTTTGGATGATTCTTTTTTAAATACTCTTCGTATTTTCTAGAATTTCTGCTTTTTTTAAAGGAACATGTATTTTAATCAAGAAAAAACCTTCAGTACAAATTAATATCAAATTAATTTGCACTCACCTGTAAAATTCCCACTTTGTAATAATATAAGACTCCCTGGCCTCAGGAACACTATTTTTTCCTCCTGGTCCCCAGACATTTGATTCTTAGGGAGTTGCTATTTATTGGTTCATCTCTTGGAATCCCTTCTCATCCTAGAGGGTAGGGACATTTTCTTTGTATCTCTATTTTCAGCAGATGGCCTATTTATGTGTGTTAAATGAATGTTGAAAAGTATTTTCCTAGAAGCCTTTTTTCATTGTACCTTCAGTAAATGCATTATTGAATATCTATTTTTTCTTTCTAATTGTTTTACAATAGCTTAAAAGCTTTTTATTTGTTTAGAACAAGGGCAGGGGGACATTCCTACATTTTACACCTATGAAGAAGGATTATCCCATTTAACAGCAGAAGGCCAGGCCACATTGGAGAGATTAGAAGGAATGCTTTCTCAGTCTGTGAGCAGCCAGTATAACATGGCTGGAGTCCGGACAGAAGATTCAATAAGAGATTATGAAGGTGAGTATTCTTCTTTCTCTTCAGTATGAACAGTTAGATGGTCACTTAGGCAACAAGGGAAGTTATGGAGGGACGTGTGTAGGTTCTTTTGGAAACTAAGACACATCTCAGAATTAACTCTTTGTAGTGTAGGAAGCTGATGTAGAATTACATAGAATGGGAATTCTCATGTCAGTTTTTTTAAACTTGTTTTCCTAACTACAAAAACAGTTTATGTCCTCAGTCAAAATTTTTTTTAAGTGGGCATAGGCAAAGAAGAAATGAAAAATCAAGTTTAATTCTAATTGAGAGACATCTATTAATTTTGTTGCATATTTTTCCAGACTTTTTGTTTGTTCGCTTATGTGTATGTATGTGTGTGTGCATGCACAGTGATGCTGCTGTTTTTAATTTTAAAACGAATTTCTACAAGATTATATGCAAATCTAAGTCAGCTGATTAAAAAGACTAAGTAGCATTCAGGAAACAAGTTTTCTTTTTTATGATAACCATCTGGACCTTAAACAAGTGGCTTTAAATGTTTATGTTTTAGTTATCTTATATTTGTAAGCTTCTTTGTAACTATTTTTCCTGAGACTCATTCCCTTTTCTAAGTATCCTACTTCAGTTAGTTTCTTGAGGTACTTTGGATTCATCCTTTACCATTTATTTCTTTATCCAGCCCAGTACTGAGTTCCATGGATTTCTCTTTTAAAAGGCTTTTTAGATCTCTTTGCTATTACTATCCCTATCCTCCAAACCTAGGTCCTTTTCTTCTCATGCCAAATTTGTAGTAAATTTTTTGCTTCTATCATCCCTTCATAATGTGGCTCACTGTGCCACATTAATCTTCTGAGAACACTCTCAGTCTTATATAAGGATGTCCCCTCAGCGATTGCTTGATACTCACCATATAAAATTCAGACCCTTCTCTCTGACTCTGAAGAAATAGCTCTATCTTTACCCCTAAATGTCTCTTGTCTTGTTCCTACAACTCTCAGTAAAACACTTAGGTAGTACTCTTATGTGCCAGACCCTGATTTAAACATTACACATATTTACTCATTTAATTCTTCCAAGAACCTCTGTGGTAGATGCTATTATGATCCCTATTTTACAGATGAGGAAACTAAGACACAGCAAGGTCACATAAGTTGCTTCATGTCTAATAGCTAATAAGAGGATTAAATAAGCTGATGTGCAAAAATAATATACCAGGCACTATTATAAGCACTTCTTGCATGTTACATGTATTGTAAATATTTTATGTTGTTACAGAGTCTTCACACTTCTAATTTTTAGTGATGCTGAATATTCTTAAAGAGAGTTACCATCATTTTTCTCTTGTTTGGTACATTTAAGTTTCTCTTATAATGCTGCGATTAACATCTCTATGCACTTAGCATGTTGACTTGGAGATCCTGAAATTCTGGGATATTTTAATTTGGAAAAGTTTAGGCTTTGGGTCACAATTATTTCTTATGTCGTCTCTCCATTTTAAACCCTAGCTGGTGAGCCTCTAACATAGGCTTTAGGGTGAGATGGCTTAAATGATTTCTAGTGCTCTACCAAACTCGTAGTTGAGAGAATTCAAGATATTATCTTTTCTCATTACAGTGATTGGCTGGAGAGTGCCCTTGACCATTGAAAAGCCTTTCATCACTGAAGGATTTTATTATTATTATTATTTATAAAATTTCTTATTTAATGCTTTGTAGCAAACGAAATACTTAAGGTCTCAAACACTTTGCTAAAGTGAGATTTTTGGACTTTTATTCCTAAGCCTCATTAGCATATACAGAGTTGCCTCTGTATAAAACTTCTTTAATCTGTACCATTTCCCATCTTCTAATCCTCTTTGCCATTTATTTATTTATTTTTTTATTTACTTACTTATTTATTTAACTTTAGTTTGACATGCACTTTTTTTGTTTAAAAATTTTTAAATAAAAATTGTGTATGTTTAAGGTGTATATCATAATGTTTCGATATACAAACATACATAGCAAAATTACTACTATAGTTAAGCTAATTAAATGCCATTCCTCACATATTATCTTTTGTATGTTTGTGTTTGTGTATGTGTGTGTGTGGTGAGAACACCTGAGATCTGTCTTAGTAAATTTCAATCTTTTTGCCATTTAATCACACACTATCTATTAGTGGTATTTCAGGGCTTCATGCACTTATTTATATCAAGAAGAGTTTATTGTACCAGGTACAGAGAATACAGCAGTGCTTAAGAGAGATGATGTTACTATCTTCGTATCAGGGGCATTCTAGTAGAGAGAAAAATAACTTATTAAGCAGTTACAGTACATTGTGGTACAACACTGAGATACAGGGGAAGCTTGAGAATCTGCAGAACTAAAGGCTGGGCCCTTCACCCAGCCTTCATGGAGTAAGTGACAGCTAAGGCAAGATCTGAAAAATGACCTGTGTGATGGGAGATTACATACAGGTTGGAGAGAGAGGCAGGTAAAGGATCAGCCATGTTCAAAGGTTTAAGAGATCATTCAGCTCTGCAAACTGAAAGTTGTTCGTTATATCTGGATCTCTGAGTATGAAGGATAGTTAGCTCAACAGGTGAAGGTGGATTGCGAACTGAGCTATATCTTAAAGGAACTTGAAAGCTTAAAGAATTGCACCTTTACACTTAGGTCAGTGGGAAGCCATTGCAGAATTTTTCAGAAGATGACTGGCTATAATATAGAAAATTAACTACAGAGGGAAATAACTAGAGGGAAAGGAGAGAAACTCTGTTAAGTAACTTAAGTTTTTATTTTTATTTTTTTTTAAGGCAAGGCAACCCTTGGTTGATCTCACAGATTGCAAGGACCTTGTCAGTTTACCACTCCTTATTATTATTTTTATTTTTTATTTTTTATGCCTACAGTACCTGGTTTTCCTAGGTGGTCTCCCATCCAAGTACTGACCAGGCCCGATCCTGCTTAGCTTCCGAGATCAGACGGGATCGGGCTTGTTCAGGGTAGCATGGCCGTAGACAGTAACTTAAGTTTTAAATTAGATGAGAGATAGTGACCTAAATTAGGTAGGGGCAGTGAATGTCAAAAAACTTAACATTTGGGAGCTACTTAAGAGATGGAAGCAACAAGTTAAGAAATGCGGTGGGGGATCCTGGATTAGGCAGGTAAGAGATATCTTTAATAAGATGGGAATGAGAAGCATTTTCTATGTGGAAAGATGATGAGTTAATTATAGATATGTGTCACATTTGCTTGCCGTGTTGGTTTTCCAGGTGGTAGGGTACCCAGGGGCTAGAGGCAGAAGCCAGTTTGTGGTTGGCTGAAAAGTTGAGGGGTGAATGGGAAGTGCGGAAGTGGAGAAAGCAGCTGTAGACAACTCCTACCTAGCATTCTGTCATTGTTGAAGTTGAGAATTTACAAAGTAAATGTTAAATGTGTAGACTAATTTTAACTTGGCCTAAATATACAGATGGCATTTTTCTTTCTCAATTTGTTCTTGATAACTTCAATTTTCAAAAGAGAAAGAAATAGCAATGCTTAACCAACAGAGGGCACTAGCTTCCTTCTGGTTGAAATATAAGCTGAATCTACCTGTCTAAAGTATGAAGTAGACTTTTGCTCAGTGGTTAATTTTTTCCTCAGATGGGATGGAGGTAGATACTACACCAACAGTTGCTGGACAGTTTGAGGATGCAGATGTTGATCACTGAAAATAATTTTTTGCTGCTTTGGGGTAAGTAGTTTATTTTTTCCCTTGTCAATGAATGTGAAAATCATCTCAAATAATTTTTATTTTAATAATTCAAGAGAACTCTATAAAATTAGCAGTTTACCATTTCTGAAATAATTGAAAGTTACGTGTGTGTTTTTTTTTTTTTCTTCTAAGAAGTCAAGATCTGCAAACATGGTGATGTTCAGGTTAATTAACATTTACTGAGCACTTACCACACGCCAGGCACTGAAAGTACATGGGAAAATAAGACACCCATCTTCAGTGGACTAAAGAGAATGACATTATTCCTTTATTCAGAAATGGAGCTCTCCCTTGTTGGCTCATGTGGGAACAGCAAAGCCTGAGATTATGTCCTAGTCTGCTCTTGAGCCACATTTTCCCACTTATGATATTTGAAACCTTACCATGTTCATTCATTAAAAAACACAAAGCAGAGATTTGCTGCGACTCACTGCTCGTTGAATTGGGGAAAAATTAGAAGTTATACTAAACTGAGTTAAAGCCTTTAATCATAATCTCGTATCAGTTTCCCTTCTGAAAATAATGATGGACCAAGGTCCTGAGCACCTTAGTGTTCAAGGCTGATTTGACAAACCATAACAAGTCCATGTACAGTTGTCCAAAAGCTAACATTTCCCAGGATGCTTTATACCTGATTTTCTTGACTGACATAAGAGCTCACTGCCAGTTTTCTTTCCTCTGACCTTCTCATGAGCTTGGCGTAGTTTTTCCCTGGCTATTTATTTGTTCTATGTTACTCTGAGAAATAAACCATGCTTTGCCAGCTTGAGTATCTCAACTATATGTTAGATCAGCAGTCCCCAGCCTTTCTGGCACCAGGGACCGGTGCTCCTATGAGAATCTAATGCCCGATGATCTGAGGCTGAGCTGAGGTGGTGATGTTAGCACTGGGGAGTGGCTGCAAATACAGATGAAGCTTCTCTCCTTCACCTTCCACTCACCACCTGCTGTGCGGCCTCGTTCTTAACAGGCCATAGACCAGTACTGGTCTGCGGCCTGGGGTTTAGGGACTCCTGTGTTAGATAATATCTAAAGATCATTTAACTAGTTCATATCATACAGAGATAAGGCTAGTAATCCTAGCAGCCCTTCTTTTAAACTGTAAGATTTTTACACTGTTAAATTGCTGTCCCTTTTTCTCCTCTATATAATGTCTTCCTAACCTCTGACCTCATAGCATTTTCTTGAATACTAGATGTCTTCCAGAAAGTCTTTGAGAGTCTACTTATATCCATGTCCTTTATTAAAGCAGACGGTAGTAGCATGGCAAGATTATATATTTTGGCTTGCCTCTTGTACCATTGTCAGACATCCAGTTAGGTTGTGAGATCCCTTGTTATTCCAAGCTCCATTTACTTTCCGAATTATTGCTGTTATGAATATAGCATTGCTTATACTAACCATAAATTGTGATAATGGATCTCTGCTTTCATCTTAGGTGCTGCCAGTAGGGCTATCAGAAAATAATCTCTTAGAGTTCTGTGATTTATGTCTTTCTTTAAATTCTTAATTTTCAGTTCTACAACATTTACTTTTATCCTTGGTAGCTGTACAGTCTAAAATTATCAATATCTCCTCTGCAGTTAGCTAAAAAAATATGTGTTCATATTGCTGGAACTCTGTTAACTTTAATTTTCAGATCTTACAGTTCCAGATGCTAATACTTCACTGTTCTACTTTATAGGAAATCTTTTGGTATAAACTTGTCTTCTTTCTTTATTTCTTACATTTTATTTATCATGTTCTTAATAGCATTTTGGTCTTTTCAGTTCAGTAATACTTATTTAGTATCTTTTACTGAAACTGGAAAACAGATTTTTTTGGATCTTCTGGTTTTCACGTATTTCTTCTTGAAAAGTAGACTATTCAGAGAACACCAACCACTCTATTAACAAGGATTATGAGAAACTCATTTGGTCTGTCACTGATGATTACACAAATGGGACGTTACTGCAGTTCCCTGGTGAGAATTCTTAGGATTCTTTGTAATATAATTTTATGGTGAAATAACCATAAAATAGCCACAAACTTTCTAATGAGCTGATGATTTGTTTTCTATTCATTTTATGCTACAGCTGGAGCAGAGAGATGTTTTATTCATAAAGTTAATACAAGTTCTTCATCTGGATAATTGACCTAAATTCCAAACAATGTCCGTAAATTTTTAATCATTTAAAATTGTATTTGCCTTTAATGAGAGAACAAAGAATAATTAGAGTGTTTATGTAATGATTAAAATTTCAAGATAATGGAACTAGGACCTCTCAATGCATGAGATGGGGTGAAGGGAAAGACACATGAATGGTGGAATCACAACTCTACTACATACCGGGGCTCTTTGTCTTTGGACAAGGCATGTGACTTCACTAATCCTTAGTTTCCTCCTCTGAAAAATGGAGTTGATAATAACTACCTGGCAGGATTGTTGCAAAGACTGAGATATAATACATTTAAATCCCCTGGCACTCTTGATTAGGCATTAAGTAAATAATAGATATTATTATTACTATAAACATTGTAAACCTTTTGTTTTACAGATTCTACTCAACTGTAGGAGAGAACTTGGTGCCTTTTCCACTCTGTGGTGGGTGTGATGAAAGTAATTTTCCTTCTCCAAAACTTACCTGAACCAGTTCTTTCTTGAGACAGACTATATGGAGACAACAAGTAGTCACCAGCAGAAGAAACTATGACCTTTATTAACAAAGGTGAATTAACTTAACCAAGAGGATATTTGTAGTTTATTATTTATCCCCAAACTTTCTGTATCTAGGTACCCTCTGAGTAAGCCTATAATTCATGCCTTCAGTGTATGCATTTTCCGTAACCTAGTAGGGCTGTTGGTGAAAATGCATGGGCACTTGAAGGTTTAGGTAGACTGGATAGGAGAAAGGTCGAATCTAAGAAATACCCCTTTAGGGCCTAAGGATACCCTTACCCCTTAAAAAGAAAAAGAGATATCAGAGAAATCCTGGCCTCTGCTCATTCTCCATGGGATAATGATCTTTTTTTTTTTTTTTACTAATTTGGGACCCAGATTAATTCAACAGGCATCGCTAGAGAGCCTCTTCAGAAACATCCCAGCCATCTATACTACCACTAATACAAGTGCTTGACTAGCTTTTGCTCCTTTCACCATATTTCAGCAGTTTGTTCTGTTATAACCTCAAGTTATATCCTTTAATTTCCAGCCTTTTAGGTCAGTTTCTGTAACAGAACAAGAAATTGTGATGAAGTCCTCAAAGTACTTCAGATGATAATTGTTTTGTCTTTGTAATAGCTTAATAAATAAATCTAGGTTTTCTATATTATTGTACTCTCATTCTTGACCACAACCATTAATGAGAAATGTTTTTTCTTTTTTTTTTTCTTTTAATTCTGACCAAAAAATGAGACTCTTGTTGGTTTTATTTTTTGTTCAATTTCTGTTGAGAACATGAACATGAAATAAGTAAGAAAATGTATAGTTAGAGCTTCTGGCAAATATTTAGTAGGGCAAAGATTTAACACATTTAAGGGATTTCTGCTTCTTCCACTTGGGTCAGGAATGGTTTCTTATACTTATTAACTCTCAGTTTTTAGTTTGTATTTATAGAGTTATACTTGAACTTTCAGTCTCTTAAAAGTAAGATTAGAAAAGCTATTCGGAATCACTTGGCTAATTAACTTTAGTTTGTCACTACTAAGCCCAGTGTTCTTTTTAGCGCTTTTACTTGATTTCTCTCATCCTGCATGGTAGAGTGAAAAAAAAAAAACAAAAAAAATGGAATTTTCCCTTTTCTGACCAGACTCAGAAATATTGAATTTGTTAAACGAGGCAAGGAAAAAGGCCACTTGGAATGGAAACTGAAATTTACTGAGACTTTCTGTGTACCAGCCACTATCCTGCATTCTTTGCATACATTATTCATATACTGTTCTTAACTATATATGAGGTATAGGTGCTTTTATTATCCCACTTTAGAGATGAGGAAACAGTTACAGAGAAAGGTAAAGTAATGCTTAAAATCAGAGATAGTGAGCTGTGATTTTTAAGCCTATATTCCAAAACACCATATAGACTTATATCTAACCAGCAGCTGAAAGGAAGCAAATCTGTCTTTACTGCAGGGTTTTCAATGTTAAAATTTCAATGGATAGCACAGGAAGTTTTCAAAATTCTCTGCACCAAGTCTCAGTAGCACTCATTCTGTCCTAGACATTCATCCATTCCAATTAGCAGATGGGGTATTCTTATGGGCTGACCTTAGAAATTCTATTTGGGTTCTTTTTTTAAAGTCATACTTACAGACTTGTAATCATAACTTTCAGTGAAGCATAAATTTCTCTGATAACAAAACGTTGGGGAGATTCTGTGCACTATTTCTTGTAGACACTGCTGTGGTCAGCCTGGTGTTGTGGATAATGTACTCAACTAAGATGCAGGAGGTCAAGCATCTACTTCTGGCTTGGCTGACAAGATATTTAACCTCTCTGGACCTATTTCCTAATCTGTAAAACGAGGGGACTAGACTTAACAGCTTTCAAAGATTCAACTGTAACATTCTGTAATACAAGTTAATGGCTTTGAGAAAATAGGAGAAGGTGGGGAAAAGATTAGGTCAGACTTAAATAATGAAAAGCCAACATTTCTTGATTCTATTTGAACTTAATTTTAGTGTTGATAGAATTGTTTTGCTTCCTGTTTGTTGATGTAGAGAAAATTTAAAGAAAATGCATAGGTATTTTTCACTCATAATATGAGCCATCTGAAATATCCCTGAGGACTAGGCTTAGTGGTCATCTGTACTGGATTCTATCATTTAAAAAATGTATTTATTAAAATATCTCAGTGAGTTTCCTCCTCAGAGCAGTTTGTCAGATATTGATACTTTTCAGATAAACTTACTTAAATCTTTGTAGATAATATATTTTGAGATCTTGTTAGGATCTTTGCCAGTATTAGTAAAGAGAGATTATGCACAGATGATCATAATATGTAGTCCTTTACTTTTAGAATAAAAAGTGTGATTACTCATTGTTCAGAGAGAGAGATGTTTAGATAGAATTTGCTTTATATGCAGGATTTCAGATAGTTTCACTGTATAGCTAATTCTCATGTAAATCTCATTTCAAAAGTATTTCTAGAGTGCGTGAATCTACATCTGGTACCCATCTTCCATGGCTAATATATAGTAATTGAATTCTAAGCAAATCTCTTATGAGGATTTTAATAGAATTATTGCCATCTCTGGACAAAGAAGCTGAAACAGAAACATTTTCACTAGCATCTAACTCTGTTTGTTCATATATACATACATAAAACCAATATCTAATGTGGAAGACTTCATAATTTGCAATGACAGATCAGAAAACCTTTTGGGAGAGCAGTGAACCTAGTTTTGTTCACTGTTTTTTAACAATTTTTTTGGTTGGTTTTTAACATAATTTTAAGAAGATAAAAAAGATATGTAACCTGGGGATGGAAAAGCTAAAGTGTATACAGGAATTCTTAGAATCTTTTTTTATCTTGAAGATTATATGAATTACTAATACACTTAGGACAACAGTGCCTAGAAAATGGCTCAGTACGTGTTAATTATTACTAGTACTAGTCATTCTTTTTATAACAAAGAAGCTGCAAATATAACATTAACTCACCTCTTAGGATATATCTGAGAAGGCTGAAATTTAAAAATCCACTGAACAATTAAAATAGATGTGCTGAAATCTGCATTTTTCTCATAGGACCTTTAGGCCTTCACTGCAAGTCTACTCTTGCTCTACAGACAGGTCTGATGTACTTGAGCATCTAGTTTCTAGGCATGCAATAGGTTAGAAAGGAAGAAAGGAGTTGTATTGGCATATCAATAGCAGTAAATTGCTGACAGTTATGAAGAAAAGCAAATGTATATTACCAAATACAGCAGTCTAAGCCTTTATAGTATATGGTGCAAATAGGAAAATAGTGGAGCAATTTATGTTCATAAAAATATGACCAAAAGTATCAGCCCAGATTCTGGTTGTAAATAACTCCAAATCTCACTAATTAAAGCAGAAAAAAGTTATCAGAAGGCTATCTGGTAGCTCACAAAATGGACAGGAAAGCTGAAATCAGGCTTATAAAAAGGTTAAGAACTAGGAGTGGTTTATATAAGATGTTATGATTCTTCTGTTGCTATTAGGCTGATTTCTTAATTGCCCCTGTGCCTTTGAGTCACCACAATGCCCTAGTTGGCACTGTGCGTGCTGCCAGAAACAGAAGACAAGTATCTGGCCTTATCAGCTTCTGTAGTAGGAGGGTACTGTCCCTGCCCAGATTCTCACGGTAGAGGACTACCCCAAATAGGAAGGATGCTTGAATGCTGCAACCCCAAATCTTAAAAAAGAACTTTAATGAATTGAGATTGTATATAATAAAAGTTAAGGAAAGTTTTTATAAAAACTGAGGGGGACACTATTTGTCAAAATTAAAACATGTACATATTCTTTGACCTAGAAAGTACATTTAAAAGAATTTATACTATAAATTTGCACATCAAGAAAAGTTATATATACAAGGATATTAATTGCACTTTTATTTGTAAAAGCAAAAAACTGAAAACAACCTCAATGTCTATAACTGGGTCAGATGTTTACAGAACATCTGTATAATGGAAAACTATCCCTTAAATAGAATTGGGTAATCTTTATGTACCAATACTGAATACGCTCCAAGGTACATTAAGTGGAAAAAAATCAAGCTGGAGATATTTATATAGAAGAAAAGGAGCTAGATGTTATAGTGGGATTATATTACAGTAGGATTGTTAATACATAAAATATCTGTAAGAACATAAGAAAGTGGTAATAGTTGTTTCAGGGAGGAGTGAGAGATGGGTAGGAAGGAGACAGTTTCTCTCGTTCGTGGGTTTCTTCCTTTGTTTATTCCATTTAATATACTTCTCATCTCAGATAATGTGTTCTTCATTTCAGACTGGTTCCTTTTTATAATTTCCGTTTCCATTTTTATGTTTTTTATCTCTTTGTTGAAGTTCTCACTGAATTTATCTACACTTCCCAAAAGTTCATTGAGCATCTTTGTAGCCGGTGTTTTAAACTCTGCATCTATTAGATTATTTGACTCCATTATATCTGGATCTCTGTTCTATTCTCTCATATGGTTTCTGCTTCTTTGTCTTCCCATTTTGGCTGCCTTTCCGTGTCTGTTTCTATGTACTAAGCAGAGCTCTTAAGTCTCCCGGTCTTATTAGTGTGGATTTGTGAAGTAGGTGTCCAGTGGCACAGTCCTGAGAGGGGTTCAACTACAGGCCAAGTTTAGCCCAAGCCTCTACCCCTCCAGGGCCACCTGTCAAGATTCAGCAAGCAATCCACAGATGCTGTGCTTATAGTTGCCTCAAAAGGCCACACCAGAATCCGAGGCCAGCTGCTTCCAGTGTGAGTCTAGGCCCTGCTTAGCAGGGAGCACCTGACTCGCTGAGGATATACCTAGATGTGGCTTGTAGGGATCGGGAGTTGGGGGAGGCGGGGTTTCAGTCATCCCTCTGGGCTGAGCTACCTCTGTTATCCAGTTTGATGGCATTATGGCTATGGCGACACTGTGTCCAATGCACTGGGAGAGGGGAGGGCTCAACAGGGAACAATGGATACTGCTGGCACTTCTGTACAAAGCGAGTCTTGCTCCGGCCCTCACTCTGACAACGTCTCCCTGTAAGTCTCTGGTGCCCCGCTGGATGCAGCCAAATCAGCACTGGTGCTCCGAGCGAGCAGGTCGGTCACCACGAAAATCCGCTCACAGACAGGGCCCCTTTAAGAGGTTTCTGCCGCTGCCGCAGCCTCCATCTTATTTAGCTGCTCTGACCCGGCAGCCCTGCGTCCTTGCCCCGTCCTACCTTCTGCCGTTGCAGGGTGCTTTCTTGGGTTTCTTCCTAGTTGTATGGCTTGTTCCTCTTGATCCCAGGCGATTTTTCCTTGTTGCTGCTCCTTGTTTCCTTCACAACTTTGATTTGGTTGCCAGAGGGATGAACAGAGCCTCTGTCATCTACACCATTTTTTTCCTCTCAATACAATTTTTAAAACCTCTCTTGCTGTTCTGACTGCTGCAGCTCTCTGTGGCCCTTGGAGTCCCGAGAGACTTATTTTAAAACTTTTGTTAATATCTATACATTACTGTTAACTAGTTTAAGTAATGGGATTAAAGTTTGGACATTTGAGTTTCATTTGCTTGTTTTTTAATATTTCCTGAGGTAATTTTGCAATTTGAGATGTATCATTTCTGGTAGTAAAAAAATGGCTCAGAGGCTAAATTAAGCATGGACTTTAGTATAACTCTGAAAGGATACCAGGCTGACTGGAGGAGCAAGTATATATTGAGAAAATTGACTAGCTACGGTGGGAGGAAATTGTGAAGGAATGGGAAGTATTTTGGATAGGGGGCTTAGTTTGAGTGCCTGTTATTTACTGGTGGGTATAGAGATTAAGAAGATGCATTCCTAGCTTCAAAATGCTCAGGCTAGGAAACAGGCAATTGTAGAGTAAGTAGTAAGTGCTGAAACGGGGCGGGGGTTTGGGTTTGTTATGGGAGCCATTGCATGTCCTTGTGTGGGAGATTGAAGCGGCAGATTAGGAAACAAGTCTGGGCAACTCGAGTGTATAGAATGTCAAGGAGGAAGACTTAAGGCAAAGAGACTTGTTAAGCTACTACAGCAGATAGAAAGCAGCTAATGTCTGGGGACTTGCACTGCAGTAGTAGTAGTAAAGCTACAGAATAATTATCTGAACATGTGCTTAAGCTGAATAGTGTTTCCATAGGAGGTTGTAGAATTTTGTATGCTTTGCGAAGGAAGGATTATTCTTTATATAGGATGATTTAAAGTGCATTTATTCTAGTCCTAGCATTCTAGTACAGTTTACTACAGTATGTTTTTTAAAAATGTGGACTAGCTCACAAACAATTGCTCACTAGGGCAATGATGTCAGTATAACCTAGGTTCATATGCAATTTTCCCAACACATTAATATTTTGTACCACCAGATACCTACAATTTTATAATAGTTAAATGGATTGCTATATGCTTTTAAGTCTGAATAGGAAGCTGTGGCAAGATTTGATTGTTTTAGTAGGATCACTCAGGCAGTAGAAACAGGAAGTTATTGTAGTAATCTAGGCAAGAGTAAGTAGATGGAGGCTTGGACCAAACTATGCTAGCAGGCCATAATGAAAAATCTAAAAGCCTACTACCGTAGAGAAACATGTACACAAGACATGTACAAGAATGTTTACTGGAAAAAAAAAAAGCATTTGTTGAAGCATTGGTTTAATAGTAAATAACTAGAAATAACATCAATAGAATGGATAAACTGCAGTTTGAATTAACTAGAGCTGCATGTATCAACTTGAGTTATTAGACAACCAAGAAGAAATGTCAAATAACAGAAAGATTGAGTCTGGAGTTCAGAACTCTTGTACAAGTTGAAGATATAAATTTGGCAGTCATTAGGATAAAGTGGCTGCTATAAAGCAACAAGACTGGATAAAATTACCAAGGGAGTAGGTATAAATAGAAAAGAGCTCAGAGGACTGAACCCTGGGAAAATATGTAGTTTTGAGAAAGAAGGAAGAACTAACAAAAGAAACAGAAGGCAGTGATTTTTCTGGAAGCAAGTGAAGTGTTTTAGGAGACAGCAATCAGTTGTAGCAAATGCTGCTGATAGGCAGGAAGGATGGAATTTGATTTAACAACATGGAAGTTATTGATAGCCTTGGCAAGAATTTCAGTGGAATGGCAGAGTTGATGGCCTGATCAGAACACTTCAAGAGAAATGGGAAGAAGAAAATTGAAGAACTTCAAACTCCCACCACTACATCTTACCTAATTCTTCTTGTGCCAACATATTACCTTTTCACCTGTTACTATACTATGAGTGATCTGTCTCTGACCCTAGTTAAAACCATCCCCTTCAGTTGTACAGTTGATTCTGTCTTCACTAATCTATTTAAAAATACAGACCTGGGAAATCTCCCCTCCTCCTACATTATCAATTATTTTCTCTCTACTGCATCATTCCCGTCAGCATATAAACATGCTGATGTCTCCCATTAAAAAATATTCTTTCTTGACCCAATTTTCCCCGGCAGCTACTTCCACATTTTCTTCCCTTCACATCAAAACTCTTTGAAAGAACTGTCCTCCAATTCTACCTCTGATTTGTCTAATATTTCATGTTCGGGTACAGCCATGGAATAAGCAGACGGTCGAATTTAATCAAGTTGTGGTTAACCTGTGAGAGTATGATGAAGAGAAAGAGGAACAGAGAAGTTAAGATTGTGTGCAAGTATGTAATTTAAGCTGCTTACGGAGAGAGTACTTGAGAGAAGTGAGCGATATGAAAAGGAGGTGGTATCAGTGGACAAAAGTTCCCCATGGGGGTCAAGGAATCATTGGATATGGAGTTGTTGAGATGGAAGGAGGGGTGAGCATTAGAGAGTGGGGTGTTTGAGGTCACAGAAGAGTCTGAGTTATTGGTAATGGCAAGCTCATGGTTATGATCAAAGTTGTAGCTGAGGCAGAATATACCAAAAAAATGATCGAAGAGCTTTTAAGTTTAGCCAATGAACTGAGAGAGAGTCCAAGACACTGAAAGAATCTTCTATATGTGCATTGAAATCAAGAAATATAACTGGAGTGGTTTGTTGAGAGTGAAAATAAGACAGGAACTACTTTGTTCTTAAAGGAACAAAGAGGAATTGAGGGGACTATACAGTAGATAACTACAGTAAGAAGTACTCAGGTAGCAAGTGCCAATGGCCTGATGATGTTTTTTAATAGGGAGCAGAGGAGAATAGACAGGAAGTAGCAGTGAGGAGAAAGGAACTGTTCCACCTCTAGGCCCAGTGGTATCAGAGGTGTAGAGAAAATAGCTACCACTGGAGGGCTTCAGGAGCAGCAGTGTCGTCAGAAGTCACAGACTCAGATCCTGACAAGTGAAGTTTAGAAGGCTGGGTGTTTTAACAAATTAATACTCATTTTTCTTAAACCACAGAGTCCTCATGATAGAGACATGAATGAAAAAAATCTCAGAAAAAAATAGTCGTAAAACAGTAAGTGAAACTCAGCTTCACATTTGGAAGACAGTGGCAAAGGGACCATTTTAAAGGGAACAACCATTATTTTGTGTTGTTTCTATGACAGAATTCAAGCCTAGTATTGCCAGATCTTTTGATGTTTTTCAAGAGAAAAGTGGATTTTATGTGAAAAAGACTAGCTTTTATTTACTTTTTAAAATACTGTGCAGGCCAAATAAAACATGTTAGAGACTGCATTAAGCCATTGTCACGATTTTATGAACTATGCTAAAATAGAAACTACTACAGTATGTATTTGTAAGCTCAACAGTCAAAGCCCATGAATTCAAACTGTCTGCTTTGTTGGGTTCAGTTCAATCTGCAGTGTAAAGATAGTGACTCCAGGCTGATCACCACGCAGCACTTAAATTACCTGGCAATTTATCAGTTGTTTGATTATTACTCAAACAGATCTTCACCCGATATTTTTTTACTTTTCCTTCTAACTCTGATAATGGAATTGCCTTTGAAGAAAAACACAATCTTTTATGGCCTGAATTTTAATGAATTAAACCTCATACTTTCATAAAGGAAAGCTTTTGATAGAGGAAAATTTGAAGGTTCTTTAAGCCTAAAAAAAAGCTAGTTAATTCTTAAGCAAATTTTGATATAAAATATTTAATGTTTTTTCAAATTCTTCAATTTTCCTTTGATGACTGAAAAGATTCTTTGTATTGAAATATAAGTCCTAAAAATAGTATTTGGCTTTATTTGACCTTGGGCAGGGCAGTAAACCTTTCCAGACTTAGTTTTCTTATCTGTAAAACAGATTAAATATACATGCCCTAACTACTTCATAAGGTAGCTGTTAGGATCAAATGAGAATGGAAAGTATATATCTTGACTTTGTACGGGTGCTTTGTTTTACAATATCCTTTTAAAGAATAACAACTTGCCTAGATAAAGCTAGTGAGATGCTCTATTTAGAAAAAATCTTTTAAATTAGAATATATTTAAAATTTAGGAAACCCTCTGAGTAAGAGTGGATATATAATCTACCTCCAAAAACAACTTTCCTATTGAAAGATGACACTGCTGATGGTATCACTGAGGTACTGGCTGTAAAATATCCTTTCCAGTTCTGTAAGCATGATTGGTTGTACTTTGGTTAAAATCCTGCTCATTCAGGAGAAACCTGATAGACAC